>NC_091477.1:89207022-89535772 GCF_036971445.1 Narcine bancroftii | reverse complement strand
AAACCTTTATAAATTTATAAATGTGGTATAAAACACATAGCCGCACAATTTATAAAGACTGTGGGAAAGTCCTAGCGACAATAGCGCACAATTTATAAAGACAGTGGGAAAGAGTGATGACAGACCTGCCCTCCCAGAATTCCATATGGCAGAGACAGGGCCATATACACAGAGTACTCATGGAGGGGTTTCTCTGCCACACAGAATTTTGGGAGGGCAGATCTGCCATCGTTTTCTCTCTCTCTCTCCTGCTGAAACTTTCCCACGGACCTTTAGAAATTTATAAAGGTTTGTATAGGTCAGCAAAGTTTTTACCTTTTTAATTTTTTTTCCTTCATTTTCCTGCACTCACGCATATACATCATCAATGCGTCACTATTTTGTCCCTGGATAGTCCATGTCCTTTTCACACTGGGATAATTGGCAGGCAGGTGCCAGTTGATGCCAGTGATAATACAACCTACCAAGGTAGTATCATCTCCGGCATAATTTGATGCCTGCGTGCTGATTAAAGAGTTTTCACACTGGACTTTAACTGGTAGATTGGCTGACAATTACTAGGATGTGCCAGTGCAATAGGGGTTAAAAAAGCCTACTTCCCTATTAAATGAAGCACTCTTCCTATATGAATCACAATAAAATCTTTATTTGATTTGTTGTCCATGGATTGTACAACAAGACTTTGAGCAGAGAGTGATTCTTAAATCCTATCGAGATCTCTCCTCCTTCATCTGGTTCTACTCTTCCTCCACAACTCATTCACTGGAATGTCATTCCTGTCTGTGAGAAGCAGTTAGTGGCTGGGTTGCAAAATCAAGTGTGCAGATAGAGTTTTTTTTTGTCTTTGAAGCAACATTAGGGTGACTTAATAAAGGTATATAAGATTTATGAGGAGCTTGGAGAGGGTGGATAGCCTTTTTCTTGGGGTGACATTAGCAATTGCCAGAGGATGTTAGAGGTACTTTCTTTTAACATGGAGTGGCGGATGCCTGGAGGTTGTAGTGGAGTCTGGTACAATGTGGACATTTAAAAAAAAACACATGGATATATTTAAACTAGAGAGTTATGGCTGTGAGTTAGGGAAGGATTGTTGTGGAGTAGGTTGACAAAGGTTGGCACAATATCACAACATTGTGGGCCAAAGGGCCAGTACTGTGCTGTAATATAGTGAATAAAATAAAACCCAATTGCTCAAAATGTCATTCCCAAATTCAAAATTGCTAATTAAATGCTCCATGTTATTTCAGCTTTCCAAGTCTTTACTTGTTATCAACAGCAGATTGTGCCACGTAAATCTCACTTTAATTTACCTGGAGGCATTGTAAGTGCAAAAATGGAAAACTTAGGCACAGCAGCATCTGGGCATGGATGTATGTTATTTGTATATATTTCCATGTAGGTAAACTGAGCTAATTTTGAATATAATCAATTTATTGCAGGAAGAACCAAAAGACATCATGGTATTCAAAAGAGATGATCTTGTTCTGTACAATAGGTAGAAATAAATGTCATGGTACAGTGTCTGCTGTGGGCTCTAGTGATGCCACGCATTTCACTGTAAAAAGATTGTGAGTACATCTTAGGGAAAAGCAAGCACAAAAACATCAGCGACTATTCCAGTGCAATATTAAGGGAGTGCCGCACTGACAGAAATTGCATCCTTTAGATGACAGGTAAGGCTCCTAAAAATATTATCCCACAGAAGAATTATCCTTAATATCTAGGTCAATATTTAGCTCTGGTTCAACGCCTAAAATCAGATTATCTGGTCATTTAAATAACTGCCTGAGTTCTTCGGCTGTGGTGATTAGCTCATGTTTCCTACATTGTGCTACATTTCACCATGGCTTTATTGGGAAGAACTACATAAAAGTAAATCTTCTTTGCTTTCATTGCACATTCTCTTCTATAAAAATATTTTTTTTCTTCAGAAAGGCATAACTTATAAATGAAAGTGATTCAACAGTGACTGTACGCCTGTGGGTTTGTCTTCATCAGCTGATGCAGCACAGGCGTAGTGGATCATTGCAAAACAGAAAATGTGAAGTATTTCCAGCAGAGGAAATAGACTTTACTGGAACTATCTCAATTTCTTTAAATAGAAGAAATCAAAACAAACTTCCAACCCAAATATAGAAATAACAGATGACTCAGTTGTCATGAAAGCTTTTAAAAGTAACACTGGAAAATGGAGAAAAAAAACACTTTAATAATTGAATTCTCTTCAAAGGATTGATATTTGCTTTTTATATCTCAAGAGAAGAAACCTGAGGGTGAGGCGAATGAATAGACCATGTGGTGATTGACTTGCTCCTACAGTAAGACAATAACTACTGCAATTTTTCCAAGAGGAAAAAAAAAATTTATAACACAAGATCTGCTTTTAACAACTGGGAAGGAACAACATGTTCAATATGCCAATACTATAATTATCATGAATGAAGTTGGTATAGTACAACAGGAAAATAATCTGTGATAAAACAGTGTGCAGTTATGCACATGAAGTCCCTGTTGGAAAGGCACAACAGGAACAGGGCTTTTTATTAGAGGCAGTTTGGTAATTAATAATAGATAAACATTTTATGAATGTGTAGTTTCTATTTCACAATGGTCAACCCTTGAGGGAGCATAATTCAACATTATTGAACATCCTGCTGGTATGGTTGATAGTGAGGAGGGCAGTTATAAGCTTCAGGGTGTTATTGATTAGCTGGTAAATGGACCAGGCAACTGCAAATGGAATTTAATACTTTTAAGTGTGGTGTCATTCATTTTGTGAGGACTGTTAAGGGGAGGACATATGCAATAAATGGCAGGGCATAATGAGTACTGAGGAACAGAAAAGCTCATTATATTAGTCCCAGAATGTCAGCTCGGAGAGGCCCAATGGTGAAGAATGCATGCAGGATAGTTGCCTTTATTAAGAATGGCATGAAAAGGTATGTAAGCATACAATTTTATAAAACATTGGTTAGACTACCAACTGGAGTATTGTTTGCATTTCAGGTGGCATATTTGAGGAAAGATGTTATGGCACGGAATAAAGTGCAAAGGAGGTTTTCCAAGATATTGCCTGGGATGGAATGTCTGAATTATGGGAAGAGATTGAATAAATGGTTTGGTTTCCTTAGGGCAGAAGAGGATGGGGAAAGGGTCAAATGAAGAGTACAAAATTATGATGAGCCTGGAGAGGATAGATGATGAGAAAACCTTCCCCATACCAGCAGTATCCAAAACTAGACAACATAGGTTTAAGGAAAGGTACAGACAGTATCAAGGTATTGCTTGAGGAATGTTTTCACCTATTCAGTGGATGGATGCTGGAATGTATTGTCTCAGGATATGGTGGAGGCAAAGGTTCTCATAACAATACAAGCAAAAGGATATAAAGAATAGAACAAATTGTGTTAAATAGGATATTATAGATTAGTGTTTGGTGATCATGAGAGTGTGGACTACTAATTTCCACAGAAGTAGAAAGATGGTAGATCTGTGGAAATATAGCATTAATTCACTTGGAAGTAGCTGTGTTTGAGACAATACGAATATGAACTTTAATGCAAAAGACAGGGGTTTTTCGTGTTTGTATCTATTTACCGTGGGTGGCATGGTTAGCACAGTGCTTAGTGCAGTACTATTATGGTGTAAGTGACTTGGGTTCGAATCCAGCACCGTCATGTATGTTCTCCTCATGTCTGCATAGGTTTCCTCCAAGTGCCCTTGTTTCCACCCACCTTTTAATAACGTATATGATTAATTGGAGTATTTTACTGGCACAAGCTCATAGACCGGAAGGGTCTCTTACCATGCTGTATGATTGGCGTAAGGCTTAGTGCAATGCCTTTACAGCACCAGCGATTGGAACCGGGTTCGAATCCTGTGCTGTATGTAAGGCGTTTGTACGTTCTCCACGTGTCTGTGTGGGTTTTCCCTTGAGGCTCCAGTTTCCACCCACCATTCGAAAAGTACCAGGGGTGTAGGTTAATTGGGCAGCATGGACGCGTGAGCTGAAATGGCCTGTTATTGTGCTGTGTGTCTAAAAAAAATTTTTTAAATTAAAGATTTAAATTTTTTAAATTTAAAATTAAAAAAATGTAAAATAAAAAATTGTCTAAAATAGAAAAAAAACCCCAAAGAAACCAGAGAATCCAAGAAAAACCCACCCACTCCCTATAGATCGCACCAATTTGAACCTGGGTCACTGTTACAGCGTTGCACTAACTGTGTTATAAAGTAGGAGTTGGTTAAAAGATTTCACATATATATGGACCCATGAAACTGGTGAACACATCACAGATGAAATGCAGAGCAAATTATGGTGATACACTTTGGGAGAAAGAACGAGGATAGGCAATATAAATTAAACGGTGAAAGAATAAAGGTCAATGAGTGAACTGAAACAGTCATGGGCGACCAGTTTGATGCATTGGAGCTTCTAGAGAGTTCAGGTGTAATTTCCTAAATTGAATTGGATAAGTATGAAAAACAGAAAAATGGCAAAACTGTGAAGATGGAACTAATTAGTTTGCTTTTTCAATGCACTCATACAGACATGATGGTCACAATGACTTCCTATCCTACAAGATTCCTTGAATCATCAGGACAGCACAGGCTATTAAGCCATATTGTATTATGAGAAATGATCCTTGAAGGATGGAAGGACACTTTTTCCTGTAATTATGTGCACATTAATGTATAAGATATTTCAAACAAAGTATAAAATATTGTAGTATTAATATTGTATTAATGTTGTAGATTGTTTGAGGTTGTGTAACACTTTCAGGTTGAGTGGTGAAGACAAAAGCTATTGTCAATATTGAAGGTTTGGTTGGAAAAGTGGATGAAGGAAAAGTGAAATAAGAAGTGTGATTAAAATTATTTGCTTCCATGTGAGGTAACTATTTCCAAAGATTCTCAAATGACCTGTGAATGTGTTCTAGAATGTGATCTTTCTTGTTGGAATTATCTAACAAGAAAACATGCATTTAATAATAAGTTTCAAAACTGTTAACTGCAGATGCAAATTAGAAATAGATGTCTGACTCATGACTGTATAAATCATATTTAACTTTCATGGTTACATATTAGGCCTTTTCACACTGCCGTGTAAAATGATGATTTCCGGAAATTCTCCCGTGAACCGGCAGTGTGAAGATGTTGGCCCAGGAAAATTACCCGGGTCCACAACCCTACCTCTTAAGTCTGAATCGGTAAATGGGCGAGCAGGGGAAGTGTCGTGACTTCAGAGCTTGTGTGCCGTGTCACTTCCTGTGTGCCTGCGCCATTGTGTTGTCATTTTCAGCAAGACCTGTCACTTTCGTGTCAGTCTCGTCTGCCATTACTGTGTGATCTGACTTCTGGTAGGCCTTCTTATAAGTGCAAAATGTGTCATTCACTACATCATCGCTAACGGGAAAATTACAGGGAAGTCCTGCCTTCCCGGGAATTTCACCCTGGTCCAAGTAGAGTCACTGCTTGCCTGCAGTGTGTGTTAAATGGTATTTTGAGAATTAGATTCTGTAATTTATTTTTTGTGCCTGTATTACATGGGTTGTGGACATTGTGTAACAATCGGGAGGGATTAAAATAATTTTTAAGCTTTATTTACTCTGTTTTTGGGAACCCATCCACCCAGAGACCAACATCAGTTATGTTGAATTTAGGTCTGAAATGGAGTCAATGTTTCATATTGGTGTTCTCTCCACCTTCCCCCATTTGCTGCAACTGAAAACATGTTTTGTCTATTCTGAAGGTTTGGCACCATTTCTCTGATCTACTAATGAGGCCACACCTGGTGAAAACACTTGCAATTTCTTTTTTACTTCAAATTTCCAGCATCTGGAATATTTTTTGCCTTTTGCTTTAAGCAGTGACCTTTTATATGGCATGCCCAATTTCTCAAAATCCAAATACATCTTTGCCCAGTCTTTCAGATTGATTATCTCAGAATGGAGAAAGCTTATAAATCAAAAAGGTTTTAAGTTGTGACAGAGGGAGAGAGAATTAAGTGAATGTCACTGGAGACCAAGGAAGGTTGAATAATACAAAGAGCATTGATGGTGGATGAGAGGGTGTGGTGAAGATTTATTAATCACAGATGATCTATCTAAAGGAGATGATTGAAAATGGGAAGGGAGAAAGAGGAAAAAGGTAAAACAGAACAACTGTATGAACTATGAAGAAGTAGAGCACTGCAGATCCTAGAAATAAAAGAGAGTGCTGGAAATACACAGCAATTCAAGCAACATCTGTGGAAAGAAAAACAGGATTAATATTTTAGACTTGCCAGTGCTGATAAAACTGGAAAAGTTAATTTTCTGCAATTATTGAATTCAGCATTGAATCTTGAATCATTCATTGGATGTAAATTAGACAGCAGAGACCTGTGGGCCTAAATGGCCTGTTACAGTCCTGAACGTCTAAATTTTTTTAAAAAATGGTGTAAATGGATAGAAGATTGGCTAACTAACAGAAATTGGAGAATCTGGATAACTGGGATAATTTTGTTTTAGCTAGTATGGTGTCATAAAGAAATAGTGCTGGAGCTCAACAGATGGATGGGCAAAGAAATTATAGATAAATTCATTGTAAAGCTAACTGGGAAATTATGTTCTGCAGATGACACTGAGTCTGCAAAGAGAAGTAGATAAATTGAGAAGACAAGATATTGTTGAACAGGTATAATACAAGGAAATGTGAGGTTATCGACTTGGTAAAAGAGTGTAAAAGTGGGATATATTTTAAATGGAGAGAGACTACAGGAAGATGTTTACTTCCATTGTCAGCAAACTAGATTAGATTCATCTTTGTTGTCATTGTGCCAAGAAAATACAAAGCCAATGAAATACAATTAGCATCCAACCAGAAGTTTAAAAAAAATAGTGGTATGAGTTGTCCAAGTTCACAGCCAGGAAGATCTCAACAACATTTTCTAAGCAGCTAATGTGACAACATCCACACCATTTTTTTCTTGATTTGTTGTGAGCCTTTATTTTTCTCCATCCAGAGAATTTATGGATTCTGAGTTATTGTAGGATGATGGATTTCTGGATATTTATAAGTTTTGGACTTTGTATATTTTAAAACCCATGAGGGGCAGATAAGTGGTGATGTTTCTGATTGGCAGGGCAGATTGTAGAGACCATTGGAACTTCTGTGCTTCTTTCTAGTGTGATTAATGGAAAGTCCTTCATTTTTTAAATTTACCTTTGAGATCTGGATGCTAATAGTAGGATGAAGGTGATGGTGAGTCATATTCTTCAAATGCTTGCAGCTTATTGTTCCTGAAGCTTTTTTCCTTGATGTTAGTATTTGGGATATTTTATTGGAGCGTGGTTGAGTAACTACATTGCATTTGTAGATAAGTGCTGCAGTCATTAAATACTTGCAATGGAGGCCATTAATGTTTGGGGTGATGGTTGGAATGACAATCAAAGAAGCTGCTGCTTCCTGGAAGGTGTTGAGCTTCATGAATGTTGTTGGAGTTGGACTGATCCAGACAAATGGAAGAATTTCTTACTCACTTTGAAGTTTGTGTCTTGATGTTGGATAGCCTTGTATTTTCATGAGATGAATCATTCTCTGTGAGACACCCAATTTCTATTCTGCCCTTTTGCCATAAGATTTATGAAGCGGGTACAATTGGATTTCAAGTAAATAGTGACCACCAGGATGTTGATGATGTGCAGATTTTTATTTCAGATTGATTGCCAGAGTATATACATGAAATCACATACAACCCTGAGATTGTTCTTCTTATGGGTGAGGCTGAATTACCATTTCTTGGTCATTCAAAAAAAAGTACTCAAAGTAAACAAACTGTGTAATACAGAGAGAAAAAGAATCAATAAAGTACAAAAGTAAGAGTCCTTAAATGACTCCCTGATTGAGTTTGTTGTTGAGGACTCTGATGGACAAAGCATGCATAGTTTTATTCATAGCATGCATATTTTATTAATAACACCATGTGACAATTTTTTTCAAAAGGTTTGCTTCTGGAAAAAAAAGGGGATTATGATAGACAATTTCAAGCTGAACACAAATTTCAAATTTGCTGTGTCATGTAGGAAATTTGAGAAATATTAAATTAACTTTTATTGCATATAGCATTTTAATTGCATAATGAAGCTGGCATATTGTTAGTTCAGCTGACCTAAAAATGTTTTGCCACTGATTTTCATTTGTACTCGGAATCTAATGCCTCTCAATAGTCGGCCAGCGTTGATGGATGCCAGTTGCCCTGATACTGCTTTTCCAAGGTCGCAATATCCCGGTCCAAGATCAGCAGGGACGAAGTCCAAGTGTGAATGCAGAAAATGAATTTCAATTACATTTTTGGGCACTTCATGGCTTTGTATGCTTGAGGTAGACTTAAAATATGACAGGAAATAACTAAAATAGTTTATATCTAAAAAATGGTACATGATAGGAAAATTATAAGGTGATTTTCTTGATCAGTAGCCCCAAATCCATAAAATACACCCAAAAGTGTTCAGGATGCAAAATATTAATTGTCCAGTGTAATCGAGGTCAAGCTGGAGATGCTGTGCCATATATCAGCTCATGCCTAAATGCTGTAATGATGTTCCTTAGGCTACTGTGAATGATCCAATTGCTGACAGCTTGTGAATATATAATCATGAGGGGCATGGATAAAGTGAATGCTCACAGTCTTTTTCCCAGGGTAGATGATTATCGGACTAGAGATCATATAGGTTTAAGGTGAGAAGGAGGGCAATTTTTTTTTCCCCTCTGAGGATAGCTGTATCTGGAACAAGGTGTCAGGGGAATCTATAGAAGTGGGTAAAATTATGCCATTCAAAAGACACTTGGTCAGATATATAGATTGGAAGGGGTAAGAAAGAAATGATATAAATATAAGCAAATGGAACTAGTCCATAATACCAACTTGGTTGGCATGAACTAGTTGGGCTGAAGGGCCTGTTCCATGCTGGGTAACTATGAATGGAGTTGAGTTTATGTAGCCATCAGTGTAAATCCCCATTTCCAACCTTATGATAAACTGAATGCTCTGGAGATGCAAGGCCTAGATCAGAGCCCAGGCGAACTTTTGCTTTCATGTGCTGGGTTAACGATGATGATCTTTCAGCATCTGCAATATTTTTCCTTTGCTCAAGGTGTGACTCCAGTCACTGTTTTCCTTTTTGTTGCCATAGGCTGTAGTTTTGTCAGAGCTCCATGATGTCTTTTTCCATAATCTAATTGATTGAGATGAACTGGAACTCAATAGCTATCAAAGGAAAATCATGCCAATTATTTGATGCATGCTCATGCAAATCGAGTTGGATTGTGAATTGGTCAAACTTAGACATCTATTTTCCACATTGTTAAAGGAGATGCCTTATTACCTGTAGTTGAGTTGTAGTTGGGTCTGGAGTATGCCAGCCAAGATGCTGTTTCGTCTCATAACTCTGACTGCATCTGGAGCACTCAGCTTTCTCTTGTTAATTGGCAGAAAATTAGGTTTTAGGATGATGGTGATTTCAGGAGGCTCTCATCTACCAGGCCTCCATTATTGAGGATGAGATATTTTTGAAACTCCTCACATTAGCAGTTTAATTGTGCTGAACCATTTATGACTAGGTATGGCAGGACACTGAACCTCACATCTGATTGGCTGGTTGTGAGATCACTTGGTTCTACGAGTTGCATGTTCTTTTTACTGTTTTGAACAGATGTTGTCCTGTGCTGCAGCTTCACCAATATGCTTTTTGCCACACTTGGTGCTGCTCCTGGCATGTCCTTCATCCACTGCATTTATTGTACAGGGTTAATCCTCTGGTTTGATTGTAGTGAGAGATATGATGACAGATTTTGGTGGTGCACATTTCTGCTGGTGTTGTTGAAAGTATCTACAGCACTTTATGGACACTGAGCTGCTACATCCATTCTGTGTTGATGATAATGAGTTTATTGTCATATACATTAGCACAATGTATATATGCACCAAAGTTCTTACTGCAACCAAACAGGTAATTTGTAGAATAAAAACTCCAATAGTATACATTAAATTAATATACAGGAAGAATACAAAAGATAAATTGGTAATAAATATTCACAGTTTCAGTAGTGCAACCAAAGTAGTGAAAGATGAGTGCAGCAAGGGAAGTTTAAGTGTCTGATAACCATTGGGGGAAAAAAAAACTGTTCTTGAACTTTGAGGTGCTGGACTCCTTGTGCCTGAAGGTAGGAGTGAGAAGAGGTTGTGACCAGGCTGATGGGGATCCTTTATAATGTTGGCCACCTTCCTGAGGCAGTACCTCATATTGATGTGTGCAGTGGATGGGAGGTTGGAGCATTTGATAGACCAAGCTATGTTTGCTCCCTTCTGCAGCTTTCAGAGTTTCTGGGCTCTCCACTTACCAAACCAGGCCGTGATGAAACTAGTCAGCCAATATTCCACAGTGCACCAATAGAAATTTGATAGTATCCGATGACTTGCCAAATCTCCTCAAATTCCTTAGAGAGTAAAGGCATTGTGGTGCACCTTCTTCACAGTGTGGTTAAGCTCATTGATCCTAACGTTAGTGCATAGGGGATTGGAGTGGGTGTGCAGAGACAATTTTTTAATTTGGAAGAAACTATTTCCTTTCAGAACTCGAGATCCCTGTGAATTCCACCTGCCTGAATCATTAGGCTCCTAAATAACTTAGCTCATTATTTATCACCAAATATTTATATTTCTGAATTTACAGTTTGTTCGCATTTCTTTCTTTCTGAGTACAGTTTACAGTTACCAATAAATAGCAATTCTACCTGGCCCACAGGAAAAAAGAATCTCAGGGTTTTATGTGAGGACATTTACATACTCTGACAATAACTTTGAACTTTTGGACTTTGACCATTTTGTGAATGCTTTCACAGTGGAAGACATATCTACCATGTCAAAGAATGATGTTGTGAAAGTGAGGGGGGTGAAGGCTTCAATACAATCACTATCAATAAAGAGGTTGTTATCTATCAATAAAGTGGGTAGTTTAGTGCTCTGGTCCTAGTGGAATATATCCCAGGGTACTGAAGGAAAGGGCAGAGGTTATGGTAGAGACAATTCGCTGGATTTTGAGCAGATTCTGGCAAATTGGAAGACGGCAAATGTCACGTCATTGCTTGAAAAGGATGTAAGCAAAAGGCAGATAACTACAGGCCAGTTAGTTTATATCTTTACTCCAGGAATTGCTTGAAGCCATCATGAAGGAAAAAGTAACAAGATTTTAAAACCACTATCTATTATAACTTTTTATTTAAAGCTAGTATAATACCATCTGATGCCCATGATTTGGTAATTGGGGTAATTGAAATTAAATGGCAAGACATCAAAAGAGGTGAGAAAACCAAGAAATTAAACCTCAAGATATAAATATTAATGTCACGATGCCCTTCTCTACAGAAGCCTGTCTAGTAGAGCAATGGGGAATGATCTTTAACAACCTGGGTGCATTTCACGCACATATGAAAAAATACCATCAGACTAAACAATTAAAAGCAACCTATAAGAAATATCAGAGAATGTGGATTCAGGAAGGGCAGGTCATGGTTGACAAACTTACTAGAGTGTTTTGAGAATATAACAAATGCATTGGATAGAGGGGAACAGGTGGATATTGTATACTTGAGTTTCCAGAGGCATTTGATAAGGTGGTAGATAAAACACCTGCATAAGATAAGGATGTATTAGTGTAGATAGAGGATTGGTTGACCAATTGAAGGCAGAAATTTGGGATCAATGGGGAGTAGTACAAGCTGTCTCTAAATATAAGTTAAGACATAGTTATATAGATTTTTGCATAGTTGAGGAATTAAGCATTATGGGGAAGGACACGTAGTGTCCTATGTACAGCCAGATCAGGAATTATATTATTAAATGGTGGCAGAAATACAGAATTGCTGGAGGAACTCAGTAGGTCTTGCAGCATCCATAAAAGGTCAAGATAAATAACCAATGTTTTTAGCCTAAGGTGTTCTTCAAGGTATGAGTAAGTAACCAACAAGGCACCTCAATTAAAAAGCTGGAGAGAAGTAAAGAAAGGTAGAGGGTGGGAAATCACAGACCAACAGTTAAATGTGTTAGTTGGATACGAATAGGAGGAAAGGAGAGAATTGATTGGAGGAGGGATGGGGTTTTACTCTGTCAGTGCAGAGGTGGGGAAGGGGAAAGAGAAACAGAGCTAGAGGAGAGGATGAGGGTCAGGGTGGGGGGGGGGGCAGTGGGTAACAGAAACTAGAGAAGTGGATGTTAATACCATCTGGTTGGAGGGTGCCCAGACAGAATACGAGATGTTGATCCTCCAATTTGCGGGTGGTCTCAATCTGGCAATGCATGGGAGACCATGAACAGGAATGTTGGAAAGGGAATGGGGCATGGAATTGAAATGGATTGCCAATTTGGACTTCTATCTTTCCTGCCAAAATAAACAATTTCCCACAGTATGCACATTTGACAGATCTTTGCTTATTCACTAAAACTATCTATATCCCTTCCCAATGCCTCTTCTTAATTTATGTTCCTGTCTAGCTTTAAAACATCGACTAATTTAGCATCTAAACTATTGATTCTTTCACCCAAGTAATTTATATCAACTGGAGATATGAGTCCTATGGCACTTGTATCTTTTTCCTGATGGCAACAGCAAGAACATGGATAGTGTAGATCCTTGATGATTGCTGCTGCTCTCCAATGGCAGCATTTCATGTAGATTTTCTCGATAGTGGGGAAAGTTTTGCCTCTGTGTCCTCTTCCTTTTACAGGGTTTTTCACTTAGAGGTATTAGTGTCCCCCCCATCCCCACACCAGACTTTGATACAGCTGGACAGCACACTTTCCATGACACATCTGTAGAGGTTTGACAAAGTGTCTAATGATATAACAAAACTCCACACTCCTGAGAAAATGGTGGCATTGATGTGCTTTCTTCATGATAGCATTAGCATGATGGGTCTATGAAAAGTTTTCCGAGGAAGTGACTCTCAGGAGCTTAAATTTGCTCACCCTCTCCATCTCTGATCCCTAATGCATTTCCTTTCCTCAAGTCTATACTCAGCTCCTTGGGCTTGATGACATTGTGTGAGAGTTTGTTGTGTGAACACCTTTCAGCCACGTTTTCAATCTTTCTTCTGTATGTTGATTCAATGGCCCTTTTTATACAACACACTTCGAATGCTTGTTTAGAGGTTCCTTGTTGCTTTTTAAAGTTTTACAAATTTCCAGTTTCTCCCTTCTTCATACAGTGAAGAATTTTAATTTGTCATCTTTTTATTTCCTTGGATAGCCAAGGCTTGTTTCCCCACCCTTACTCTTCTAGTGTTTAACTGGAATATACTTTTGTTGAGCACCGTGTAAAATCTAATTGACAGTCTTGAACTGTTCGTCAAATGGCCCATATAATGTGAGAACAGAGAACAATAAGAAACTGACTCTTTTCTGGCTGACATATATAGAGTGGTGTGTTATCAGTGCAGGTGCTGGGGCCTCAATATTTTACAGTTGATATAAATTACTTGGGTGAAAGAATCAATAGTTTAGATGCTAAATTAGTTTATGTTTTAAAGCTAGACAGGAACATAAATTATGAAGAGGCATTGGGAAGGGATATAGATAGTTTTAGTGAATAAGCAAAGATCTGTCAAATGTGCATACTGTGGGAAATTGTTTATTTTAGCAGGAAAGATAGAAGTCCAAATTAACGAGAGATAGCAACAAATCAGAGGTGCAAAGGGATCTGGGTAATCATGATTCATGACTTGCAAATGGCTAATATGCAGATACAATTTATTTTGAAGGGAAAAGAATAACAAAGCATGAGATTATGCATTATTATGGAGAGCATTGGTAAGACCCCATTTAGATTATTATGTATAGTATTTGTCTCCTTATTTAGGGAAAGTAGTTAAGGTATTGAAAGCAGTTCTGAAACAGTTTTATAGACTCGTATATTTGTTGTCTTATGAGGAAAGATTGAACAGGGTGAACTTGAGGTTCAAAAATGTAAATGATAATTTTCATGAAACATAAGATTCCAAAAGTTCTTGATAGGGTGGTGATGGAGAGGGTGTTTCTCCTTGAAAGAAAATTGAGGGGTTATTGTCTGAAAATAAGGGTTCATCTATTTGAGATGAGGTAAAAAGATGAGCTGATTTTTGTTTCCTGTCTTTTGGAACTCTCTTAAGGGGAATTAATCATTAAGAGGTAGATGGATTATGTTAAACATGGGTGAAAGGCTTCCACAATAGATGGTAGTACAGAGTTGATCAGATTGACATAATGGGAGAGAAACTTTTTTGAGAAGGTGGGGTTAGGACACTCCCATTTTCACTTTGTTTTGATGTGAGGTAGTAGGGAAGAGATCAAAGACAGCAGGAGATATTTAGACCTGTCAGAATTGTGGAGATTTTCAGTCCAATTATTGGCAAGGTCAACAACCATGTGGATTCCAGCTTTACAAGCTATGCCTGGACACAGTCAATGTTGTATGTGGCAGTTCCTGCCTTCATTTGGGTACAGGGTTTCCTGAGCACTTGAAAACATCAGAGGCCATATACAGATAGGTGAGACACTTCTGGAACCATGATTGTTGCCTGCCATCATTTGGTTGCAGCACTGTAAAACTGGAGGTCGACTTGTTCCAGATGTTCACAATCCCATACCAGTCCAGCTTAGCAGATTCAAACTACTATATTTGGGATTGTCAGATCGTCTGGAACCAGATGCCTCCATTTATAGGCATGAAGGTGCATTTGATATAAAAGTATACAAAAACTGTCTTGTTAAGATGGATTAAAATCCACCTTAATATGAAGTTTTTAAAAAAAAAGCCTATTAGAATTTGCTGTCAGTGATATCCATATGGAAGTGGTGATTATTAGAGGAAAATGAAAAAAAGATACTTGAAAAGTCCAAGAGAAATCAGATGGCGATGTGCTGAAAAAATAATCTTTTGCAACGAGGGTCAGTTTCACTAATTACTTCCCACCCATTTTCTTTTTGGTAAATTCCGTGGGAAAAAAAAATGTCAAGAGCTCCTAAAATTGTTTTAAGAAAATATTGGCTCAATTTATTTTAGAAACACTTAACTGCAGAAATTGTTTTGCTGAGTCAAATGTATTTGTGGTATAATGTAGTCCTATTCTTCTGCATTAGATAGTTTTCCTTCCTATTTCAGCCCTAGGATTATGTGGATGATCAGAATGTTCACTCTTTGCAGAATATTTGCAGCCATTACACCCATGATGCTTGAAATTGTTCTCTTCAGTTGAAAAGTTTCTTAAAAAAAATACTTCATGTCAAATAATCTGGTTGAAAATCAGGAGCGTGTCGTGGTAGCAGAGTGGTGATGGTGAGATATGAGGAGTTCAGGCACCGTAATAAGCACATGACAGACATTTGTGTTTAACATGGCTTACCACAAACTATTGTTCCTGTTTAAGTCTCTGTGGCATACAGAATCAGCACATGATAAGGACCTGAAATTATCTTGGTCACTGCAAACAGTTGTGTAGGCTCTTCTCCAGCAGTGCCATTCCTATCATAAACATCACTGCTGTAGCATAGCTACTAACAATCAATGGTTGCATTGTGGCCAAATTCACATTATTTCTGGCAAATTATCAGTTAAATGGCCAAAAGAGTGATGCTCAATTTCTTGTATTTTCCCCCTTTATCTTATAAAGGCAACATTGAATGTCAAACTAATTTGAGATGTCTGTAGATGACAGCAAGAGGTTTCATATGGTGAATCTTAAGCCACAAACCATTGATCATCTACAGCAGGGATGGCCAACATTTTAATTTTTAATTTAGACATATAGCATGACAACAGGCCATTTCGGACGATGAGTCCGTACTTGGGGGTGGGGGTGCTGGCAGGATAGACTTGTGGACTGAAATGGCCTGTTACCATGCTGTATGTTTACATTAAAAATTAAAAGGTTGTCTACCCCTGATCTACAGCATACTTTTCATTGGTTTCATGGTGCAACCATTTTATTCCCTTAATCTATCATTTATAATGCCTAAGAATTATGAATACCTCCTTTTTGCAGCTATATTGTGCATTGTTGGATTGTTACTTGGTATCAAAATTCAAGATTTAATTCTAAGAGGTTTCAGTTTAAAAGTATAACCAAGTTTACTGCATCTTAAATGTAAATGGAAGATGAATATCTTTGATCCAGGGTCCCTAAATCTGCATATTATTAGGAAGGAAGACAAAATAATTAATTTTTATAATTTTAATAAATACCAAGTACGTAATTCAATTATTAATGCAAGAGTTTCATAAAACAAAAATTGATATAAGCATTCCTGAAACCCTGCCCACAAATAATTCTTGCAGGTTAAATGGTTGCCTACTTTATGGAACATCTTAAATCTGCTAGTGATTTTTCTCCAGTGCAAACTACTTGTGAATACCATACATGCCGTCGTATAGGATGATCTGAAACTTTAAAATTTCATCTTAAAATTAGGTTGTATTATATGACAGGTCTAAAATTCATACCTTGATGGTGAAGTCTCAACACCACTGTCATCTTCGACACAATTTCGCACATGGCTTGTTAGTTATTTACGAAGTTTCAACGCTCCTCTGTGGAGTCGATCCACCTAGTTCGACTGCCATTGGCTCTGTACAGGCTTTAAATAGCCTATTACAGGAGCAAACAGTGGTTTATTTTAAAACATCCAAATAAAATTGAAAACTTTACATGGTAATTTGTTATTAAAATATTGTGACTTGCTTTTAGAAGCATCCACTCTTCAGTGTTTTGCCAGATTCAGGTAATCTTATGCAAAGGGTTGGCTCAAAATCAAAATTTTTGCTGAAATTCTGAGGTCGTTCTATCCAACGGCATATATGCTAGTTAATACAATATAAAAGAAATGCATGGGAGTGTTCAGGGTCCTGAAGGATGGAGAGCGTGTACAATGGCAGATGTTGTAGTTGCCTGGAAAAATGCTGTGTGAGAGGGAATTGGAATGCTGGAAGGGGAAGAAGAGACTTAGCTGACAGAGCCATTGACTTGCAGATCCAGCAACCCAGATATACTCTTGACCTCTGATGCAGCCTGTGTGGAGTCCACAATGACCTCTTCTGGGTGCTCCATTTTTCTCATTCCACATCCCAAAAACATGCAGGTTGGCTGATTATTTATCCACTATAAATTATCCTTCATGTCTTGATGAGTGGTAGGTGGGACGTGAAGAAGAAAATAGATTAGGGTAGAACTGTTAAAATGGGTGCTCAGTGATTGGCACAGACTTGATAAGCTAAAGCCTTTGTTTACATATTATATTTGTTTGTACCTCCATGAGAGATGGAATGTCTGGTGCGGAGGCATCCCTGTGAAGGTGAGTCCTGGAGAAAAGAGGTTACAGATATTCAAAATCTAAAATAAAACAGTCAATACATCAGACAATGTTGTGGGGAATGAGAAAGAAATAACATTTAAGATCAATAAGCTTTCAATACAACTGATGAAAAGGTTGCCTACACGAAGTTCTTTTCTTATGTCTGAGCCAGTGGTTTAGGATAAAGGAAAATAATTTGCGTTCCTGCTTCCTATTGTTATAGCATGCGGTTCACACTTAAACTCAAAACTGGTAATTCACTGATGATCATTAAGGTTGTATACAAAGAAATGCCTCTAGACCTAGTCACAGGTATCTGGGTTAGAGCCCTTAATCCAAGTGGAATATTTAGGAAAATAGCAAAGACAGGATAAGAGAAATGCACTGATCAAAGCTGAGCAAAAATGTAGATCTGACATTTTATGCTCAGCTTGAGTAATCAGGTTTATTCGCTGTATGTAATATTAAACTAAAAGAGACTAATCTACAATTTCCCTAACATTACAAATCGTATTATATTTTAGAAGTCATCTTTGGAATTCTGGTGATGACATTCAACTTGGATCTTTAGTGATGTAATTATTGACTAAGTTCTGGATGCATCTCATCATTCCAGCCTGCATCTTTGTCAAGTGCGTTTAATTGGAATCTGAGAGCTGTCAATTTACTTTTGTTATTTATTTGTTCTGACCGAGCAAGATCTTTAAGTATAAAAATCTTGAAGAACTACAAGAGGAAAAGTTAAGAGTAAAGTGTTCCAATGTCTGGAGATGTTTGGGAAAGTATGGGTTCAAGTTGCAATGTAATTGCTTTTGGTGCACAAGATTGCAACTGGTTCAGAGGGTAAATAGAGGTAAGCAGACTTCATTGGTAGCCCAAAGACCTATATATAAAACAACAGGCGTAAAATACATATGAAGAATGTGGCCATATCTTGAACATGCTGTGACTGTTAACGGTGATGAAAAAAGAGCCAATTAGAGCTTTTGAAAAAGAATACCACAGGCGTTGGAGGAAAAATCATTTCCAAGTCACTGGTGAAACCAACAAAATGGGATTTTGATGGGCTGAATAGCTGGTTTAAGGAATAGAATACACATTTACAATTCTGACATTCTATTTCAATGCTCTCTGAACAGTATTTAAGAATTATTCAATTGAAAATTTGGCTGATGGACAGATCATTTATTTGCGCTCTTTTGGAAGATTAATATAGTCTATTTTTAGTAAGCCGTTCACAAGCCCTTTTACCACTGGCATCCCAGTTAATTGGCCATGCAGGGTCCCGGGAAAGAAAGCCGTTTATGCTGTTTCCACTGGGGCACTGATCACAACTCATCCCGGTGATCGGGGAGAGTCTACCTTTCAATTTTCCACTGGTTTAATCAACACTTCAGCTGATGCCGGGGATATGAGTAGGGTTAGAGGCCGTCAATCCCCGATGTGATTTGACCCTGGTGTGCTGATTGTTTTTCACTGGAACCTTAACCAGTTAAGGTGCCAGTGGAAAAGGGGCTAGTTAACTGTTACAAACTTGTCTGGGAGACGTCTTGATATTCTTTCACCCTATTTTAAGAATGTGTTAAAGTTGAGTTCATAGAATGTGGAGCAAGATTAGTGTAAGTATATCATAGGAAACAAATTTTATTTTTTTATTTTACATATTTGTACATAACATTTCTGAATCCAGTTGACTGAAATTATATTAACACACTTTAAAATGGTTATCAGTTAATCAACATTTACAAAATGTTGAAAATCTGTTTGTGATCTAATCACCAATAGCTACAACTTCACTACAAGGCAGGCATGTATTCTTTGACTTTAATAGCACCTTTAAATAAAGTTTATTTGTTTAAAACTACCATCTGTGAAGAATAAAAAGAGGGCCATGGTAAAATACTGTTTAACTAAAATCCAAGGAGTCAGAAGTTAGCTGCTGTTAACTACTTGATACATCTTCCAATCCTGCAGTTTTACTAGATTTGCATTATCAGTTACCAATATTTTACTGAAATGCCTGATACAACTCAGTGACAAATGTAATCATATTAAAATAAATTATACAGGAAGCATAGGCCAATCACTGGACATAAAGCTTCAGACAGTACCAATGACTAACACTGATTTTCTTGAAGTGCGCCATCTTGAGCGTTAGCATTTGACAACCACAGAAGCAAAGTAAAATCTAGCTTTTTTTTCTCTCCAGCCTCATTGCTTGTTGGAGGTATTTCAGTTTCACTTGGTTGTTGTTTTCTCTGCCATGTGCTTTTGCTGACTTTCAGCATGTCTGAAGAATAGAAAAGAGAAATCAAAGATGTCACCAACATTTTGGGAATATTGTACACGTTGAATTTTTTTAAAAGAGGTATTGAATGGAATTCAGAAGATGCAAGATTTTAGCTAGGGTGAATGTCAGAGGCGATTATCAAGGACAGTCTATTGCAGTTGGTAAGGTTTCAACTCAGGCTCCCTGCACTTTATTCAGAAAAGGATTTTCATCTGAGGAGATCCTGAATTTGAATTTTTAAAATTTAGCAATACAGCACTGTACCTACACCCCTGGTACATTTTTGAAAGTTGGGAGAAAACCCACACAGACGCAGGGAGAACGTATAAACTCTTTACAGACAGTGCAGGATTTGAATCCCGATCCAGTCCCCATCGCTGGCACTGTAATGGCATTGCACTAAATATATGCTAACCGTGCTGCCCCAACCTGGCTTTATTCATAGTTCTCTCCCTGGATATGATGAACATCAGCGGTAGAGAAGTGTTCAGGCCTGAAACATTGGTTATATATCTATGCCCTATGGACATTGCAAGACCTGCTGAGCTTCTCCAGCTCTTCAGTGTTTTTACTACAGTCACTGTGTCTGTACTTTCGTGCTTTACTCCAGTACGACTGTCATTCAGCATTGGACAACATTATTGCAGTACAGAAACAGGCACCATGTCCACACTGACCATCAAGTGCAATCTGTACTGTAATTGGAATCCTGTGACCAAAGACAATTTTAATTTAAAAAAAAATGTAGACATACAGCATGGTACAGGCCCTTCTGGCCCACAAGTACGTGCTGCTCAAATACCCCAACTAACCTACTTTTTTGTTTGAAAGGTGGGAGGGAACCCATGCAGATATGGAGAGAATGTACAAACTCTTTACAGACAGTGTCAGATTAGAACTCCAGTCACTGGCACTGTCATAGCATTGTGCTAACCACTAAGCTATCTGTGGTGCCTTATTTTGGGTCCAGTTTGATTCCTGCCCTAGTTTTCAAGGACTCAAACCTTTTGGACAGTAAACCTTTCAGAGAGGATCTCCACCCACAAAGGCAGATTAATAATCTTACACTGGACAGCAAATATTTTGCTTATTTTGGGCTGCTTATCACGTACCGTCTTTTAGATATAAAAATATGACAGGAAATCACAAAAATAAGTTAAGTCTACTTCAAGCATACTAAACCATGAAGTACAACATGTCATTAAAAATTTATTTTCTCCACTTGGACTTCTTCCTTGCTGATCTTGGTGCATTTAGTGATGAACATGGTGAAAGATTTCATCAGGACATTATGACCATGGAAAAGTGGTATCAGGGCAACTGGCTGACTATTGTTGGATACTGATGTGAGAGGCATCAGATGCTGAGTACAAATTAAAATCAGCAGCAGAACATTTTTACGTCAGTTGAACTAACGTAATTTGTCATCATCATGCAATTAAAATGATAAATTCAATAAAAGTTAATTTTAATGTTTCTCCAACTTCCTATGTGATACAGCAAATCTGAAATTATCTTTATGTTCAGCTTGAAGTTGTTTATCATAATCCGCAATTTTTTCAGGAAGCAAGCTTTTAGAAAAGATTTGTTGTCCAGTGTTATTAATTTCTTGACTGTCCAAGTGTGGATTAACCTGTCACTCAATGTTTTCTGCATTAGACAGTCAAAGCTATACAGCCTTCTTGAATAAAGGATCACATTTTGTGTTATCTGACCCTTCATCTGTGGCTGACAGAGATCTCTGTCATAGCCCAGGCAATTCCCTCGCCTCACATGGCAGCCTGAAGTAGAATAATGGCATTATCATAAGGCCACAGCTGTAGCCGCCTATGTCAGATGCATCTTCTACAAAGCAGCTTTTGACCTCACTGTACCTTGCAAAAGGATTTTCTATCAGTTATACATAAACAATAGCATGTAGGGCCAATTTACTTGATCTGAAAGTTTTTATCAAGTTGAATAAACTGATAATATTGCACAATAAATACAAACCATGTCCAAGGCAATGAGCTGAGCTGACTGAGTGGCCTGAATTTTGGAGGAAATATCCCCAATTTCCCAGTATTTGTGGACATAACTGGACTCCCTGCTGGTGGCTCAAGTGGCCAGTCAACAATCATGGATGTGCAAGAGGGAGAGAGACAATCATTAAACAAATTTTAAATGATATTAATTGATATTACAAATTGAAAACCATGGAACATAGAACATTATTGCACAGAACAGGCCTTTCCTGGCCATGCTGAGCTGTTATTCTGCTTAGTCTCACTGTCCTATAGCCTGTCTGCACGCCTCCCATCCACATACCTGTCCAAATTCTTGTTAAATGTTAACATTGTGCCCACTACTATCTGTGTGAAGAAGGACCACCTAATGTTCCCCTTAAACTTTTCCTCTTTCACCAACGCTTTATCCTCTGGTTTTTATCTCACCTAATGTCGATGGAAAAAGCCTACTTGCATTTATTCTACTACTATCAAATCTCCCCTCATTTTTCTATGGTCCATGGAATACAGTCCTAATCTCTTTGACCTTTCACTATAAATCAAGTCCCATCAACATCTGAGTAAATCTCCTCTGCAATTTTTCAATCTTAATGCCATCTTTTCTGTAGTTAGGTGACCAAATCTGCACAAGATATTACAAATTTGGCTGAACCTATGCCTTATACAACCTTACCATAGCATCCCAACTCCAACTCCAACAGTCATTACTTCGATTTATGAAGGCCAACGCGCCAAAAGCTCTCTTTATGACCTTATCTACCTGTGACACCACTTTCAGGGAATTATGTATCTGTATTCCCAGATCCTGCTGTTCTACTGCAATCTTCAGTGCCCTACTATTTATGACCTATTTTGGTTTGTCCTTCCAACATCTCACATTTGTCTGCATCAAATTCCACGACCATTTTCAGAGCTGGTCCAGCTCCCTCTGCAAGCTTTGAAAGCCTTCCTATCCTATCTGCAAACTTGCTTATCTAATTAACCACATTATCATCAAGATTATTTGTATAGATGACAAACAACAATGGACCCAGCATTGACCCTGAAGCACACCAATCGTCACAGGCCTCCAGTCAGAGAGGCAATCATCCACTACCACTCTCTGACTTTTCCTGTAAAGTCAATGTTGAATCCAGTTTACTACCGAGCGACGGAACCTTTCCAACTAACCTCTATTGTGGGACTTTACCAAAGTCCACATAGACAACATCTGCAGCTTTTCCTTCATTGCCCTTCAAGGTAAGCTCCTCAGAAAAACTCTAATTTAGTTAAACTTGACCAATCACACACAAAGCCATCTTGACTATCCCTTAAATCAATGCCTGACTATCTAAACACTTGTATATCCAAACACCTTCCAATAACTTAGCTCAAACATTCAAAAATACTGATATCCTTATTTAATATTGTAGAAATGTTGTCATAACAATGAGGGAAAAGTTGAAGGGCCAGCCACTCAGCACAAGAACTTTTCAACCAACTAGCTCTCAGTGGTGATCTAACCAGTTGGACCAGTCTACTTTGTGGGGTGTTTCCTGCTTTGATCAGGAGGAAAAGGCAATGTCTAGATAAATCATTTTCTAAGGAAGCAAGCAGAGAGGGAGATGCGATTATCTTAGGCAATGCTACTGATGATCAGCTTATCATGTTAGCTTTTGTAGTTCTAGTGTAGAATAGATCAAAAGAATTAGTAATCCAAAATTGATGATGGGGCAAAATTTTGTTAATCGGACCTGCTGTGACTTTGGTAATGTTATTTTGGAAGATTTTCCAGGTAAATACATGCTATTCCAGTTAATACTACTTTTACATAGTATAGCACATTTTTCCAGTGAACCCATGACGTATTAAGGGAGCATTAGAAATGGGGCCCCAGTGGCCAGACACTGAATTGTGGTGATTTCCACATAATTGGACAGAGGATTATCCAATTTTTACTGTACTAGGTATTTTAAATATGATGTAGTATGCTCTACACCAAATAAACCTAAATGGCAGATTTTGCATGTCCTTTCAGGAGAGGGAAGGGGAAGATGCAGACAATACCTCTGTGGCCATTCCCATCAACAACAGGTATACCATTTTGAATTCTGTTGATGGGGACCTCCAAGTGTCAAGTCAAGGTGGTCATGTCTCCAGTGCAGAGGCTGGCCCCTTGGCTCAGCAGAAAAGGGGAGGGGGTGGGAGAAGAGGAGAATGATAGTGATAGGAGACTTGTTGATTAGAAAAGTGCTGGATGAGATTGAGGCTCCCGGATGTTATGTTGCCTCCCAGATGCCAGGGCCAGGGATGTCTCTGATCGAGTACATAGCATTCTGGAGGAAGGAGAGCGAATAGCCAGATATCGTGGTCCATGTAAGGATCAATGACAGAGATAGAAGTGGGGATGAGGTCCAGAAGGAAGTATATAGGGAGTTCGGGAAGAAGTTAAAAAGCAGGACCTCAAGGGTGGTAATCTCAGGATTGCTGCCTTTGCCACGCACCAGAGAGGGTAGGAATAGGAAGATGTGGTGGATGAATGTGTGGCTAAAGAGTTAGTGCAGGGAGAAGGGGTTCAGATTTGTGGATCATTGGGAATTCTTCTGGGGAAGGTCTGACCTCTACAAAAAGGACGGGGTGCACCTGAACTGGAGGGGGACCAATATACTGGCAGGCAGGTTTGATAGATCTTTTGGGGAGAGTTTAAATTAGTTTGCCAGGGGGGCTGGAAATCAGAATGAGAGTATGGAGGTTAGGGTAGAAGGACAACTAAATTTGAAGGGGGAAATTAATGAATGAGAGGGGATAGTAAAGTAGATGGTAATGAGAGGAGTGAATGTGGGGGACATTTCATCAAGTGTATATATTTCAATGTAAAGAGCATGATAAATAAAGTGGATGATCTTAGATCATGGATTGACACATGGAAATATGATATCGTAGCCATCAGTGAAACTTGGTTGTGGGTGCCTAATGATTGGAAGCTATATGTTTCAGGGTTCCGTTGCTTTCGGCATGATAGAACGGGGGAGGATAAAAGGTGGAGGAGTTGCACTGCTTGTTGGAGAAAACATTACAGCAGTGCTATGGCAGGATGGATTGGTGGGCTCATCCAGTGGGGCTATTTGGGTGGAAGTGAGGAATGGGAAAGGCATGAAAACACTAACAGGGGTGTATTATAGACCCCCTAATCTACAGAGGGAATTAGATGAGCAAATTTGTAATGAGATAGCATATATGTGTAGTAAATATAAGATGGTGATTGTGGGAGATTTTAACTTTCCTCACATAGACTGGGATGCCCATAATGTAAAAGGGGATGAATGTCAAATGTGTTCAGGTAAGTTTTTTAAATCATACATAGAAAAACCAACTCGAGAGTGGGCTGTAATGGATCTCCTTTTAGGGAACCAGATTGGTCAAGAGACAAAGGTTTGTGTTGGGGATCACTTTGGGTCTAGTGATCATAATACTATTAGATTTAGGTTAATTTTGGAGAAGGATAGAGCTGGGCCTAGATAGAGATTCTTGATTGGAACAAGGCTAATTTCAAGGATGAGCAAAAGGATTTAGAAGGTGTGAATTGGGATAATTTATTTTCTGGGAAGGATGCAACAGATAAATGGAAAATATCCAAAGGGGAAATTTTGAGAGGACAGTCTGTATGCCCCTATGAGGATTAAAGAAAAGCTTAGAAAATATAGGGAGCCTTGGATTTCAAGGGATATTGGGAATTTGGTTTGGAGGAAGAGGGATATGTACAACAGGTATAGACAGCAGGGAATAAATGAGGTGGTTGAGGAATACAAAGAAAATCTTAAGAAATAAATTAGAAAAGCTAAAAGGAGATACGAGGCTGCTTTGGCAGACAAGATTTAAAAAAAAAATAAACCCAAAGAATTTCTACAGGTACATTAAAAGTAAAAGAATAGTGAGGGATAAAATTGGGCCCCTTGAGGATAAGCTTATAGGAGGAGTCAAAAGAGATTGGGGAAAATTTAAATGATATTTTTTCTTCAGTATTCCCTAATCAAAGGAATATTGAGTCAGGTGAAGTAAGGAAAACTAGTAGTGAGGTCATGGAAAATATACAGATTGATGAGGAGGTAATACTGGTTATTTTAAAGAAAATAAAGGTGGATAAATCTCCTGATCCTAACAAGATATATCCTAAGACCTTGAGGGAGGTTAGTTGAGAAATAGCAGGAGCTCCTAAAAATATTTAAAAGGTCATTGGCCATGGGGGAGGTGCCAGAGGATTGGAGGTTAGCTCATGTTGTTACATTGTTTAAAAAAGGCTCTAAAAGTAAAACGGGTAATTATAGGCCTGTGAGTCTGACACTGGTGGTAGGTAAATTAATGGAGACTGTTCTTAAGAGATGAATATACAATTATTTGGATAGGCAGGGACTGGAGCAGTCAATATTGTTTTGTGCATGGTAGATCATGTTTAACAAATCTTATAAAATTCTTTGAGGAGGAAGGAAAGGCTGTGGATGTTGTCAATATGGAATTTAGCAAGGCCTTTGACAAGGTTCCGCATAAGAGGTTAGTTAGGAAGCTTCAATCTTTAGTTATTAATGTGGATTCAATAATGGTTGGATGGGAGATGCCAGAGAGTAGTGGTTGAAAATTGTTTGTCAAATTGGAGGCCAGTGACTAGTAGAGTGCCTCAAGGAATGGTATTGGGTCCATTGTTGTTTGTCATATATATTTATGATCTGGATGATAGGGTGGTAAATTGGATTAGTAAGTATGCAGATGATATTAAGATTGGCAGTGTGGTGGACAATGAAGAAGGTTTTCAAAGTTTGCAGTGTGATATAGGCCAGTTGGAAGAGTGGGCTAAAAGATGGCAGATGGAGTTTAATACCAAGAGGTGGTAGGAATTCCTACCAAAGTTTGGTAGGAATAATTAGCAAAGGTCATTCACGTTAAATGGTAGCTAATTGAGGAGTGCAGTAGAACAAAGGGATTTAGGAATTCTGGTACATAGTTCTCAGAAAGTGGAGTCACATGTCGATAGGGTGGTGAAGAAAGCTTTTTGTACAGTGGCCTTCATAAATCAGAGTATTGAGTACAGAAGTTGAGATGTCATAAGTTATATAAGGTATTGGTAAGGACAAATTTGGAATATTATGTGCAGTTTTGGTTACTGAATTATAGGAAGGATATCAACAAAACAGAGAGGATGCAAAGAAGATTTTCAAGAATGTTGCTGGAATTTTAGAGTTTGAGTTACAGGGAAAGATTAAACAGGCTAGGACTTTATTCCCTGGAGTGTTTGAGATTGAGAGGGACAGATAGAGTAAATATGGATAGGCTTTTTCCACTGAGATTGAAAGGAAAAAAAATAGAGGAAACATGGGGGGGGGGGGAATTTCTTCACTCAGAGGGTGGTGGGAGTGTGGTATTAGCTTCCGGCCAAAGTGGTAGATGCGGGCCCTATTTTAATATTTAAGGAAAAGTTGGATCGGTGTATGGGCAGGCTGTGGGTCAATGGGAATAGAACACCAATTCTTCCTTTACAACAGTATAAGTGTCTACAGAGAGAAAATTGGCGACTCACCAGTCTGAATCCAAGAAGAACCTATAGTTTGAGACAACTCTGGAATTAGATACTCGTTCAGCTGTAGCTTATTAAGGCTCCCAACAATATTTGCATGTACATGTTGCCTCATAATACCAGAGATCAAGGTTGTCTGGTAGGGAGTTGAATAACTCCTGAGGTACATTCCAAATCTTCTCCTGGTTTTATGCAAAATCAACAGCTCTATCCATTTATTTGTTTAGCTCTATTCAGCTATCGGATTTGTCACACAGCTTCATATTTTCCAGAAATACATCAGCAAATTTTGAAATTGTTTCATTTCATGAAACATATCTAAACCCACTATATAGTTTTTGTTTCAGTATAAACAAGTTTGTCATGAATGTTTCACAGGGGACTTCTTTCCTTGAAAGATTTCCAACAATTACGGTTAGCCAAAGTATCTTGACTTCTTTTAAAATAAAGAGGATGAAATTGTTTCAGGGAAAATACATGGGAATCTAGTGAGAGAAACAAATGTCAGAAAATGCTACATGGTCCACTGGGGAAGTACATAATTGGCCAGTTGAAACTGTCACAGGAAAATGGAAGCCAGTCATTCATTATTCATTTATCTTCAGCCTTCGCACCAACCTGGTAAGGTCTTCTATGTCCACCAGCATGGCATCCTGTTCCATGTGTAGCTCATCCCTAATGAGTAGAAGTTGAACCAACTCTTCATTTAAAGCTGATTAATAAAAGAAAAAAGTAAATTTTTAACATCATTGCCACAATTCTTCCCCAAAACAACTATTTAAATAAACTGAAAATAAAAATTTAATACTAATTCCCATTTATTTATTTTTCAAATTAACATAGTGTTTGTAAACTTTTATGTAATGCAACTATTTATGTACTGACATCCTGCAAAAACAAAACAGAAATTAAAATATTGCACGTCATATATCTAACCATAAAAAAATTCTGATTACTTGACATTAGAATTGTCTTCTAAATTATATATCGTAAAGGAAGTGTAATTATTCTATGGGCATTGTCATAATATGAAGCCCAACAAATTATAAAGGAAATTTTACACAAGTTCTAAGCAGGACCACAACTTTATTTTTAAACCAATGGTATGGTATAAAAAAACACTGGGATTATGATTCTGTTATAACATTTAAAAAATAAAAATAAAAACTATTTTCACAGAGTATAGTTGCCCAATAATAGGGGCAGAAGTTAGGAAAGTAAGGGCTCAATCAGTAAGTGAACTAAATGCAGTATTCCATAAAGGCAACCTTTAGCTTTTCCCATTCCAGGTAAACAGCAGAATGATGCTTAATATATTAGTGAACAGAAGGGATACTAGTGAGAGGGAAAATTTCAATGAAGAACTCAAATATTAAACCTAACACCATCCTGTAAGCATCTTCATTAAAAAGACTGGAATAGTTCAATGAACTTCTCCAGGAGATGTGAGTAAATACCATATCTATAAATTAGTAACAAAAGTATCAGCATAATTTCTAAATGGGCTTGAGGTGTCTTTACAATGTTCATCAAGTTTAAATAGCAAGTAATAAAAGAAAAAAGTAAATTACAAATTGAATTTCTTGTTAGCTTGTACTGTGTCGATGTATGGAGAGGGTAAACAAATTGGAGTTCTTGGAAGGTACTATCTAGGAGGATCTTTCCTAGACCCAACACACAAATGGCATCATGAAGAAAGTGCATCAGCACTTCTACTTTCTCAGAAGTTTGGTTCAACATCAGAAACCCTGGCAAATTTCTACAGATGCATGGTTCTTCATTATCCAATGAGCTGAACACCTTCCAAGCCCACTTTAAGAAGAAGAACTAAACAGTGCCTACCAGAATCCCTGAAAAGGCTGAGGTCTTTGATATCTGTCTCTGAGGGTGACATCACAACATCATTCAAGAGGGCAAACCCTCGCAAGGCGTCAGTCCCTGGTGGCGTACTTGACATAGTATTTGAAAATCTGCACCAGCCAACTAGCCTGAATGTTCACGGATATTTTCACCCTCTCATTGCTGCAGTCAAAGGTTCCCACCTACTTCAAAAGGGCATCAATCATCCTGGTACCCAAGAAGAGTAGTGTGAGCTGCCTCCACAACTACCACCCAGTAGCACTAACATCTAATGTGATGAAATGCTTCAAGAGGCTGGTCATGGTCATGTACCACATAAAGATCTGGACCTGCTGCAATTCGCCTATTGTCATAATCACTCCACAACAGATGCACTATCACTGGCTCACCTCGAAAACAAGCTGCTCTACATCAACTACAGCTTGGCCTTACAACAGCTATTATTTCCTTAATGCTGGTCAAGAAGCTACGAACACTAAGTAGTCCTCCCTGCAAATAGATCCTTGATTTTCTCATCAGAAGACCACAGTCAATATGAATTGGAAACAAAGTCTCCTCCGTACTGATTATCAACACAGGTGCATCCCAAGGATATGTGCTTAGCTCACTGCTCTACTCTTCATAGACCCATGACTGTGTGGTCAGGCACAATTCCAATGCCATATGAGGAAGAGTACAGGAGGGAGATAGATCAGCTCATTGAATGGTGTAACAACAACCACCTTGCACTCATCATCAGCAAAATCAAAGAGATGATTTTGGACTTCATGAGGGAGTCAGGGGTACATGACCCAGTCCTCAATGAGGGCTCACTAGTGGAGAGGGTCAAGAACTTCAAATTCCTGGGTATCAACATCTCCGAGGATCTGACCTAGAGCCTTCACGTTGATGCAAACACAAAGAAGGCTCGCCAGTGGCTATACTTTTGAGGTGTCCGATGAGATTTGGCACGTCACTGAAGACTGTTGTAAATTTCTATAGGTGGACTGTGGAGAGCATTCTGGCTAGTTCCATCACTGCCTGGTATGGAGGTGCCAACTCTCAGGGCAAGAAAAAACTCTAGAGGGTTGTTAACATGGCCTGCAACATTACAGGCACTAGACTTCACTCCATCAAGAACATCTAATGAGGAGGTGTTTTAAAAAATCAGCATCTATTCTGAAAGACCCCAAGCCATGTCCTCTTCACTCTGCTACCACAGGGCAAAGGTACAGGAACCTAAAGATGATGGCACAAAGACAGCTTCTTCCCCACTGCCATCAGATTCCTGAATAATTAAAGACACTGCCTTACTATAATTTTTTTTATAGTAATGTTATAAGATGGTTATACTGTGAATGTTTGCTCTATGACGCTGCCGCAAAACACTGAATTTCAAGACTTGTTCATGACAAGAAATTCTAATTCTACTGACCAACTGCATCATGGGGACACCAATACCCCTAAGCATAAAGTTGTGCAAAAGATAGTGGACATCATAGATAAAAGCCCTCCCCAGCATAGAGAACATCTACAAGGAATGCTGTGGAAAACTGTGGAGGGGTCCACCTCGTCTGGCATAGGTAGTTTTGGTAGTGTTATTTGGGAGAGTTTAAATTAATTTAGCATAGAGATGGGAAGCTGAGCATATTTTGAAAAGTGGGGAAAACAGCTAATAATAGAAGACATGGAGGTGATTAAAAGTTGAGCTTAACGATATGCGCCAGAAGCAAAGAGTTTGGTAAACAAGGAAGATAATGCCAGATACACTTGCGGAAGTACAACTTAGTTAATAAAGAGGCACATTTAAAGAGGACAGGACTAGCATCTTTGTCTTTCTGGATACAAAGTTTTCCTACAAGGGGATAAAAAGGAAGGTGTTGGGCAATATTGGTAAAGAAACAAGCACAGATGTGAAAAGAAATATGTTTGGAAAGCTATAAAAAGAGGCCCAAGATAAAGGCAAGACAAAGATATTAGGAATGTACCACAGATGTTCCAAGGGACACAGGGAACCAAATGCATTGTCAACTTTCTAACATGTGCAACAATTCAAGAACAGAAAACAATGCAAAATTTCACTCATTCAAATATTAACTGAGAAGTAGTGTGAATAGTATTGGAGGCACAGGATTTATAAAATTGATTCAAGAGACCTTTATCATTTTGTATGCATTGTTCAAAAAGGTGCCAAAGAAATATGGACAATTTAAGGAATGAAACTGAACAGGGTGAAGAAATATCAGTGGGAGAGTACTTTGTAGAAGTGGTTATATTTCAGTTAGTTTCCAATAATTATGGAAAGGGAGACATTGAGAGCTGAATCATGGAAAGAGATCAGTAGGCAGACTGAGAAAAAGATTCAAACTCTCTTTGAAGGAATGCAACATCCCCACTGACTCCTGGGGATTTCGATATCATGACTGTTCATGGTGCAGAAACTCTTGGGACAGCATTGACGTGCGTAAGGCACCACCTCTCAAACCAACCCTGCCCCATTTGCCTATCTGTGAGAGAGCACATCAATCCCACTTTGGTATTATTCGCCACCTCAGGACCCATAAAATCGAAGTCATCCTCAATCTTGAAAGTCTGCCTCAGGAGAAAAGGAGTAAAAACAAAATATGAACAAAAATTCTAAATTGGGAGATGATCGACCTTTCCAGGCAGAGAAGTGATTTAGCAGAAGTGGATCCAAAACAGCTAGTTCAAGTTAAATTAGCAGTGGGAGGCAAAGAGGAGACTGACTGTTTAAGAGTAATAATCTTTCTATAAAATTGAAATTGACAAATGTTAAGTCCTTCGATAATGAGGTGCATTGCAGCGGAAGGCAATAAAAAGGGGAACTTTTATTTGGAGGCAGAGAATGCAGTTAAGGTTCCTAATGAATAATTTTCAGAAGACTTCACTGAAGATAGGATGATGTCATAGATAACTAGTACGAGTTGTCTAGTATTGGATGTGATAAAACAGGGAAAGAATAATTATCAGGAAATTTATTATCTTTGAAAGTGGGTAAATCAATAGATTTGGAGGAAATAGATCCCTGCCTATTCAAAGAAAGAAAATGCAAAGCCTCTGACCATCACTGTCAATGCTCCATAGCTACTGAAAGATATAAAAGTATTGAAAGACTCTACTGTTGTACCATTATTTTAAAAGGGGTGGATGGTAAGATGGATACATTAGGTGCTTTTAAGCAGGGATAGCCCTACTGGGACCCAGGTGCGATTAGTGGGGCAAAGGTCCCTTCAGCACCTTATAAGTGCAGAGGGATGGACCCATTAAATTGCTAACCTGGCGATTTAAGCGGGATTCTACCCCTGCAATGATGCAGTAAGTGACACAGCACACACTCAGGAGAACTATTGGTAAGTCTCCTCCGCACATCCCCCCCCCCAGCCATCAGTCACCCTCTGATCCCTCTCCTCCCCCCTGCGGCAGCAGACCCTCTCACCCCCCACCCCCCTCCATGGCAGCAGCCCCTCTCACCCCCCCCCCCCCCCGATCTTGGGAGATACTTTAGCCGGGATTTCCCTGTGACACCTGTGACTGCGTCGGCCATTTTTGTTTTCAAGCCACCAGTGGCCACAATCTAGGTAAGTTTAACTGGGTTCCCTGACTACCTCCGAGGTAGGGAGGGGTCTCGGTTGATTTTGAAGCCCGCTGACCGGGTCGCATCCTTTCAAGCTGCCTTGTGAGTGGAATGCTAACTGGGCAATTTGCCCAGTTAACCCCATTGTACAAGGCAACTTGAAAACACCTACTGAATAAGCGTCAGCCAATGAACTTAAATGGTGGATGAATTACAGGAATAACTCAAAGGATGAATAGATACATTCATTTAAAAAGTAGCTTTTTCAGGATGTCATCAAGGATTTGTTAAAGGAAATGTTGGCAACACATTTCACAGCCCAAAAACTTTAACTGTTTATTCAATGGCTACATAATTTCATGTTGTAGTAGATATCCCCTTTGTTCCACCCATTGCCTTCCTGTGTTTTCTGCCAATTAGACAAACATTTCTCTCTTTCTCAGTTCTGATGAGGGGGTCTTCAATCTGAAACATTAATTCTCTTTGTGTCCTAAGTTTTTTTTCCCTCCCAGCACATTGATTTTATTGCAGATTTCATGTTTCTCATTTAATTTTAATTTGATGTTGTCTTCATGGATTTTTAGAAAGGCTTTAGCAAAGTTCCACTTTGCAGGTTGGTCCAAAAATGAAGGTTCAGAATGACAAATTAGATTCAAAACTAGTCAGCAATCAGGAGCGAAGGTAATAATTGGCAAGTGCTTCCATAGATATAAAAATGTCATCAGTGGTGTTTCCACAGGTTTAAGTACCTGCATTTTAAATTTTGATATTAAATTTAATTAATAAAATAGACATACAGCATGGAATAGGCCCTTTCAGCCCACGAACCCATGCTGACATGGGAAGAATGTACAAACTCCTTACAGACAGCGCTGGATTCGAACCCCCATTTATTGACAAGGAGGAGGAAGGTTTTAGATAACAGGAACAGAATTATAGTGCATTGAAATTGGCTATTTGGTCCAAAATGTTCAAACCGACCACTGGGCACCCATCCATATTTATCCGGTCTTCCAGAATGTTTCCTCTAGTCTTCTGTGCAAACATGATTTAAGTGCTTGTCTAAACCATTCTTATATGTTGTTAGCGACTCTCTTTTCACCACTCCCTCAGGCAGTGAATAAGTTTGTGTTTATAGGCTAGCTACAAATATCAATTATGAGAAAACGAGCATAGAATTTACTCATTAACACAAATAAAGTCACTGGCTTCTAGTGAACAGATTTTAGGCTAAGCAAATCTTCCAGACAGGGAATTTGAATCAATTATCGCTTCTGCCCAAGTCATCTTAGAGCCATCACAGAACCCCTGGGCTCCAGAATCCTTAATAGCTTTAACACTGTAGCGCTAACCGATTAATGATCAAGTCAACGGTCTGTCAACGGGCAACCCATTCATAAATTGGCTTCCCACCCAACACAGCTGATTGATTCCACTACCTGTCAGATGCTATTTGAATTGTCAAAGGCTGTAGAGCTCACCCAGTGACTCTAACAGTGCCAGCCCAGTCCAAATTTAATATTGTTTCTGCCCAGAAGTTTTGCTCTCCATTGGTAACTTTAATGACTTAAAATTAGTGTGAAACTTTCCATTTGCATGTGTTAATTAAAGACCAGAAATCAGACAGGCAGAGAACAGATGTCTGACAGAAGGAATGGTTTCCTGCTCTCATAATTTGAAATACTGCAATCATGTCTCCTCTCCATGGAATACAGATGTAGCCTCTCCTCATAAATCAAATTCCATCCCAGCAAAACCTTGGTGAATATCCTCTCCACCCTCTGGAAGATGACCACATCCTTCCTCAACATCTAATCATATACCAATTACAGCACAGAAACAGGCCAGTTTGGACCTTCTAATCCATCCCAAACACCTTCTCCCACCTCGTCCCATTGACCCGCACCCAGCCCATAACCTTCCATACCTCTCTAGTCCATATACCTATCGAACTTTTCCTTAAATATTAAAATGATTATTAACATTAATAATAATTACAAATATTATTAAATTATAAATGTTAAAATCGAGCCCACATCTACCACTTTGGCTGGAAGCTAATTCCACACTCCCACCACCTTCTGAGTGGAGAAATTCCCCATAATGTTTCCCCTACACATTTCCTCTCTATCCATGTCCTCTTGTTTGAATCTCTCCCACTCTCAATGGAAAAAGCCAATCCACATTTACTCTATCTATTCCCCTCATAATTTTAAATACCTCTATCAAATCACCCTTCAATCTTATTCACTCCAGGGAATAAAGTCCTATCCTGTTTAACCTTCCCCTGAAACTCAGGCAACATTCTTGAAAATCTTTTTTGAACTCTTTCTGTTTTGTTGATATCCTTCCTATAATTTAGTAACCAAAACTGCATACAATGTTCCAAATTTGGCCTTGCCAAATATACAATTTTAACTTGACATCCTAACTCCTGTACTCAATACTCTGATTTATGAAGGCCAATGCACCAAAAGCTTTCTTCACCACTCTATCTACATGTGACCCCACTTTCACGGAATTATGTACCAGAATTCCTAAATCCCTTTCTTCTACTGCATTCCTCAATTATCTACCATTTAATGTGTATGACCTTTGCTAATTATTCCTACCAAAATGTAGCATCTCACACATCTTAGTATTAAACTCCATCTGCCATCTTTCAGCCCACTCTTCCAACTGGCCTATATCACACTGCAAACTTTGAAAACATTGTCCCCAACACTGCCAATCTTAATATCATCTGCATACTTATTAATCCAATTTACCATCCATATCCGGATCATTAATATATATGACAAACAACAATGGACCCAATACCGATCCCTGAGGCACTCCACTAGTCACTAGCCTCCAGTTCGACAAAAAATTTTCTACTACTACTCTCTGGCATCTCCCATCCAACCATTATTGAATCCATTTCACTAATTCAACATTAATACCTAAAGATTGACCTTCCTAACTAACCTTTTAAAAGGCCTTACTAAAGTCCATATAGACAACATCCACAGCCTTCACTTCATCAACCTTCTTAGTAACCACCTCGAAAAATTCTAAAGATTTGGTAAACATGATCTACCACGCAGAAAACTATCTAAATAATTGTATATTCCATCTCTAAGAACACTCTCCATTAATTTACCTACCATCGACGTCAGACTCACAGGCCTAAAATTACCCGGTTTACTTTTAGAGCTTTTTTTAAACAGTGGAACAATGTAAGCTATCCTCCAGTCCTCCCCCTTGGCCAATGACATTTTAAATATCTCTCTCAGAGCTCCCGCTATTTCTGCACTAACCTCCCTCAAGGTCCTAGGATACATCTTGTCAGGATCTGGAGATTTATCCATATTTATTCTCTTTAAAATAGCCAGTATTACCTTCTCATTAATCTGTATATTTTCCATGACATCACTACTAGTTGTCCTGACTTCACCTGAATCAACATTCCTTTCCTTTGTGAATACTGAAGAAAAAAAAATCATTTAAAATTTCCCCCATCTCTTCAGACTCCTCACATAGACTACCCCTCTCATCCTTAAGGGGCCCAATTTTATCTCTCACTATTCTTGTACTTTTAAGGTACATGTAGAAACCCTTTGGATTTTTTTAAACCTTGTCTGCCAAAGCTGTCTCGTATCTCCTTTTAGCCCTTCTAATTTCTTTCTTTTCTTTGTACTCTTTATATTCCTCAACCACCTAACCATCTACCTATTATGCACATCCCTCCTCCAAACCAAATTCCCAATATCTCTTGAAATCCAAGGCTCCCTATATTTTCTAGCTTTTCCTTTAATCCTCTTACTCTCAAAATTTCCCCTTTGAATATCCTCAATTTTTCTGTTGCATCCTTCCCTGAAAATAAATTATCCCAATCCACACCTTCTAAATCCTTTTGCACATCCTTGAAATTAGCCTTGTTCTTATCAAGAATCTCAACTTAAGCCCAACCCTATCTTTCTTCATAATTAACCTAAAACTAATTAAGATCACTAGACCCAAAGTGTTCCCCAACACAAACCTGTTACCTGACCTATCTAATTCCCTAATAAGATCCAATACTGCCCACTCTCTAGTCAGTTCTTCTATGTATTGATTAGAAAACTTTCCTGAACACATTTGACAAACTCCAATCCATCCAGCCTTTTTACAGTATCGGTGTTCCATTCTCACACAATTAAGACTCAGAGACGTGATGCTTTCTCATCCTTTACTTCTATTAGACTAACCTGGCTACTGACACACAGGGTTATATCTATAGAAGGGTAACATCATGATGTGGCATCACGATGTCCAGCAAAGTGCGGGCTTATACCTAACACACCCCTCCCCCCCCACCATGCGATAAATGCTGACTGGGCCACTTCGAACTAATAAGATTACATCGGGTGCAGGACTACAAGTGAGAATTAGAATATATCTCATGAGTAATTATAATTATAAATGGGAAAGTATTTAATAATAATCAAGGCAGATAGTCCTTAAAGCGTTCTGGTGTTGTCTTTCTCTTTTGGACCATCTTGGTGTAGTTTGCTGTGCTGGTCTTTGCTTGGGACCCGTAGATAGTCGGGTCGGCAGTGATTGCCCTCCTTCACTGACCTTTGGCGGCGACTGCCTGTCTTCGCTGCCTTCCTGGCTCTGCAACCATCTCTGCACCCCCTAACTCAATCTGAGGAGTGGGATAGTTGGGGCAGGCCACAGCAGGTCTGGTTCCACCTCCTCCAGTTCATGAGGCAGTTCATGGACCTTAGTGTCAGTCAAAGCTTGTAATTGGTCAATGTGTCGCTTCCACAACGAACAAGAGTATGAGCAGGGGCTCAATTTTTGTAAGATTACTCCTACCACCCATGGGTCTTTATATTGTCTATAATCTTGTAACAGAACTTTCTTGCCCACTTCTAATGTTCTAGCTGAGGTTTGTGGCGATGCTGTTTTTTTTTTGCAATTGGAGACACAGATCTGATGAAATGTGGACAGCCTGGTCCGCAGGTTGCGGCCAAACAGTAGTTCTGCTGGGATGCGTTTTGTGGTAGAATGTGGTGTGTTTCTGTATCCCAATAGGCAATCTGTGATTTTGTGTGTCCTGGAGGCATTCAGATGTTTCATGGTTTTCATTGCTTTTTTGTATGTTTGTACAAAATTTCTGCCTCCCCATTAGTACTTGGGTGATAGGGTGTGGACAAAATATGTCTGATAATGTTGTCGCACATAATTTTAAAAAAATGTTCTGATATAACTTAAGACCCATTGTCCATAACTAATTCATGAGGCAATCCATAGGCAAAGATAGCTCATAGACAGTCAATCATGGAATCTGCTCTGGTGTTTTTCAGCTGTGAAAATACTGGCCATTTGGAATGTGTGTCCAGATCTATTAGGAAAGTCTCACCCATGAGTGGTCCAGCAAAGTCTACATGAATCTGATGCCAGGGTTTGGATGGTCATTTCCATGGGCTACCTTTGGCTTGCGGCATTTTTGGCTGCATTGACTGACATACTTTGCATTCTCTTTTACTGTTGTTTCAATGTCTCTGTGAATGGAGGGCCTCAAGACATGCATCCAGGCCAGTGCCTTCATTCAGACCATTCCTGGATGATTGATGTGTAGTTCTGATAACATGACAGTTTGCCATTTGGCTGGAATAATTGTTAAGGTACTCCATAGTAAACATCCTTCTTGGGCTGATAGTTCATGGCGGCATGTGATAAGGTTTTAGATCTTCTGAAATTGCTTCAGATTTGGGCCACCCATTAAATAAAGGATCTTGCTTAATGTTGCCTCTTTTCGGGTTTCCTTTGCAATCATCTGGGTTGTCATGGGCAGTTGTTGAAGTTGTTCTTGGTTGATGGATGCTGCCTCTGCTCTCCATTTAATAATTTCATCTCATTGTTCTGTTTCGGGTAGCGGCATGTGTGATAAGGCATCTTCATGCCTGGTTTATGTTTATGTTATGCCTCTAGTAGCATGGCCCATCTTTGAATTCTGGCTGCAGCTAATACTGATATATGTTTGTGCAGCCCCAGGATTAAACTCAGAGGCTTGTTGTCTGTGATCAGGGTGAATTTTTTTACGTAAAGATATCGGTGGAATTTTTTTTTACACACCAAATATTATTGCCAATCCTTCTTTTTCTAGTTGGGTGTAATTGCGTTCGCTTGTGGTTAATGTTCGCGAAGCATACGCTACTGGTTGCTCACCTTTTTCTGTGATTTAGGGATAAATACCGCTCCTCGTCCCACTGGTGAAGCATCCACGGCTTGTGTAAATTCTTTACTAGGGTCATAGTGGATCAGCACCTTATTTGTTGACGTTAGTATTTACTTTAGTTGATCGACTGTGTTTTTAGTTTCTGTGTTCCAATACCATGTTTGATCTTTCTTGAGTCATTGGTTCAGCGGGCTGCATAGTGTAGACATATTAGGGATATGTTTTCAGTAGTGATTAGCAAGTCCTAGGAAGGACTGTAATTCCGATTTGTTGATTGGGTATGGGGCCTTGCAAATGGCTTCTGTTCTTGCTGGATTCATTCGCATCCCCTTATTATCGATTGTAAACCCAAGGTATGTTACTGAAGGGCGCATGAAGACACATTTGTCCTTTCGTTATCATATATTAGCCTGTTGTAGTCTGGTTAAAACCTTTTCAAGGTTTTGTAACTGTTCACTGTCATTTCGGCCCATGATGATGATATTATCTATGTAACACCCAACTGAGAGTCCATGTAGCAATTTGTCCATTGTTGCTTGAAATATCACAGGTGTTGCTGAAATTCCGTAAGGCCCGTGTACAGGTGAATAGTCCGAGATGGGGATTGATTGTCAGATATTCTCTTGATTTTTTTTGTCCAATTCTTCTACCTTGGGTATTTTGAGTGAAGGATTGATGGTGATTTTTTTAATTGCCGCAAATGTGAATTTCTCTGTTTGCTTTTCATACAGGTACGATGGGCGCTGCCCAATCGCTGTATTGTATTGGTTCTAATCTGCCTTCAATTTTAGTCTGTTTAATTCAGCCTCAATTTTGCTTTTAATTGCAGTTTGACTTGAACACCCTTGATTTTCCCCAATTCTTGTTGGAAAACCACTGCGTGGTTGTTGAGGATTTGATCGAGTTCTGACTGTGAGGTGTCCATGTGGTTTACATTTAGTATTGAACTGATTTCCAGCCAGTCTAGGGGAATGTGTTGTAGCCAGTTTCTTCCGAAGATGCTGGTCCCTAGGTATCTACGATGTAGAGAGAGAGTATTTTTGGTTGCTGTTGTTTGTATTGTACTTGAACCGTACTTTTTCCAAACACTTTGATTCTGTTTCCTGTAACGGATCTTAAAGTTATTTCAGTTGTTTTTTTTTTAACCAGGAGGTGTGGTAGCAAGCATTCCTTTACATGTAACAGTATTAGGGACACCTCTGCCCCTGTATCTAACTTTATCTTCGGGGGGAGGGGGGGGTGTCCTTTATTTTTAGTTGTATAAAGATTGGTGTGTTTCCTCAGATATGTAATATTTCACAGGAGCTTGAAGGTCAGCCGGTGGGCTGTTATTGTCATCATTGCAAGGTTGCCTCTCTCTGTGCAATTGTTTTGACTTTGGCTGCCTGTTTATTTGCAGGCTATTTGTGTTTTAGTAGCAGTCATTTAGCTTCAATATGTCCTTCTCTTTTGCAATGGTTGCATTTAGAATTTTTGAAGAAACAATTTTCTGGTTGGTGGTTGTATTTCCTACAAGGGAAGCATTATTGGCAGGAAGTCCTCCCGACCAGTAGGTCTAGTTGACCCACATCCAAGTTTTTATCTACCATTTCAGAGCTGCAGGCAGTTTTGTATGCAACCTGTAACGTAACATCTTGATCCCTTCTTAATAATTTTTGCCTTGCTTGGCGATTTGCCAGCCCCATCACTAATCTGTCTCGCAGTGCCTGATTTAGAAACTGCTCAAAATTACAGTTTGCATAACAATGCCAGTTATTCACTTACTGTTTCTCCTGGCCCTTGCCTCCTATCGCAGAATCATTGCCTTTCTGCCATAACTGGTGGTCTGGGGTTTAAATGGTTCCTTAGAGCTGTGCATAATTTGTTGAATGTCTTTGATCCTCCAGGGACAGTGAGGTCGAATGTTTTTCTGGCCATTATACTGAGGAATAGGGTACGTTTGCGGTTTATTGGACCTTCCACAATATTGTGGGCTATGCAGTAGTAATTAAACCATTCTACGTAATTATCCCAACTTTCTTCTACTTTGTTGAATTCTCCGAACATTCCTTCTGCCATCTTGGCGTGCTTTCACCTTGATCTTTTCATGGAAATTTGTTGGGGTTGTAAGGTAGTTATTTTCTACCTTTCTTCTCACGGTTGATGCATGGAGTATGTGTAGGGTTTGTTTTGTTCCTCGTCTCCACTGTTGTGTATGCACTCACACAATTAAAACTCAGAGACGTGATGCTTTCTCATTTCTTTACTTCTATTAGACTAACCTGGCTACTGACACACAGGGTTATATATGTGGAAGGTTGACATCATGATGTAGGTGTCATAATGTCCAACAGAGGGCAGGTTTCTACTCAACACTGTCAATGTGAGGAAAGTTAAAATCTCCTAGAAATCATCACCTTATATTTACTACACACATTTGCTATTTCCTTACAAATTTGCTCCTCTAATTCCCTCTGTACATTACACCCCCATTAGTTTTTATGCCTTTCCCATTCCTCACTTCCACCCAAATAGCCCTGGATGAGCCCCAATCTATCCTGCCATGGCATCACTGTAATTTTTCTCTAACAAGCAATGAGACTCTTCCACCTTTTATTCCCCATCCTATTACACCTAAAACAACAGAATCCTGGAGCAATTAGCTGCTAATTATGCCCCTCCTGCAACCACGTGTCAGATCATCCACCTTGATTTGCTATGCTCCTTGCATTGAAATATATACACTTGATAGAATGTCCCTCACATTCACTCCTTTGATGGCCATCTACTTTTACTACCCCCTCTCCATTAATTTTAACAATCTAATTCCTCTCTCAAATCTAGTTGTCCTTCTACTCTGATTTCCACCCCCCCTTGCCAAAATTTTTCTTCATATAACTGTATTTGCTACTTCATTATCCACAACACTATCCTGCTTAGGGACTCAGTACATTGGCAAACTTAAATATCACTCCTCTTCTGCTGGTGCCAAAACCATTTGGATGGAATGAATTGTGCTTCTTTGGACAACAGGAACACAGGTAAGCTTCACTGTCTCTTCTAGTCTACCTCTTAGGAGATTCTTTTGAGGCACCTGAACAAATGTCCTTTGAAAATAAGAATAGATCGATGTTCATTACTCACTACTATTCCTTAACAAAACTCTATTGTCACTCAACCCTTCAGAAAGCCTCAATAAGTTTATCTGCAATTGACCTATAATTTTTTAGTTTCTGTGATCATCCTTTGCCACTTTTCAAAACAAGGACTTAATAATTTCCACTTTTATAGAATGCTTCAATTTTATTATACCATTATTTTCCTGATTCTCCAACATTGTTTTGGGATAAGTGTATACTGTGGATTTAAAAGTAACTACCTTGATAACTTAAATATCTGCTCAGTATTTTTGACCGGAACACAAGAAACATCCCCCGCCCTCCCAACCCACTCTTTGAAAACTAGCCACAGGATTTTTCTTACAAACCTCACTTCTCTTGTCATGTTTAGTCAGTTTTGTACAAGTGTGCTTGAGATAACCTACTCATTGTAGAAGAGAATAAAAAACCATTATCTAGTAACTGCAATGAAAGAATGATCATCCTGAATACTATGTAATCATGAGTTCATTTCACATTTCTTGCTGGATTTCTAGAGTCTAGCAAGAAGGCATTAATCATTATCCATGTTGTCATTGTTGGGAACTGGGTTGAAAATGACAAGTCTTTCTTCTGCGCCAATCATAAAGGTTGTAAGTGAAATGAGTTTTGCTCTTCTCATTTCAGCAACTTCTGGAATAAACTAAACCTTTTGCAATCCTCCTTCAAAGCCACAACATGGTTGTTGTGAAGTGGCAATTCCATACCAAAAAATTACTAGTTTGGAAAGTTAAAAAAGCCCCTTTTGACAAGTGGGAGTTTGTCAAACCATGATATAGGAGCCTTATGTTGAGCTCACTCATGGATGATCAAAATTTGAACTAAAGCATGCAGGAAAACAGATCCCCAGCTTCTTACTCCAGGGTCAGAAATCTATTATGCCACAGTTTGTACCAATAGACTTGAATGAATATTTACTGGGCAATGGATTGGGAGGCAGAGAAGAAAGATTAAGTGTTGGCGTGAAGAGAGCAGTTTGTTATGAGATAATATTGTTCAATTTTTATATTTAAAATGTCCTTGCTCATGACTTTTAACAAAGACACACACAAGAACTATCATTCTGGTAGATATACTTATTTAGGTCTATTAATGTAAGATGTAATAACTGAGTGTCTTGAGGATAATAGGAATGGGCAGAATCAGCATGGAGTAATGAAAGGAAGATCACTTGACTTGTCCACTGGTTTCTTGAGAATATAACTGGTAGAATATTTAAGGGGGTAATTAGTGAATGACCTGCTTTTAGATTTTAAAAAGGTTTTTGATTCTCCACAAGAGATTGATGAAGGCGGCAAAACTTATCGAATTGGGGTAGCATACTGAAATGGAGTGGGAATAAACAAATATTTCTCAGGTTGTTAGCATGTGATTAGTGGGTACATAGAAATCAGTGCCCTGACTATTCAGGATCTATATCAATGATTTGGTTGAGGGAATCAAATGCTGTTTGCGGTAGACTCTGTTCAGGATGCATACATGTCAATGAAGCAGCAAGAATAAATTTATTGGATGGCTTTCATTTAACAACAAGGACACATTTTAAATGTAGTTTTCTTCCCCTTAAAAGAATCCTTTCATTTATTTCTGCTTTAGCTGTCTCTATGCTGTCACCTAGTGGATAGAAATCATACCCCTATTGTCATCAATAAATAAATTCACAGAATAGTAAAAGCATAGAAAGCCATTCAAGTCTAGTATTCAGGAGTAATCCTACCTAAACAACCCTGTATAGGTGAACCCCCACCCATTACAGGGGAGAAGGGGGTGGCTTAATCCCTTGAAAATGGTCCATTTGCAATTTCTCTAAAGCAGTGGTTCTCAACTGTTCTTTCCACTCACATAGCACTTAAAGTAATCCCTATGCCATAAGTGCTCTGTGATTAGTAAGGGATTGCTTAAGGTGGGAAGGGAAGGTTGAGAAGCATGCACATAATGAGTCAAATCTTTTTTCTTTCCACCCACTTACCACATTAAGCAATCCCTTACTAATCACAAAGCACCTATGGCATAGGGAATACTTATAAGTGGTGTGTGAGTAGAAAGAAAAGGGTTGAGAACCACTGGTCTAAAGCAAAGCCACATCATCTGCAACATGCATCAAGAAATACAAGTAAATACAAAATTTCTGAGTTATTGTTTTCACCCAAATACATTTTTGAGTAGTAATTTGTGAATTCTGTTAACTTTAAAGTAGAGAACCTTTTCCTTAATCCATATATTGTCTAAGAACTCTCAAATACAACATGATGTCAGAAGTGGGATGAAGGTAATTAAAAGGAAATACTTAAAAAGAAAATCTAAAATCAACAACTGATCAGTGAAGTGAAGCTAACAAAGAGAAAAATGGAAGGATTATATCAATCAGCGAAACTTCAGCTGACAGGTAATGTGGCTGAAAATTGGAATAGATTTAAACAGCATTTTGGATTGTACTTTGTGGCAGTTTTGTTACATGTCATGGGTGATGAAGCTCTGGAGGTGTCTAATAACATTACATTTCCTGCTGAAGGAGGCAAAATTAAACTGGAAAAAATAATGGAACAGTTTGAGGCATACTGCATATCTAAACATAACGTGATGTTTGAGAGGCACAGATTTTTCACATGTATACAGAAAACGGAAGAAAGTATTGATCAGTATATGACTGAATTGAGAAACAGAAGCAAAATGTGTGAATTTGATGGACTGACTGATTTGCTGATAAAAGACAGACTTGTGTGTGATATTCCAAATAATAGTATAAAGGAAAGACTGCTAAGAGAGTAAAATCTAGACCTGGAAAAAGCCATAGCACTCTGTAGGGCTACAGAAACCGCAGGCAAAAGAGCTGTTTAGTGAAACTAGCTGCAATGTGGATGCAGTGAGCAAGATCAGATGTAAATCGTTTAACAAAAAGCACGCCAAAGTGGAAAGAGAGGCGTGGCCAGCGAACAAAAATGAAAGGAACAATCGAAAGCCATGTCATCAATGTGGTACACCACACCTACCAAAAAAGTGTCCATCATATGGTAAAACATGCCCATTGCTGTAGGAACCAAATGCAAAACAAAAAGAGCAAGGTTCATGCAGTAGATGAAAGGGAGATAGAGGAATCCTATGTAGATTTTGTGACTGAAAACAAGAAAGAAAATGGAGACTGGATGTTGAGATTAAAAGTGAATGACCTATACATTTCAATTAAATAAATGCACTAATAAATGTAATATCAGAGACTGATTTTAAGATTAGACCCAGACGTATGGAACAAAAGTGAGGGTGACAGGATATTCAGGTACCAATATACCAGTGCAAGAAGAATGCATGGTCAAAGTGAAACACAAGGGCAAAGAGCATATGCTAGCATTCCTCGTGGTGCCAAAGGATCTATATAGCCAAAGGCTATACTAGATTTAACAGCCTGTGAGAAACTGAACCTGGTAAAGAGTCCTCATTGTGGAAAGTGAAGGACAGACAGTCAAGTTGAAAGAGTGCAATGACCTATTTTAGGGTCTAGGGTGCCTTCCAGGAGAATACATCTATGCAGAAAAGTTCCATTTGCGCTTCAAAAGCAGTGTTGGGCAGGATGGAAAGCCTGAACATGGTTCAGAAGAGTGGGTGAGTTCACTCGTCATTGTGAACAAAGAGAATGGAAAGCTTAGAATTTACATAATAGACAATAGGTGCTAGAGTAGGCCAAATGGCCCGTCGAGCCAGCACCGCCATTTATCAGATCATGGCCGATCCAAGAGATTAAACAGAGAAATAAGGAGAGAACACTAAGCTTCTGACATGTGAAAAAAATCCTGTCAGTTTGCAAATGCAAATTTTTAAAATCAAGTTAGATGCATCATCAGGATTTTGGCAGTTAATATTGGATGAAATAATTCAATAGTCCATTTGGCAGATACAGATTCCTAAGGTTACTATTCAGAATTGCCTCAGCTCCTGATGTGTATCACAAAACTACTCATATGGTCTATGAGCACCTGGACAGAGTTGATACCTCAATGGATGACATCATAGTATGGGGAACCATGAGAATGGAGCATAATAACAGACTAAGAAAAGTGCTGGAAGCAACAACGAAAGCAAACCTGAATAGAGAGAAATGCCAGCTCGGGGTGACAGAACTAACATTTGTCGGAGATATTATTGGCAGTTAGGGCATCAGAGCAGATCCCAGAAAAGTGTCCGCCATTGGGAACATGCCAAGGACACAATGCAAAAAGGATGTATAGAAGTTGAATGGAATGGTCAATCAATGGGTAAATTCATATCCGACCTCTCAGAAAAGATGGCTCCATTAAGAAGACGAACAGAAAAGAACATTGAATGGGAGTGGGATCATGACCATGAAAAGTCATGGAGGGAACTAAAGAAACTGCTCACAGAGGAACCAGTGAGACCCATCAAGATAACATCAGACGCATCACATAGTGGGCTCGGTGCAGTTCTTCTGCAAAAAATACGATGACTGGCAGCCCACTGAGTATGCACCATGCTCAATGACAGACGCGAAGACGAGATACGCTCAAATTCAAAAGGAGCTACTCAGCATCACATACACCTGTGAAAGATTTCCTCATTTTGTGTCAGGGCAAGCAATCAGTGTAGAGACTGACCGTAAGCCCTTGATTGCATTGTTCCAAAAGCAATGTCCACTTAGAATACAAAGAATAATGATTAGGCTGCAATGTTGTACACTCCGAGTAAGCTCTTGTACACAGTAGATATGTTGTCTAGAGCTGTTGACATGAGAGAACCAGCAAACACCAAAATGGATGAAGATGTGAATGTCTTCATGAACATGATTACAAGTGTACTGCCCATATCAGATGCAAAAATGGAGCTCATACACTCAGACAAACAAAGATGAAACACTGAGAAAAAACATCTTGGATAGATGGTCCAATATGAAGCAGGACTGCTCATCTGGCATTTCAGAATACTGAACTGCAGGGCAGAACTATCAGTGGTTGAAGACATTATCTACAAAGGAAGCAAAATCCTTATCCCAAAGAGTCTGAGAAAAGAGATGCTAAAAAGGATCCATGGAGGACATCTCGGATCCGAAAAGTGTAAGAGCATGAGAGGTGATGTACTGGCCAAGAATCAAAGATTATGTAACAAATGAAGTGTCAAACTGTACAATATGTCAGAAATATCAAGCAAGTAATCCTGCAGAACCACTAAAGCCACATCTAGCACCATACAGCCCTTACCAGAAGGTAGGCACTGACCTATTTGAATATTAAGGGGAGGAATATCTTGTATTCACAGACTATTACTCCCTGTATCCAGAGATGTGTAACCTGAACACCATCACTGCAGATGCTGTAATAACAGGTATGAAAGCCATATTCTCCAGACATGGCATGGCAAGCGAGGTCTTCACAGACAATGGACTCCAGTTTGTCTAAGAGTGGGGACTTTTTACACACCACATCAAGACCTCATTTTCCACAGTCCAATGTCTCATTGAAAAATTGGTAAAAACTAATGAACCAGGCAAATGACAGTGAAACAGACGTCTACCAGAGCATGTTAGTAATCCGCACAACTATGCTCAAGTGTGGTATGTCACCAGTACAATTCTTTATGGGACATAGGCTAAGATCAAACCTAACCATTCAGGAGAACCTCCTAAAAACAAAAGAGGGGGAAAAAAATGAGGAAATTCAAAGAACAGCAGAAAGAAAGGCAAAAGTATTATTTTGACAGAGGAACAAAAAACTTACCGGAACTCCACACTGGTGACCAAGTAAGGCTAAAAGACAAAACAAACTTCTGGACTCAGAAGGGAACTGTCCTGAGTGAAGTCCAACCAAGATCATACACCATTCAAACAGATGAAGGCGCTGTTCTGAGAAGAAATCGTCGAGATCTTCAAATGGGACCAGCCATTTGAACATACTGTTAAACAACCTGAATACACAGCTGAGATTCAAGGAGATTGTCAAGACATGTGAATCCTCCTAAGACACTCATAGAGCAAATTTAAAGACTCCTGTTTGTGCTATCTTATTCGCTCTTCAAGTTTTAGTGCATGTAAATATGAACACACAAAACAAGTTTAAAAAATGTTAACAAAGTTGATAATAATGAAAATGTAAGTTCCTGGTGTTAAAGTTAAAATTTGAGAGTTATACAAAGAAAACATGTTAGTTAAAAGTAAGCTACTTTTGTTTTAAGAAAGGGAGATGTAATGACAGTGATAGCAATGCCTTAAGGATTTATAGCTCCTGTTTGATAAGACGGAGACAGCATGTTAGATCTGTAATGGAGGCTTGCAGCCTCATTGGCATTCCTCATGTGGTGTTTACGACAACTTTAAAGTAAAGTAATAGTCTGTGAATACAAGATATTCCTTCCCTTGATATTTGAATAGGTTAATGCCTACCTTCTGGTAAGGTCTGTATGGTGCTGGGTGTGGCTTTAGTGGTTCTGCAGGATTACTTGCTTGATATTTCTGACATATTGTACAGTTTGACACTTCATTTGTTACATAATTTTCGATTCTTGGCCAGTACATCACCTCTTATCACCTTTTCCTTCATTCATGTGTTGCCTAAGAACTCACACATACGAATACAAGATGAACCAATTTTTGTTACTCCAATATCTGTTCAGGAGCCTTTTGAATGCTCCGATCATATTTACTTTCACTGCTACTATGACCTGCATTCTAAATGCTAAACACACATTATGTAGCAAAATAAATCTTTGTAATTTTCTGTTTTGCTTTGCCCATGAATATCATTTGGTTCCAACCCCTTCGATCAATTACTTTTCATCTAACCGAGCTGTACTTTATTTTAAATGCCTCCCCTTACAAGAAAAATAACACCAGCCTCTCCATCCTATAAATAAAAAAGTGCATCGTCTCTTGAGAATCATTTTGATAAACCTCTTCAAAGACTTCACATCTTTCATAAGGCACGATGGCTATTACAGGACAGGTCATGTAACCCTATCGTTTACGTTTCCTATCCGCAGTCCTCTGATTTAAAAACATGTCACATTTCTTAGCATTAAATTTCACTTGCCACCTCTCTGCCCCTATTACTATTATTGTTTGAGATCACTAGGCCTCCATGTTTTGTGTCATCTCCAAAACTCATCTACTCTTCAGTCAAAAGGAAAAGAACCATAGATCAGCCATTCTCAACCGATTTTTAGCTATGGCCTGCTGAAGATGGCTCAATGTTTTTGGGACCCCCATCCCTGTGAGGTAGTCAAGTTTTGGTTCCTTCTGTACTTCTTTCTGACGGACTACATAAGAAAACAAGGCTTTTATTGAAATATGACCCCTGGGAGTGGGGTGTGTATAGGCTCTGTTGAGAATGGCTGTAGTAGCTTATTAAATAGCAGTGATATCAATCCAATGAAGTAAATACATCAACCTCCCTTCTCACTAATGGCTTATGTATGTCAATGCGCTGCTATGAATTATTCATGGAGCCCAATTACAATGAGGGTGTTAAAACTTCCTCACAATAAAAGGGATGATGTGATATAATCTGACAGATGAAAAATATGGACCGCATAAATAATGTACATGTACATTCCATAATAGAAACTTATGCAGCTATTTGCCCTCTGACTGGGTGTTTGCACATTAAAAATGCATTTGCCTCCAAGAGTATTACAAGTAGAAGAGTGATAATACAATGAGCATTAAGGAGACCTGGATTGTTTTAAATTTAGACATACAGCACAGTAAAAGGTCTTTCTGCACGAGCCCTGCCACCCAATTAACCCACGGCAGATAGAGAGAGAACGTACAAAGTCCTTACAGACAGCACCAAATTCAAACCTAGGTTGCTGACGCTATAACAGCGTTGCACTAACCGCTACTCTAAGAGTACTACAAATTAACATTTCTATTTTGTTACATTTTCCATGATCACAGTTCAACCTGCTAATCAGCATACTTGTGCACTCCCACTCCAAGGCTTTTCAAGCAATGAGCTGCCTTTTCTCTGCTGCAACATCCTGAAGGAAGTCACATGAGAGCAAAGCTAATAGACACCATCTGAATGTTTTGTTTCTCTGCACTGCTATTGCATTCCGTAGTGGAGGTGAAATCCAATAATTTTACTTTTTAAAAAACCCTCATGGAACAAAGATCGGTGTTGAAAATGAATGAAGTCACAAACTACTAATGAAATGACCTGAATGCAGATTAGAACATTTTTCTCTTGGTGTAAAACAAAATTAAAAAATATTGGAAAAACACAGGTAGAATTTGTGATCTGATCAACATAATCCAGCATCTGCACTTTAAAAATTTTTTTAAAGAGCAAAATAGAACATTGTTGATATTTATTACAATGCCCCATTTTAGAATTGTTCAAACTATAATAAGATGTACCATAAAGTGAAAATGGCATATATCTACAATTCCAAAAAATTGAACATTTCATTGAAATGTTAACTTTGGTTACAATGCTGTGGTCCTCAATTTCAACTTTGGAAATTATTGCATTAGCATGAATAGAATGCTCGTAAGCGCCAATACAATTAATCCTGCATTCTTTCCTATTTTTATCTCCAGCTGTTCAAATGCAGGGGGAAATCAGAAGCCATAAAAATAATGAGGCACACCACATTTCAGGCTTGAACAAACATATCAAATAGAAGCTCAACAGTTAATCACCTGGGCGAGATCAGAAAGGCCTGAAATCGTGTGTGTGCTTTCAACTGATTAGGAACTTTAACGTCAAATTTGGAGGAGAGGAGAAAATCCAGATTTGACCAAAGAAATGGAGCAGCTCCACAAGAAACCGCCAGGAAACTCAAAATTCTTGTGTAATGATGCTGGATTGCAGGAGTCCAAGCTCCTGAGAAGTGATTTACTGAATTCACTCTGACAATGGAATTCTCATTGAGATCAAGACTGGACTTCCAGTTTCTTTGAATTCCAATGTATGTAATTGTCATAAAATCCCTTACTCCTTTAAATAAATTAACACTGACCTCTTTGATCAGGTCTTTTTATCTCATTTGTCCAAACAAATTTTTGTGATATTTAGTTTGAGAATGTGCATACTGCAACTTGTTTTTCACTAGTAGCTAAAGTCTTGCCATATGTATAACATCTGTACATTCTTCAGTGGAAACCACATGGAGTAAATGAAATACTTACTCTCAATTTGGGAGTGTAAGTCATTGACTATAACTTGCAGCTGGCCAATCGTCATGTCACGCAAGTCTGTAGGTTTGAGACTCCGTTTCATCAAGCTTTCACTAATATGGGGCATGTGAGGCAACTGAGGAAAAATAAAATTACAATTTACTGAGCTACAGCAATCAGTAAAGAAATTCACAATTCAATTGGAAATAATGTTATGATGTCAAAGGATCTGAGGTGCTTGTTGGAAATGCACAGAAGGGAGGGAGGCGCGCAATTTTATAGCCTGCATCAAGTTACATGCTCCTACTCTTTATGATGTTGAGGGACAAATTCAAAAGTTGAGAATTATAACATTTCTAATCATTAGTGAACTTTTCCATCATTTATTACATTGATCATTTATTTACACATCTATAATACAGCAATGTAAGCAGGCCTTATGGCCCATGCTGACCAAAACAGCCCGCCCACATTCCTCTAAACCCATCCTATCCAGATATTTACCATTCCATATACTCACCTCTGTGTAAAGATTTTCCCCTCGGATTCCTGTAAAATCTCTTCCTCCCAAACACCTTAAACCCATGTCTTTCATTTACCAATTCCCCTACTGTGGGCAAAAAAACTCTGCACTAGTTCATCTATTATTCTCATTGTTTTGTACCTCTCTTCCTCCTGTGCCCTAACCTGCTCTCCTTTTTGCTCAGACCCCCGTGTCTTAGCGATATCCTTGTCAATCTTCCCTGTAGCCAGCTTTAGAACATCTTTCCTAATTCTAAATGGGACCTCAAAAATGTCTTTACAACTGCAACGTAACCTCTCAAATTCTATACTCATTACTCTGACTAATAAAGGCCAATGTGCTGAAAGCCTTTATGGTGTCATTCTACTTGTGACACCACTTTCAAGGGACTATGTACCTGTGCACATAGATCCCCCTGCTCAACAACACTCCCTAGATCCTACCCACATTAGACTTCCCAAATGAACACCTCACATTTCTCGGAATTAAATTCCATCAACCATTCCTCTGTCAACCTGTCCAATTGATCAAGATCCTTCTTCAATATTACACAACTGTCTTCACTATCTACAATACCAGATACTTTAGTGTCACCCTCAAACTTGCTAAACATGGCATGTATGTTTTCATCTAAATAATTGATATACATTTCAGCACCAAACCTTATGACACCACTAGTCACAGGCCTCCAGTCTGAAAAACAGCGTTCTACCATCACCCTCTTGCTTTCTACCACAAAACCAATTCTCTATCCATTCTGCTATCTCTCCTTGGATCCCAAGAGAGCTAACCTTGCTGAAATCCATATGTACAATGTCTCTGTCCTCATCTACCTTCTTGGTCACACCTTCAAAAGCCTCAATTAGATTTGTACATCACAATCTCCAAGTCACAAAACCAAGCTGACTATTCCTAATCAGTCCTTGTCCATCCAAGTGCATATACATCTTCTCCCTCAGAATACTCATCAATAACTTACCAACAACAGATGTTAGGCTCACTGGTCTGTAGTTCCCAGGCTTTTTCCTGCAGCTCTTTTTGAAGAGAGGAAACATTTGCCACCCTTCTGGCAGCTCACTTGTACTTAATATTGATTCATTAATCTCAGCCAGAGCACCTGTAATTTCCTCTCTAGCATCCCACAGTGTGCCTGATATATCTGATCAGGCCCAGGAGATTTGCCCACCTTCATACACATCAGGAATTGCACACTTCCTCAGCTGTAATACTAACTGACCTTAATTAACGGCCATAGTCTGCCCCAAGTTCACCTGTCCTCATGTCTTTCTCCACAGTAAAAACAGAGAATATTCACTGTGGGCTTTGTCCATCTCCTGTGTTTCTACACAAGATTTAACCATAATGATTCCAGCCTTACCTCTGACTATTGGTGTAATAGGCTCCTTATCCAATAATGAAGCACCCCCTCCTCTTTTACCCACACTATTGCCTTTCCTGAAGCAACTGTACACTGAAATGCTGTCTTGCTCCTCTTTTAACCAGGTTTCCAAAATAGCTACTACATCCCAGTCACATTTTTAATCCATGCTCCAAATTCATCTGCCTTACCTGACAAACCTTGAGCATTAAAATAGGCACAATTTAAATCAACAGTCCTTCCTTTCTCCTGCCTTCTAAACTTTCTCTCATCACCCTCCATACCAACCTCATATTTGCCTCTGACCTGCAAAGGATCCCACCCCCTGCCAATTTAGTTTAAACCCATCTGTGCAGCACAAGTAAACCTGCCTTCCAGGATGCTGGTCCCTCCCTGGTTCAAGTGCAAACCATCCCACATGATACAAAAACCTGAATCCCTGTTCCATTCACTAGCCCTTTAGCCACAAAGTCATCTGCATTCCAGATGATCCAAAGTGCATCCAACTACAACTTTAATTTCTTGACCTTGACTGTCAGGAGTTATAGCTGGGTACCACAGATGTAGTGAGCAGGGAGAGCACAAAGATCCTTGAAAAAGATACACCAGTACCTCTACTTTCTTGTAAGTCTGAAGACATTTGGCATGTCTTCAAATACCTGCTCAAACTTGATGTTGCCTCAAGAAGGAAGTCAACATCATAAAGAATTCCCATCAGCTTGGTAACAACCTCTTCTTGCTGCTACCTTCAGGAAGAAGGTACAGAAGCCTGAACACCAGCATCTCTAGATTCAGGAATAGTTTTCTTTTCCCTCTGAGTGGCTATCAGGCTGTTAAATCTCATCTTGTTACATTAATCACAGACACCACAAAAGCCTACACCATTATGACACTATTTTTTCCTTGCTCTACAGTAATTGTAAGTATTTATTATCTGCTCTTTTTAATTGAATGTACATGACAATAAACTTAGTATAAAAGAAAAATAACTTACCAGATCAGCCACTGGAGATTTCTTTCTATTCTGCTTCTCTACTTCAACTTGCATCTTAGCCATGGGCTTTGCCATAGCGAGAGCCATTTTAGCTTCAGCTTGCAACTTTTTCTGTCTTGTTAGAAAATCCATATCATCGAGTGATTCAGATTCTTCCTCAGTTGTGTCTCTGTCTGAGTATGAAGAGCTCTGCTTGCTCTGGGGAAAGAGATCACCTATTGTAATGATTTTCTAAATAGGTCAAAGCTAAGTTTTGCAAACTCACAAAACAAAGTTTTTAACCATATAACAGGTATGTGAAAAGCATCTTTCATTTATCAGAAAAGGGTAATCTTGTACCTGTAAGTACAATCCAGCTAAGACCATTTCCTCACCTTCTCCTAATTGTCATACAAATTGTTTCCTTTCAAGTCCTTATTCAGTTCCTTTTTGAATAGCAAGATTGAAGACATCTCCTCAACTCTTTCTGGCAGTGCATTCTTGATCCCAACTGGTCACTTCTATTTACTTGATCTTCAGCCTCCATCATTGCCACGTCACAGATTTCAGGATGCATCCCAGAAATGAAGGCACAGTGTAACCAGTTTTTAAGTATTTTTTATCTATATGAATACATAGTATTGCACAAGTCCTGACCTCCTCTTTGCTGTACACTGTTTTGCAGGGATCTTAGTTGAAGGCTCATTCTTCTGCAGGTGCTCCCACAGCAGTGTTCACATGGCTTTGGTGAGGCTTCAGCCAACAAGACAATGAGTGTCTGTGAGTGTTGGTGTTGGGTGGGCTGTGGCAATGAGGTGAAGGAACATGATCTGCACTCTGGCCGGCACAGTGAGTATGACATGGGTCCTTTAAACTCCCTCACCTTCTCATGGAAGCTACTGTTTCTCCCCAGATCAGATATTTCTCTGTGGTAAACAAGTTCAAAGACTAGCAATCTCAATTGAACTATGAGAGCCAGTTACTGTCACAGATCCATACAGCCAAAGGTGTTGTGAAGTTTTTGAAGTAGTGGGGAACATTTGTCTGTGCTCGTTCCAACCCTACAACCAAGAACACTGCATAAAATCAGCTCAATGTGGAGTGGTCTTGAGGGGAGAAGGGCAGCTCTGTCCTTGTCAATTCTGTGCCCCATTTCTATGCTGACAGGCCTGTCCATGGTTTCATGCACTGCCAAACTGAGGCCACTCATAAATTGGAGGAGTGACACCTAATATTCCGTTTGGGTGCTCTCCAACTGAATGACATTATCATAGTCTTTGGTTTCTGCTGGACAACTCCCTATTCTCCCCTCACCCTCTCTCCTTCCCTCACACAGCTATCTTTTCCTTCCCTTTTCTCTTGTGCCCTCCCTCCCTTATGCACCCATTACCCTGTGGGCCTGTGCTCTTCTGCCTGCCTCTCCACCCCACCATTTTGTTCAGGTGCATTTTGCTCAAACCTTGATGAAAGGCTCAAGCCTGAAATGTTGGTCATGTATCTTTGCTATATAAAGTACTCTTTTTGACCTGTCAAGTTTCACCAGGATTGGGTTTTTACTTCAATTACTGCATCTGCAGACTTTCATGCTTTACTCCCTTCTAAATCATGTCTGTTTCAAGAACAAGCTCATCTCTCTTTTATCCACTTAACCAAAGACTTCATTCCTGGATACAGTGTTACAAATGTCTTCTGGATCCTCTTGGAGGAATCTATGTTTTATTGTCTTAATAAATGGTAATTTCAAGTACTGTACTCCTGAATCTGTTTCAGTACCTTTTAGAATGATGTCCTGTAATTTATAGTTCCTCTCCCTGTTCTTCTAATACTTGTAAAATTACATCCAGAAAAATCCTATGATCCTCCATTCCACGTATATCTCCATAACCTTGAAGTCTGTTACAATTCTTTTCTTTCAGGACGTGTAACTTAATTATTTTGTTGGAAATAATTACAGTAAGCCTGGTGAATACTTCAGCGACTGCATTTTCTGTTGCTTTCATTAGTTAGATGAACTTCAAGGCCAATCTAAGGATAGTTTGATGCAATTACATAGGAACTGAAACAATTTTTGATACCCAATGTGGAATTTGTTCTTGATTTTTGGAAGCAAATTATTTTTTACATGAATCCAGAATTTGCTATAATTTTGAATTGAAAATCTGAATAGAAAGAAAAAAAATCAAACAATGTAATGCAAATACAGGTGGATCATTTTTCTCTGAAAAATTTGCTATTATATCTTTGGAGAGAAACAGAGGGTTAACCATAACATTGTTGAATAAGAGCTGATTCATCATTACGTTCATCGATTTTGGGTGATGATTCTGTATGCCCACTAAAAACCCTTTTGCTTTTTGCCTTCATCCCATATGTGAATCAGTGCAGTGATTAAATAAGTACAAAAGGGATTGTTAGACCATTTGAAACTCTCAGCCTTATCAGCCATTTAATTAAATCATGGCTGGGCTCATTTCAGCTCATTCCCTATCACTCTCCTATGGAGCAAAAATTTGTCTCGCCCTTGATGACTTAACCATCACACTTTTTGGGGTAGAGTTTTCTAGTGAAAATGAAAATTTCAAACAAGTACGCACATGCAGGAAATCTGAAATAAAACAGAAAAGCTGGAAGCACCCAGCAGGGCAGGCAGGCAGCATCGATGCAATGAGGAATCAAAATAATGCTTTAGCCTAATGACGTGTTTCTCTTTACACAGATGCTGCGTGAATCACTATGCACTTACAGTACTATCTTATTTTCATTTTATTTTCAGGAATATAAAAGATATCTAGCCATGGGAAGAAATTACTGTGTTAAATGAGTAACCCACTATTCTTGAACTATGCTTCTCAGTTCTAGATTTCCTCAGAAGTGGAAACATCCTCTCACCATCTACCTTTTGTGCCTTTGTGTAAAATACAATAATATGGCAGTGCGATGTATTAAAAGGGTCAGGATACAGAAAATGAAGAGAGAATCTACATGGAATGTTGCTGTCAGAAATCAGTAGTAATCATCAAGGAACCGCTCAACCAGGACATGCTCTGTTCTCGCTGCTGCCATCAGACAAGAAATGTAGGTGCCACAGGACTCATACTACCAGGTTCAGAAACAGTTGCTCCCCCTCCTCCATCAGACTCCTAAAAACAATCTCAGACTCATTTAAGGACTCTTTCTTTTCACATTATTTATTACTGGATTTTTAATGTTAGTGCAGTTTATTTACATTTCTTTCATTTGTATATGTATCTTTTCTTAAATACAGTTTTTTGTACTATTGATAAGTAGAAATTCTGCCTGGCCTGCAGGAAAAAGAATCTCAGGGTTGCATGCCATGATTGCACTCTGACAAGAAATCTGAACTTCAAACTTTATAAGCTCAAGAAGAATCCTAAACTCCTCCATCTTCATTGGATAATTCCAATATCCTAAGAATCAAGTTAGTGAATCTCTATTTCTGGTACTGACTCAGGATGAAACCTCACCAACACCTTTTCAATTTTAGCAAGACTTTGGACTATAAAAATTGGCTATTCAGCCCACTGAGTCTGCTCCACCATTCAATCTTGAGCTGATCCATTCTCCCCAGCTTTCTTCCCATAACCTTTGATGTCCTGGCTCATCAATAACCTATCAATCTCTGCCTTAAATACACACAATGACAACTTCCATAACCACCTGTGGGAACAACTTCCATAGATTCACTACCCCTGGCTAGAGAAATTCCTTTGCATCTCTGTTCTGAGTGGATGCTATTCAATCCTGAAGTTGTACCCTCTTGTCCTAAACTCTCCAACCATGGGAAACACCTTTCTACATTTATTCCGTCTATGCCTTTCAACATTTGAAATGTTTCAATGAGGTCCCTCCCCCCACTCATTCTCCTAAATTCCAATAAGAACAGGCCAAAAGCTGCCAAACATTCTACATGTTAACCCTTTCATTCCCAGAATCATTCTTGTGAACCTTCTATAAACCTGCTCTAACATCAGTGCATCCTTTCTTAAAGGATGAGCCCAAAACCTACTCACAATACTTCAAGTGAGGTCTCACCAGTGTATCAACATCATATTCCTGTTCTTATATTCAATTCCTCTTGAAATGAATGTTAGCATTGCATTTTCATTCTTAGAACCATAGAACATTACAGCACCGAAATAGGCCCCTTCAGCTCTTCTAGTTTGTGCTGAACCATTTTTTTCCCTAGTTCCACTGACCGGCTCCCAGTCCATAGCCCTCTATACCACTCCCATCACCTGGTCAAATTCTTCTTAAATGCTAAAATTTAGCTGACAATCACCACTTCAGCTGGCAACTCGTTCCATGCTCCCACTACTCTCTTTGTGAAGAAGTTCCCCCTCATGCCACCCTTAAACATTTCCCCTTTCATTCTCAACCCATGTCCTCTGGTTTGTATCTCTCCTACCCTCAGTGGCAAAACCTATCTACATTCACTTTGTCTATCCCCCTCATAATTTTAAATACAGCTACCAAATCTACCCCCATTCTTCTACGCTCCAGGGAATAAAGTCCTAACATGTTTAACCTTTCCCTTTAACTCAGTTTCTGAAGTCCGTGCAACATCCAAGTAGATCTTATTTGCATCCTTTCTATCATATTGATATCTTTCCTGCATTAAGGCGACCAAAACTGGACACTATACTCCAAATTTGTTCTCACCAATGTCTTATACAACTTTACCATGACATCCCAACTCCTAATCACAATACTTCGATTTAATGAAGACTAATATGCCAAAGGCTCTTTTTGCCACCCTATCCATCTGTGACACCACTTTCGGAGAATTATGTATCTGAAATCCCAAATCTCTCTGTTCTATCACACTCCTCAGTGCCCTACCATTTACTATGCAAGCCCTTTCTTGGTTTGTCCTTCCAAAATACAACAACTCGCACTTTTCTGCATTAAATTCCATCTGCCATTTTCAGTCCATTTTTCTAGCTGACCCATATCCTTCTGCAAACTGAAAACTTTCTTTGTTGTCTTACAATACCTCCAATCCTAGTGTCATCTGCAAACTTGCTGATCCAATTTACCACACATCATCTAGATCATTGATCTACAGACAAACAACAATGGTCCCAGCATTGATCCCTGAGGCACACCTCTAAGTCACAGGCCTCCAGTATGAGAAGCAATCAAGAACCACTACTCTCTCCCATCCAGGCATTGTCAAATCCAGTTTACTACTTCACCATGAATACCTAGTGTGTGAACCTTCATGACTAACCTCCCACTTTGACCTTGTCAAAGGCCTTACTAAAGTCCATATACACAACATCCTCAGCCTTTCCTTCATCAGCATTCCGGGTAACCTCCTTGAAAAACTCTACAAGATTGGTTAAACATGACCTACCACGCGCAAAGCCATGTTGACTATCCCTAATCAGTCCCTGGCTATCCAAATACTTGAATATCTGATCTTTTAGAACACCTTCCAATAATTTACAAGCCTATAATTTCAGCATCCTTTTGTAAACAATGGAACAATGTAAGCTACCCTCCAATCCTCCAGTACCATACCCATGGCTAAGGACATTTTACATATTTCTACCAGAGCCCCTGCAATTTCTACACTTGTCTCCCTCAACAACTGAGCGAATATCTTGACATGGCCTGGGGATTTATCTATCCTTAGTTTCTATAAACCAGCAACCACATTTCTTTAATCTGTATTGCTTGTTTTCCTTTTTTCCCACAACTCTGTGACAGTTTCCTGAATGAATACTGATAATAAAAAAAATCAAGATCTCCCCCATCTCTTGGCTCCATACAAAGCCGACCACTCTGATCTTCAAGGGGACCAATTTTGTCCCTTTCTATCATTTTGCTTTTAATATATCTGTAAAAACCCTAGGATTTTCCTTCACATTGTCTGCCAAAGCAACCTTTCTTCTAGCCTCCTGATTTCTTTCTTGAGGTTTTTCATGCATTTTGTATACTCCTCAAGTTCCTCATTTGCTCCATTTTGCCTATACCTCTCTCTTCTTCCAAACCAATTTGCCAATATCCCCATAAACCAAGGTTCCCTATGCTTACTAACCTTGCCTTTAATCCTGACAGGAACATATAAACTCTGTACTCTCAAAATTTTACCTCTGAATGTCCTTCACTTATCTTGCACATCCTTTCCATTACTTATCCAAATTCCATGCATTCTAGATCATTTCTCATTTCCTAAAAATTGGTATTTCTCCAATTTAGAATCTCATCCCAAGGCCCAGGCCTATCCTTCTCCATAATGAACTTTAAACTAATGGTATTATGATCACTGGACCCAAAATATTCGCCTACACATACCTCTGTCACCTTGTCCTGTCTCGTTCCCTAATAGGACATTGAGTTTTGCACTCCCTTGAGTTGGTACCTCTTTATATTAATTTAGAAAACTTTCCTGAACAGATTTGACAAACTCCAAGCCATCCAGCCTTTTTATAGTATGGAGGTCCTGGTCAATAAATGGAAAATTAAAACCTATCACAACCTTGTGTTTCCTGCAGCTGTCTGCTATCTCTCTAGAGATTTGCTTTTCCAATTCTCGCTGACTATTGGGCAGTCAATAATATAACCCCAAGAGTGTGGTTATACCTTTCCTGTTCCTCATCTCTACCCATATACAGCAACCTTAGTTGATGAGGCCTCTAGTCTGTCGTGTCTGATCACAGCTGTGATATTTTCTCTGACGAGCAATGCTAAACTTCCCTCCCATTCTATTGCTTCTAAATCAACAGAAACTCGGAATATGGAGTTGCCAGTTCTGCCCCTCCTGCAACCACGTTTCGCTAATGGTCACAATGTCATAATTCCACATACCTAGCCATGTCTAAGTTCATCTGCCTTTTCTACAATTCTTCTTGCATTGAAATAGATGCATCACATACAACCCATTGGTTTCTAACGGTGCACGCATCTTTTCCCTCCTCCACTCCTCTCTCTGCTTTGGCACATTGGTTCCCATCCCCTTGCAAATCTAGTTTAAACCCACTAGAATAGCACTAGCACACCTTCCTGCAAGGATATTGGTCCCAGTTCAGATGCAAATCGACCTGTCGGAACAGGTCCCACTTTTCCTGGAAGAGGGCCCAATGATCCAGAAACCAGAAGGCCTTCCTCCTGCACAATGTCTTTAGCCACATGTTAAGCTGCACTATCCTCCTATTTCTCACCTCACTAGCACATGTCATGGGTAGCAATCCTGAGATCACAATCCTGGAGGTCCTGTCCTTCAACCTAGTGCCCAACTACCTGAACTCTCCTTGCAGGATATCTTCACCCTTCCTACCCAGGCCACTGGTCCCCATATGGATCACAACATCTGGCTGCTCACCCTCCCTCCTGAGGATGCTGTGAACTCTATCTGAGACCCAGGCTCCTGAGAAGCAACATACCATTTGGGATACCCAATCTCTTCCAAATGATCTGGAGTTCATCTAATTCCAATTCCTTAATTTGGCTCGTCAAGAGCTGTAGATGGATGCACTTCACAGATGAAGTCATCAGTGATACTGCTGTCTTCCCTGATGACCCACATTCTGCAAGAAGTGAATTCCACTGCCTTGGCTGTCATTTCCACTGTTTATGACTTGAGGAAAACAATGATATCTAAAACCTGCCCTGACCTGTGTCTACCTGTTGAATCCTTTCTGTTCCTCAGAGAGGGAGGAATTCTTCACAGATTATACCTGTAAGTTTACCTTCAGGGTATCCTGTACACTACTTCCAGTTCCTTTGCATCTAGGAATTTTCTCCCCATGTAGAAAATAGTCTGTTATTTTTTTCTACCAATGTGCATGACCACATGCTTTCCAACACTGTATTGAAATTGTCACTTCTCTGCCCATTCTGTAGCCTCCCTATTTCCTGAACACTACTTCGTATCATCCACAAATCTGGCCATCAGCCATTCATTCCATAATCTATACCATTGACATACAACATAAAAAGAAGCAACCCTAACATGGAGCTTTGTGGAACACCAGTAGGATTCAAATAATAAAACTTACGATTGGAGACAAGGGGGTGTCCAGGCTGGTTTCTGTCTTGCTGTCATCTGCATCACTATCCTTGTCACTTCCGTTGTCATTAACAAAACAGATCTGCAGATTCATGCCACTCTGAAGACTGCAACACAAGTTTGGTGCAATTCAGAAAAAAATAATACAAGTTAGCAACAGAAAAAGAGCAAGTTTCAAGCAGGCAATGTTCAAATACAGAAGATGATGGATGTACTCAACTGAACAAGCAAGATTTTATGAAGAGAGAAACAGATAAATAGTTCAAGCTGATAAAGTTGAGTATAACATTTATCCGAATTCAAGCAAATCACAGAAAATAAATAAGTAAAAAATAACAGAAGTTTAAAATACCTTGCTGTTAGTTCCACCAATCATGTAATCTCAAGCGACTGGAAAATTAATTTATCATCTACCAATCCTAATTGTTGCTGGATACCAGGGGTTTTACTGTATTTAACTTACAACTGTCAAACGCTTGCTTCCACGTAGCAGCAGGCACTTGCTCCCTCAAACATGTTCTGTCATTTAACACGGCCAATGGCTGATTTGATTATGACCCTGACTTTGCAGACCTGTACCCCAGTAATTTCTACCCTTTCTATATTATGAATTTACCTCTGCCTGAAAAGTATTCCAAAGCTCTGCTTCCACTAGCTTTTATTTGGAAGAGAGTTTCAAAGACTCAACCAATTGAGAGAAAACCCTTCACTTCAAACCCCCCCCCCCACCCACCCCCGTCTCCAGGATCATCCAAGCCTTTACTTACCAAGTTTCCTCTCACTCTTCATAACTTCAGCCTTTCCAACAATTAATCTTCAGATCAACTAATATTTTTTGAGTAAGCTTACTGTGGGCTATTTCATAAACATTAAAATAGAACATTACAGCACAGTACAGGCCCTTCATCCCATAATATTGTGCCAGCCAACTGAAACTACTCAACAAACTAAACCATCATACCTCATGCCCAAACCCTCCATTTTTCCAGCATCCATGTGCCTGTCTAAGAATCTTTTAAAAGTCCCTATTGTACCAGCCTCCACCATCACCCCTGTCAATGTATTCCAGGCACCAGTCATTAATAAATTTAGCCTTGAGCTTCTTCAACCAATGAAATAAATTGAACAAAGATGGGGTCCTAGTGCCACTCCCTGAACTGCTCATTACTTCTCAGTAATTAAAATACACCTTTATGCCTGCTCTCTCTTTTCTGTTAGCCAGCCGATATATCCATGCCAATATGTTACTATGTGAGTTTTTGTTTCCAGAATATCCTTTGATGTTGGCAGCTTGCCAAGTGAATAAATACATCAATTGCTTCCCCTTTATGAACAGCACATGGTACTTCAAAGAACTCTAATAAACTGATCAAGCATGGATTTCCCTTCCATAAAATCAAATTTATTTATTTGATACCTGTATTTTTTTCTAATTGTCCTGCTATAATCTCCATAATAGCCTCTAACTGTAGTTTCCTACTTCCTGTTACATTTGACAAACTAATAGAACCTTCTATTGAACTATGAAGAGTTTGTCAAGAGAATTACAATATCAAAAGCAGCAACACAGTACAAACATTTTCCTCACGATCTTAAGATATTTTGATCTAAAGTCTTACCTTTGATTTGTAAATAATAATATTGAGGTAGAGGAGATAAAATTAAACTTCAATTGGGGAGCAAAACAAACAGTAGTGAATGAGGTTCTATTACGTTGCCTACCTGTTTGTGAAAATAGGGCTGTGCCCTTTACACAATTGAAATTTGAAAAGTTTGTACTTAAAGGAGGAATTAATAGAATTATTTTTTAATGTAGGACTAACAAAAAGGCAGGTTTGCTTTGATCTGCTGATAGTTGTTCACTGATTGATGTTAGACACTTTGGAAACTAAAACAAAATAAATTAAGTAAACAAGGTAATCATTATACACACATCATTAATTGCTTGTGTACTCTTCAAGCAAAACCATTGGAGGATATTATTTTTTTCTGTTAATTTTAACCAATTTCATAATAATTATCACAATGCAATACTCATGTTCAAAAATCTATCAACAGATCAGTGGCCATTGAATACAAACATTTTGATAACTCGTTATATTATATCAAGAAGTTATATTATATCAAGAAGATAACCCATACTCAACATGGAGACATTGGGAATAGTGTGGTTATTTCTTTAGAATATTACCTTTTGCAAATCTTCCATTCTGAAATTTATTAAAACAAAATTTGCCCTCATTGTAAACACATTGATAAAGTACAAATTTATAGTTGGAAATGTCCGACAAGAATTTAATTTAAAAAAAAACTTCAGGTGACAAATTTCTTTCCAAGCCAGACATAATTTTTGAACATTAATCTTATTTTAAACATTTGAAGAATTTTGAATATCTGAATATTTCAAGAAAGAATGTACAAAACTAATCGTCATGTTATTATTTAGTTTTGAGCTGAAAACTACTACCTCTTCATTTCTTGAGTAACCAGAGCTACTTTCTCTGATTTCAGGACAGCATGTGAAGTGGTGCATAAAAATAGAAAGGATGCAGTCACAAAGACACCAGTGGGGAAAGAGTCAACACCTTTTCATTTTTCTCCTTAAACAACAAAGGGCTAACTAACTTAATGTTGCAACTATTGAAATTGAGCAGTAAATAGCATCTTTATATATACATCAACAAATCAGCTTAGGTGTACGAAAGAAATAGGTTTGCCATTCCCAATCTTTTGGCATTGATAACAGTTTGGACTTTAATGACCTGAAGGCACCATTCTACAATTCTCAACACTCTAAACCTCAAAATCTTAAGTAGTTTTCCTTCACTCCAGTCCCAACCTTTCTTAAAATAACCTTTCCAACACACAACGGTCTGTGACTGGTTTTTCTCTGCCTGCAGCTTTGTGGAAGCCGATGCTACTATAGACAAAGCTTTGGGTCCTGTTTGTGTTAGAATTTTGATACCACAGGATCCCCACACAAAAGTGGCCTGCCACCACTTTATTCTGCAACAAAGGTCGAGGCTTAACACTGAGATCAGGTGGTTTTACTTTTGCTCCATCAACCATTTTGAGTGAACTAACTTTTACACTGAATACTTATATTTCTTATGTTGTATTGTGGATAGGCTTTTTCAATTAAGAGTGGGGGATATTCAAACCAGAGGCCATGGTTTGAGATTGCAGAGGGAAAATTATAAGGGGAACATGAGGGGAAATTTCTTCACGCAAAGGGTGGTTGGGATGTGGAATAAGCTTCCGGCAGAGGTGGTTGAAGCAAGGACGTTATTTACATTTAAGGAAAGACTGGATAATTACATGGAGGGGAGAGGATTGGAGGGGTATGGACCAGGTGCTGGTCAGTGGGACTAGGAGGGACAAATTGGCCTGTTCTGTGCTGTATATGGTTATATGGTATTAACATGTCTTTTTGTTAAATCCTAACATGTCTTTTAACTAATGTTTTTAGAAGTTAAGGTTGGTGTTTCTTAGACATCTAAATATTTGAGCTAGTTGCACAGTGCCAACAATTCTCAATCCTGTACTATTTGTAATGATACTATTTTAATTCCATGAACCTGAGCCTCACCAAAAAAAATTCATTTTCTAAATGCATCAGCATGGTTTAGGAGGCTGAGCCTTAAAAGTAAAATTGACACAACAGCTGACAAAAATGAGATGCAAATTTATGTAGCCTGATTTGTGTGAAGGATGACAAGTCCTCCAAATTGCCTACCTCCTATTCTCTGGAATATTGTCTAATGTGCAAAGCAAAATTTTTAATTAAAAGGAGAACAAGCAAAATAATAAAATGAATGTAATTTCCTGAATGTTCTAAAATGCATCACAAATAATCATTGCTGTAATAGCACCATCTGGGCAAATACATCAGTCAGCAACTAAATACAAGACTAAGAGTTTTTGTGGCTAGGTGCTGGATCAGTGTTGTCCAGTGTGGCACCAAGCTGTTAAGTGAAGAGGATGGAATTTAAAAAATTATAATTAAATATTAACAACACAGATGAGACCTGGGCTTCATATTTAATTTCTTGGGTGTCATCACAGGCAGCAATACTGCATTAAAGAGTCACCAGGAATGACAGACCATAACACATTACAGCATAGTTGGGCAGCACAGTTAGTGTGGCGGTTAGCGCAACCCTGTTACAGCGCCACCGATCAGGGCAGGGGTTCAAATCCCACAGTGTTTGTAAGGAGTCTTTTTTCTGTGTGGGTTTCCATGGGGGCTCTTGTTTCCTCCCACCTTTCAGAATGTATCAAGGGTTGTAGGTTAATTGGGTGGCATGGGCTTGCTGGCCAAAATGGCCTGTTACCATGCTGTATGTCTAAATTTAAAATAAAAAATAAATAATACAGACCCTCAGCCCACAAAGTTGTGCTGATCTAATGAAACCTGCTCTACAACTCATGACACTCCACCACCGCCCCAAACAATGCGTCCTAGGCATCCACCACTGACTGTGTAAAAACCAATGTACCTTTGACATCTCTCCTAAACTCTCCTCTTGAAACAAATGTCCTATGGAATTTGCTGTTGTTGCTGTTGGAAAAAGATACTTCCTGTCCACCTCATCAATGCCCCTCAATAATCTTAAACACCCCTATTAAGTCACTTCTCACTCCGCATTGCGTCAAAGAGACTGAGCTCTGTCAACCTTGCTTCATGAGCCACTTTCTCCAATTGAGCCAACATGCCGGTAAATCTCCTCTGCACCCTCTCTAAATCTTCTACATTATTCACAAAATTAGGTGACCAGAACTGAAAGCAATATTTCAAGTGTGGTCTAACCAGTTTTATAGAACTGTATTGTTAACTCTCGGTTCTTGAGCTCAACACCCTGTCTAATGTCATCAACACACCATACACCTTCTTTACCACCTCATCAACCTTCATGGCAACTTTGAGGGATCTAAGGACTTGGACCCCAAGATCTTTCTGTTCCTCTATACTGTTAACATGCACTCCACTTCCAAGTTCGACATTCCAAAGTGAATCACTTCACACTTATCTAGATTAAACTGTATCTTTTACTTCCTGCCCAATTCTTCATCCTGTCTGTATCCTGTTGTCAACCTTCTGCACTATCCACAGCATTTCCAAAATTTGTGTCATCTACAAACTTACTGACCTATCCCTCTACTTCTTTGGCCAAGCCATTTATAAAAATCAAAATGAGCAGGGGTTCCAGAAAAGATCCCTGTGGAATACCACTCATCACTGGCCTTCACACAGAATTCATTCAATGAACTATCACCCTCTGCCAAGCAAGGCAATTTCAAATCCAAGCAGACAAGGTTCCATGGACCCCATGCTCCGTGACTTTCTCAATGAGCTTACCATGGGCACCTTGTCAAATGTGTTATTAAAATTCATGTACATATTACCACCTTATCTTCATCAATAACTCAATTAGGGTTAAGAGGCCATACTGACTAACTGTGAGTAAACTATGCTTATCTTAAAGCTCGTACTCCTGTCCCCAAGAATCTTCTCCAATAGTTTGCCCACTGGTCTATAATTCCCAGGATTTTCTCCCTCTTATCTTAATTAAACAAAAGGACTACATTTTCCATTCTCCAATCCTCTGCGACCTCTGCTGTGGCAAGGGAGAACAAAAGGATCATTGCCAGTGCTTGAGCAATCACTTCCAAAACTTCCCGGAATAACCTGGATATAGTGCATCAGGTCCCGGGACTTAGCTCTCCGAATATTTTTCTTTCTTAACCTCGTTCTGCTCCAGTACATTAACCTGTTCAACACTGACCTCACATTCAAAGTCCCTCTCACCTGTGAACACCTAAGCAAAGTTTTCATTTAGAACCACCTCTGCTTCCAGGCAGATTCTTCCCTTTATCCTTAATTGGTCCTACCCTCACTGTCGTCATTTCTTTTTGTTCTTCTCATACGTGTAGAATGCCTTAAGGTTTTCCTTAATCCTACTTGTTAAGGACTTTTCATGCCCCCTTCTCGCTCTACTCAGGGATTTTTAGTATCATATAATTCTCATGAGCCTTTCCTGACTTTTGCCTGACATATGCTTTCTTCTTCCTCTTGACTTCCTGTCTCACTTCTCTTTTCAACTATGAATCTTTTACCCTACTATCTTTTCCTGTATTAGTGGGTCAAACTTATCCCGAAGCCCGCACAAGTGGTCCCTAAACATTCTCCACATTTTTTCTGTGCATTTCCCTGAGAACATCTGTTCCCAAGCTCCTGCCTAATCCCATCATAAATAGCTCTTCCCCAATTAAACACTTGCACATTTTGTCTACACCTATTGTCTTCCATAGCTATGCTCAGGGAGCAAAGTCTCCAAAATGCTCACCCAGCAAGAGGTCTGTCACCCAACCAGGTTCATTACCTGATACTAGATCCCGTATGGATTCCCCTCCAGTTAGTTTGTCCACAAATGGTATCAGGAATGCTTCTTGAACACATCTGACAAATTCTGCCCTATCTGAACCTTTTGCATGAAGGAGGTACCAGTCAATAGTAGGGAAATTAAAGTCTGCCATAACAATAACTCTGTCATTTTTGCACCTTTCCAAAATCTGTTAACTTACCTGCTAGTCAGTATCCCGGTGGCCATTTGGAGTCTTAGAATACTTCCAATAGAGTGATTACTTCCTTCCTGCTTCTGACTTCCACCCACACTGACTCAGTAGATGATTCCCCCCCCAAACAACATCCTCAATTTTTACAGCTGTGATAGTATCCCTGATCAGCATAGCCACCCTTCTTTTCCCTCCCTATCTCTTTTGAAACATCTAAACTCCAGAACATACCCTAGTTAATTCTGTCCTCGCATCAGCTAAGTCTCTGTCATAACCACATAATAATTCCATGACCTGATCCATCCTCTAAGTTCATCCCCCTTGCTTTTAATGCTTCTCACATTAACGTAAACATATTTCAACCTATCCAACTGATTGCATTTATACTCCATCTACTGCCACATCCTTCCTCACAGTCTCACTACACATGTCTCCCTTTTCACCAAATGCTCCATCATCTAACTGAAGACTCCGGTTCCCACTCCCCTGCCTAGCTAGTTTAAACCTTCCTCCATAATTCTAGCAAATCTGCTACATTTATTGTAAACACACAGTGACTATCTCAGTAAGGACTGCAAAAAATTCACTACATCACCCATCACTCACGAACCAAACATTCTTGCTTGGAACAATGAAAAGGACATGTGAAAAACAGTCGCCATTTGCCATTTCTCTGAATATTCCAAAGAGCTAATGTGTTTTCATTATTCTTGTTACTCGCACAATGCAGTAATGCAAAGCTGACAGATTTAACTCTTGTATGTAGATTGACACAAATGTCCAATCTACATACACGTTCCGCGAGAATAATCATGCATTTAATACACAAATAAAGTTGCTACTGTGTCAATCATCTCTCATTTTGAATTACAAGCTTATCATTACATGAACAAATGTTTCGCATTCAATATTAAACTGTGTGCTTGTACTCCTATCAGATATCATGGCAGAAAATGTCAAATAAGAATTGTTGGCAGGCTCACTATTGATAACTGTAGTAGGTAATTAAAAGATCTAAATGCTAATATGGGTGTGCCCACTATAGGAAAGAACAGAAAGTGAATTCTCTAAATTCAGATAACCCGCAGCATGCTGAGTACCCTTCATGTATAAAAGACTGCAATAAATATCTGCAGGATATCTGGATCATTTCAGAACAGATGATGAATTCCACCAGGACTGCAAAACAATTTGGGTGCAGTATCAAAGAGAAAGTAGCCAGAGATGGTGGACAGGGGATGGAAGGAAGAAGGAAGCGATTGCTTTTTGGCCTGACAAAGAAGAATGACATTCAATATTTCACCAAATCTCATTCACTCAACAAGAGTACAAAGATAGGATTCAAAGGATTGCAGTAAACAGGCATGTGAGGTTTAGAAAAAAATGAAAAGAACCAAGTGCTTGCATGAGGCGTACAGCAGGGGTGAAGGTGCCGCAGCGCCCCTTGCCGGGGGGGGGGGGGGGGCGGGTGATTGGGGGGCAGCATCCCCCTTTTGGAAAATTTTTGAAAATTTACCTATAATACCAGTAAAATTGGACATTACAAAATAATGTGACCATGTCACTGTGTACTAATAACATTATTATTTTTATTGACTTTGAATATGTTTATCTTTATAGTGATTTGTCAATTTATTCTTTTCCTTCTCCATGCCTTTCTGTTACCTTCATGGTGTGTTCGCTGTTTTATTCCACCTTGTTCCCGGTTACAATAAACACTTTGCTGCTTTACTCCACCTTGTTCTTGGCTTCCAAAAAAAAAATTGGCCACCGCCGATCACCACACCTCCCCACTGAGGCCCTGCTCCTGCCGGGAGCCTAAGGTTCCTGCTGCTGCCACTGGGAGCCTGAGTTGCGGCGCTGCCCGCTGGGAGCCCAAGGTGCAGAAGACTGATGGGCCCTGAACCAAGCTCCTGAACGCGGAAATCATTCAAAATGTGGAAAATTGATTTTTTTTAAAAGTGGAATTCTGTGGAAACACAGAAAATTCACATACCTGTAAAATGATGATTATTTTGCTATCCAACTTTTCAGAAATTCTGATGGTTCGGCATCTGGCTCACATTGTGGAGAATCCCATATTCCCTTTAACACTATTCCCGAAGCCCCATTTCTTTCGACACATTGTGATTTCATTTACTGGGCTCCAGATCCTACATTCCCTCTGACAGACTGGGTCAGAATTCCAAGCTCCCTTTAGATTTTCCTGGTTCAGTTCCCCATACACCCTTGGAATTTATTAGGGGCTTATTTCCTGCATCCCCTGTAAAGTTACTAAGTTCACTGGAAAATTATTTTAGTGTGTAATACCTTGGGGATAAAAAATTACAAGTGTGGTAGTGTGGCAGCCCGCCACCAAGAGCAACACAAAAATGGCTTTTGAGTTCTGTGAAATCTGATTTTCAATTTGACTTTGTAAGAAGAAGCACCGAATGTAAAATAAGTAATGCTGAACTATGAAGTCAGTTGTTGGGCCTTGGCTAGAACTGTATAATTCTTGGCACCCACCATTTTTACAATAGTCGTGAAAGATTTGGAAATGATGGAAATGATAGCAGAGATGAGAACATAAGAAATGGAAGCAAGAGAAGGCCATCCGACCCATCGAGCCTGCTCCGCCTTTCAATGAGGTCATGGCTGATCTAATGATGGGCTCATCTCTACCTACCTGGCTTTCTCCCATATTCCTTAATTTCCTACTATTAAAAAAAATCTATTTAACCCTGTCTTAAATGTATATACTGAGGGAGCCTCCACTACTTCAAGAGGCCAGTGAATTCCATAGACCCACTCACCACCCTCTGGGAAAAGCAGTTCCTCCTCATCTCCATCCTAATCTTGAGTCTATGTCCCCTAGTTCTAGTCTCCCCACCAATGAAAACCACTTTCCTATCGTTCTCTTATCCACGCCTTTCATAATTTAATACATTTTATTAAGACCCCCCCCCCTCATCCTTCTAAATTCTATAATTGGATACATCAGTTTCTAGTCAAATCATCAGCTTGATTTTTGAATGCCTCAACATTTTTCTGTTTCAACTTAATTATCATCAAGCTGCAACAAACTTCCTGATAAATTTCCATAAATTATTTGCTTTATATACTTCTTTTTATTTTTGGATTATTTTCCACCTTTGCTGAATATTAGTGCAATCTCAACCCAGAAAAAAAATACTTACTGTATTTGACTGTAGTAGCTTTTTTTAAAATAAAAATGTTGGCCCAAGAAGCTAAAAAAATTGTTTCTTTATTAATAAGACTCAACCACCAGTTAATAACACTGAAATATTTTAAAAAATAATACAAGGTACCAACTTGGAATACAAATTGCAGGTTGCTGCTATTAATAGTTTCTGCTGTAGGTTTGCTTTTCTGAGAGGTGATGATGTCACACAAACAAACAGAGAGAAAATCAAAAGTTTTAATTTTCATTGGTTCCAAGATATATTCTCATATTGGCATTTTAAAATCTCTCATATTTGTGGCAGTGAAGTGAGACAATTTTTGTCTGACACGCTGTGAGTATTACACATTTGTCGGGAAAATATCAAATGCTACAAATAATTTCCACAGAGGTGCTTTCATCAAAAGATCTTTAAGATTATGATTCAACCAATCTGTCATTTTGTGTGTTACTCAGTGATGCTTATTCAACCATTGAAAGAGGATTCAAATATGTGTGATGGACTGAACTGGTTACTTGGTGACTGAACACAGGTTTGCTCCATGGCAATTAAAAGCATAACTGATTGGAAAGGCTGAACAGAAGCAAAGACTGTCTGATTTGTGAGTGAAATGTGCACTTCCCATGAATTTTCATGGAGATAAAGAATGCTAACCCTTCAACACAATTAATCATTATTTAAGCTTGATGAACTAAATTGGGACAGAATTTTTGAACCCAATACTCTTATCCCACTCTTAAAAATTAGAATTACGCTAAAATAAATAAATGACATGCAAAAATTAGAAAAAAAAGGACTGTTCTTACATTGGTTGCACTTAAATTGTGTAAATTATTAAGCCATGAAGAAAAAGGCAACTCCCCTCCAACACCACCCCAAATATGGCTGCACAATCACAGTACTTCTTCTCCCAACGCTCAGTCTCAAGAGGCCTCCACACATTCATTTCCACAGGGATACTGGCTAGCATCATGTTAAAACATGAGACTGATTTCCACTGACGGCTCCCATCTCTCTGCAGCATTCCTGCTGTCAAACTGCTTTTGATGATTCATAATTACTTCCAGCTGAACAATGGGAAGTCTAATCCATTGGCTCCTGCCATCTGCTCTCCCGCAGCACTGCCACTGGTGCAGATCCAGGAGAGCGGAGACTTAGCACTGCTCTGAATGGTTCAGTCACCTAGTCCTAATGGTGGAGGCTCCGTGGAGACTTTTGACAGTGTTGTTAAAGGAAACTCCTGCAACCCCAGAAGTCTGTGCTCAGCAGCAATCATATGGGGTTGCAGATTCTGGGGAAGCAGTAGACCACAGCAAGGCACCAGAAATGGGGAAAACACCCTCTGTTGAGATGCACAGGAAAACGACCCTACAGGATGTTATCCACAGCAGCAGCCCAGCATGGAGCTCAGCAGCTGAAGGATCCATTCAGGATGGTGACCATGGCAGCAAAGTAACGAGGGGCTCAGTGGCAAAGGGACACACATTGCTGCAGGCAATACAGTCAGTGGACATGCACAGGCTGCAGACTGCTGACGATAAGCAAATGGGACCAAGTATCAGAGCTGGGATTCGTGAGAGTGGTGAGGGGGAAGAAGGGCTCCTGAAGGGTCTTGGGCTTCCTGATCACGTTAGAGGTTTGCATCTGGAGCTCAGGTTACAATGGACTGAACAGCTGCAGAGATTGCAAGAGTGCTGGAGGTGAATTCATGGACACTCAAGTGACTCTGATGGGATTCTCTTATGCTACACTTTCTCTATTACTGTAAGGGGTGCCAGACGATACTAAAAGTGACTTTGTCTCAACGGCAGACAGAAGGCAATTTCATGTAATATTACATGTTCTGCACTATTACATGACAATAAAGGTATCTTGAATCATAGCGTGTTACAGTCCAAACAAGTAGCAAATACCTAACTACACTAATTCTATGGACGAGCACTTTCTCCATGGCTTGTCTATATACCTACTAACTGCATCCATTACCCGTCATGGGAGGCAAGGCAGGCTTGACCAGTTTTACATATGCACAAATTACCACAATCCAAACTCTTCAAAATTCTTTCCTTTACTTCAAAGTGTCAAAAGTATCACTGGCAACTTCCAGAGATATCATCGAGCTTTGTACCCTTTGTCCAAATAACCCATTCCTTCTCAAGTCAGATAATATTCCCCAATATCTACGCATTTCTATTACCCAAAGGTAAGTACAATAATAAAGGTGTGTCATAGACCAAGGGCACACACACAGACATACACCCTGCGCTATCAGGCTGCCTTCCATCCACAACCCCAGTATCCTCCATTCGCAGGTTGTGCCAGACAAAGATAATAATCAAACGCAAGGTAATGTCATCTGTACGCATTAACCATTAGATGCTGTTTTCACTGAATAAAACCTTTGGGGGACACTAGATTTCAATGGCCTTGATGAACGAGGCCAAGCATTACATTTTGTACAAGCATCAGTTTAATTGGTTGCACCATAATGTTGGTGATCCTGACAAATTAAACGATCACAGGAAAATCTGCATGTATTAAAGATTCCTGTTTTCAACAAAAGTTTATTATAATTTATTATTAACAATTAGTTTAAGAAGAGAATAATTAATAAAAATACAAATGTTTTAACATAAGTGTGAGGTGCTTCATTTTGGTAAGAAGAATCAGAACAGGACATACATGGTAAATGGGAGAGCATTGATGAATACAGAAGAGCAGAAAGATTTAGGAGTAACGGTACATCGTTCCCTGAAGGTAGAAACTCACATGAATAGGGTGGTGAAGTAGGCTTTTAATATGCTGGCCTTTATCAATCATTGCATGGAATATAGGAGTTGGGAGGTGATGTTGAGATTGTATAAGACGTTGGTGCGGCCTAATTTGGAGTTCTGTGTGCAGTTCTGGTCGCCTAATTATAGGAAAGATATAAACAGAGTGGAGAGAGTGCAGAGAAGGTTTACCAGAATGTTACCTGGGTTTAAGCATCTAGAGTATAGGGAGAGATTGGACAGATTAGGTCTTTATTCTTTGGAGTGTAGAAGGTTGAGAGGGGATTTGATAGAAGTATTTAAGATTATGAAAGGGATAGACAGAGTGGATGTGGATAGACTATTTCCGTTAAGAGGAGGAAAGATTAAAACAAGAGGACATGAGTTAAGAATTAAGGGGCAGAGGTTTAGAGGTAACATGAGGGGGAACTTCTTTACTCAGAGAGTGGTAGCCGTGTGGAATGAGCTTCCGGGAGAAATAGTGGCGGCGGAGTCAATTGTATTATTTAAGAAAAGGTTGGACAGGTATATAGATGAGAAGAAGATGGAGGGTTATGGGCATTGTGCAGGGAGGTGGGACTAGAGAGGGGTGTTTGGTTCGGTGCGGACTAGAAAGGCCTAATGGCCTGTTTCCGTGCTGTAATTGTTATATATAATGACATATGAATACTTTAAAAATGGGGCTCATAGAGATACTTTTACTTACATTATCTTTTCTTGAGTACAATTTTGCGCACTACCTACAAGTAGAAATTCTGCCAGCTCGTAGGAAAAAGAATCTCAGGATTGTATGTGATGTCATGTATGTTCTCTGACAGAACATCTGAATTTCCCTACCTTTGAGAAAATCTACTGAAAGCAGAACACTGCTTTCAGATAACAGCAGCAATCAGCATGGATCCACACCACAAAGGACTAAAATGAGATCATCTATTTTCTGTCTGGCTGTTGGATTAAAGGAACTACCAATTCTTCAGAAGAAAACAGGAGTTGTCAATTATATTTCGCAATTCTGTAGAAAAGTTTTCCATTAGATCATATCCAATACAGAATGGAAGAAAATTTTTAAAAATGCCACTGGAGGCAAATCAAAATTCCTTCATGGTGAAACCTTTATTTTGGTGACACAATAATGATCAATGTAGATCAGAACATTAATTTCTGAAAACAGAACAATTATACCATGAATAATTTTCCATTTTCATGGATTCATCAGTGTTGCAATCAAACTCTATCATAATCAGAAAGAAATTACTGGAGGATGCCAGTGGAGAAAAATGGGTGTTGACTGACCCTCTGAGATCCTCCAGCAGGTTGTTTTTAGCTCTAGATTTCAGCATCTGTAGTCTTTCTATCACAGTCCATTGCTTCCTATCTCTGTGCAATGAATGGCCCACTTCTTTTAATCTGTTCTCCCACAATGTTAAGACTTCTGGAAACCCATATTCAAATCCAGGCAAGTACCACTCCCTGATTTCCCTCATCCAATAAAACTCATTGCAACCTTTGAATTGTTACTCCGCCACATTGGTCACACCTTTTCCTGTGAGTCAGCAGATTGTGGTTTTAAGCCTCTCAACTGAAGAATCGTGAATCACATAACTCTCGCTGCAGTTACTCCGTCAAAATAGAATTCCTTTTGCTCCAGCTACAAGAATACGTTTCCTTTTGCTCTATTCAATACATGCAGCAGCTTGGCTTTCAGTTGCCTAAAGGAGATTTTTTTAAAAAAAATTAAATTGCCAACTATTTCAGCACAAGGATTACAATTCACTTTGACAGCTGTATGATAAATTTTCAAGTGAAGTAGGTGAACTTACACAAAATTTGGACAACAAAGCATGTTTAGTTTAAAAGGGAATATGGGAAACAAAATCCAGTGAGTTTAAAAGATGTGTGGGAAACTAGGGCCCTGTGAGTATAAGCAGTGTGGGGAACAGCCTTGCTGAGTTGAAACAAAATCAGGGGAGCCAGTTAAGAACATAAGACAAAGGAGCAGCCTGCCATTTAATCATGAGCTGATCCATTTTCCCAATGCCCGGCTAATCAGGAACCTATCAATCTCTACCTTAAATACCCAGTGTTGCCTGTGGCAACAAATTCCACAGATATACCACCCACTGATTAAAGAAATTCCTCCACATCTCTGATCAAAGCAGAATTATTGGGATGGTGAATTTTGGAGTTTAACTGTGTTACAAAATACTTTAATGGACATCACTGCAGTTCTTGGTTTAGTGGTGAGAGAAACCTTGGTTAAATGCCCTCCAAAGATTTAAATGGGGCTCAGATGGTTGAAAATCAACATCCAAGAATTTTACAAGTGTCTAAGACTTTGTTTCCAATACTCACCGTGAAGACAAGCTGGGTTTACCACTCTTGCTACAGCTGGTGTAAATTCCTGGGCCATCATCAAAGAAACTTCCAAGTGCCAACTTCTGTCGAATTGATTCCCTCTCATTTTTTTGAGCCTGTAAATTAAACAGTAAAGAATTTCAGAAACAACAACTGCTTTTGTTACTACTTGAATCAGGTTTTTAAAGTGGAAAATTTCATTACATAAATCAGATATAATTTATAATCCATTAAGCTCCGTAAATGATTATATGGTTATATGGTTAACTACAATCATTGCGGAAGGCAATGGTTGATTTTTCCCAATTCTTTTCCATTGTTTTGTACCTATTGTTCAGGCTCTTCAACAGCATCTCCATAAATGTAGTTTGACTCCCTCTTTATTCCTAAATTGGAGATTGATTTCAATAACTTGTTTAATTCTTGGTCAATATTATTACAATAATAATTATTTTGATTCTCTGACAGGTTAAACTTTTTGTACATTTACCTTAACTAACCTATATTTGTAGAGCTCATCGAAAGAACCAAAGACTTGTTGATCCAAACCAAGGCTTTTATTAGCAAAAGACAGGAGCTCTTCACAGGTGGCCGACCAGTCTGGAATGATCCGACCTGGCTAGGGACACAACCCTTTAAGGCCCAGACAATAGGCGTGGCTTAGCTCTCAGCCAATCACTGTAAGCACAGTCTAGATACAGTAACTATATACACTATGTACATTGGTGATAGATCTGTACTATCACAATATTATTTGCTTTTACCATCATTGTCAAAATTCATTGACAATTGTCATGCTGTAATCTGCTTTGCAGGAAGACCATCATGCAAAAAAAAAGTATCAAATTCCTGTGTCTGAATCCGCAACAGGGACTCTCAGCTGTGACATCCAATGTCAAGTTAGCTGGAACCATATTACTACACATTTGTTCTTTCTCCACTGGCCCATTTGAAACAAAAACTGACAAAGATCTAGTGCAAGAATGTCAGGAAGAAATATGCAAAGATGCTCAACACCTTGTAACAGCTTTGATGGAGTTTTTGGTTTCAATCATTCCTGATATGAAACTGTGTGGGATTCTCTCCTCCAGCAAATTTCAAACTGGGACCAACAATGAGCAAGCACCTGGCAACAAAGGTTTTTTTTAAATCCTTTGATCATTATTTGAGGTCTTTTTCTGATGATTTACATAGATTGCCGCATCTCTTTACAGTCCAAAAGACCACACTGAATTTTAGAACAGGAAGTGCACAGATGAATTCAGATACCTTCAAAATGTCTCTCCATTGTAATGATGCCACTTGTGTCCAAGTGGTCCTGCTTCATTAAGGCCTTGGCAAAGTGCACCAACTCCAAAGCTGTTGAGGATAGTTATTACCAACAAAGCCACTTGGAGACCTCGCTTTCTGAGTGAAAGTCTAACAGAAGCATTGCAGCAGATACTTGGGAAGTAAACACCTACTTGGCTGACCGCGGGCCTGTGATGTGAATAAATGAACTTACTGGGAAAATGTTAAACTTTCTACTTTATGCATTTGATCATTAATGCCCCAGACATTAATCCCAAGGGAAGCCTGCCATTGTAAATACTTTTCTATTGTTTACAGCGTTAAAAGGCTCATAGAATAGCAAGCTGCAGAGAATATTTGCTTGATGCATCTGTGCACAGCTGTCTCTCTTATTTACACATGTCCCCTGTGTCGCCTCCATAGATTCCATGCAATAGGAACTGGTAGAACAACGTACACAATCGATTTGATACGTAGGTATTAACAAGTCAATTCTGACCAGTGATAAGCCTGGAGGGAAGTGTGGGTAGTCAGAGATCAGGGTTGAGGAACCAGTTGATTCAAAGGATGACAAGGTAGCACTCTTCAAATACTGTGCAAGGAGTAGCTGTAAGATTAAGCAACACTCGCCACCCTCCAGTTGCTGATAATCCCGGTGGAAATTGAAAAGTGCTCCCAAAGTTTGATGCACATAGCCTCAGTTTTGAGCCTATCCCAGAGGGAAAACCAAATACACTCCCAACCCACTGATCAAAATTAGGACTGTACCTATGCTAAATTCTGTCCTATTCGCCTGTGGGGTTACAAAATTACCAAAGATTTCACTGCAGACTTCAAATTTACCTCTAAATTAATCAATCACATTGTCCTGGTTTCTTGTCCACAATGTGATCCAATTAGTATTGAATGCAAAAGAACTTGTTCAATTATTGAGCTGCATTGAGCAGATACAACTTGCAAATGTGTACAAAAGTTAAACTCCAAGCCTTTGTCAACTCATTCACTGAAGCAGATGAAAAAGCGAGCTTAACACTCAATATCTGCAAAGCAAACATTCTGTTCAAATGTGCCCCCACTTTGGAACACCACCCTTCAATAATCAAATTGTGATCCTGGAAAATGTAAATTTAATCTAATATTTTGGGAACTACCTCTCAGCAAAGGCAGACATCAGAATTTCTACCTCTTTTCAGTGCTGCTGTCCTGCACACTTCAAAACACTGGTCTGATTGTATCAAACAGTCCATATAAAATTTTCCAGATGCATTGGCAGATTTAAGTTAGAGGTGCCTGCAGGTCCCACAATGGCCTCAACAGCCATCTCAGAAGTCACTAGAACCAAAGTGAAAGCATGGCACTCTTAATAATGAGGGACTGCTTAAGAGGAAGATGGTTCACGAATGAAATAAGCCAGTGAAGATGAGGTAATGACATTACTTCAATTTTATGGCTGCAGATTTTTTTTGCAAGGCTAAAAAGTGGGTGAAAATTCAAGATCATGATTGCCTGTCCCATAAGCTTTCTTTGTCTAATTGCTACCCTAATATACCAGCATATTATTTTAATTAAATTCCAGCATTTTAAACATATGAGAAGTATACCAATGAAACTCCTCATCAAATTTGTATCATCATGCAGTATTTGCAAATGCATCAAAATTAACAACCTATTCATTAATATTAACACAAATAACCTATGATTTAATCAGGAACTATGGCTAACCAATTGGCTACCAGTTCATAAATTTGGAATTTGATAAAGCAAGAGAGTCTCAATTACATTTGTCATCAAGTGCAATATAATGTTTTAAAGATATTGCTTAGCTTTTTTCAAACCAATAATCTTCATATATTGTGCTAGTAAGGATTTTCAGGAGCTAAATTTTAATAGATACCACAATTTCAATTGTAACAGGTAGGGATAATGGTGAAATCTACCCAGATCCAGGAGTGTTAAAGCAAAAGATAAAAGTGTATGTTTGTTAATGGTGTGCTAAGGCAGACAGACTCCAAACTATAAACTTTTACAGCTCAAACATTAAAGAGAAAAAAAAAACATGATTGAACGCTCCAGTTTCGACAAGACCATTTTAAACCAGGGAACATCAATCACTGAAAAGTCATTGTGTTTCAAATGCAGAACCTTCATCAGTTCATCGTCAAGAGTGTGATTGAGAATGTGGAGGGAATCTATTCTACCAAAGATATGCATTGAGAATAGAGAGGGGATCTATTCTACCAAAGATGTGCATTGAGAATGTCGAGGGGATCTATTCTACCAAAGATATGCATTGAGAATGTAGAGGGGATCTATTCTATCAAAGATATGCATTGAGAATGTAGAGGGGATCTATTCTATCAAAGATATGCATTGAGAATAGAGAGGGAATCTATTCTACCAAAGATATGCATTGAGAATGCAGAGCGGATCTATTCTATGAAAGATATGCATTGAGAATGTAGAGGGAATCTATTCTATGAAAGATATGCATTGAGAATGTAGAGGGAATCTATTCTACCAAAGATATGCAGGCAGTGAACACAATCTGCTGTGTTGTACAGTGCTGTTTCACTATAAATCATCATCAATTCTCATGACTGGTACCAATGTCCACTGCCTGAACAAAATCCCAGCTTTGTACTCTCTGATGGTGCACAGTGGCAAAGAGTGTGGAAGGGAACAAACTGAGAAAGACTTTCACCTTGGCATTTACAATTTGACCCACATGTTACATCTGCTTGGAAATGTAAAGTCCACATTGAAATATTCAATATTAATTAAAGGTTAATAGGGGGAGTGCTATCAATAACACAAGTGAATGTTAAATTTCAACAAAATTAAATGTTTGACTTAGAACCTAGTTTTTGCATCAGAACCGTCTTTTCATGGTTTGTCCTTCAAAATGCAAAACCTCACAGTTGTTCATGTTAAATTCCATCTGCTGTTTATTCCGGCTGGTCCAGATCCCTCTCCAAGCTTTGAAAACCTTCCATGCTGTCCACAGCGCTTCTGATCTGAGTATTGTCTGCAAACTTGCTGATCCAATCACCACATTGTTGTCCAGACTGTGGATCTAGATGACAAGCTACGCTGGTCCCAGCACCGATCCCTGCAGCACGCCACTAGTCACAGGCCTCCAGTCTGAGAAGCTATTGTCCAATGGCCACTCACTGGCTTCTCCCACACAGCCAATGTTTTTGGATATTTTAATATGAGATTTCACATCCAAAGTACAGAGGACCTATGGATAGATGTTAAAATTCTCAAAGATACACTACACTTAAAATCACCAATGCCTGAAGAGGGCACACAAAATCAGTGAACCGGTGCGGACTTGAAAGGCCAACATGGCCTGTTTCCGCTCCGTAAATGGTTATATGGTTAAGTGAATAATGTTTCTTCTAACAAAAGAAGTTCAGAATTGTCTTTTTTTAAAGACCATGTGTTCAAGACAAAGTTCTGTAATAAACCTCATGCAAACTAAAAGTGATCCTCACAGCAATACTAGGAAGTATTCAAATGAAATCGCACATCACCTGCCATGCACATTTACAGCTGTAGCAAGCCAAAATATTACATAGTCCATAGAAGATAATGATCCATGTGCTGCTGGTGGCAGTGTGGGAGGAAGGGCTCCTTACATAGTCCATAGAACATAATGATCCATGTGCTGCTGGTGGCAGTGTGGGAGGAAGGTCTCCTGGACAAGTTCAAAAGGAGATGGGAAGATGACTAAATGTTCTGAAATTTTGTTGACTTTGTCCCTTTGAAATTTGAGAATTGTAGAGAAAAGTTCAAAAAGGCATTCTGTGATTTCTCTTTGGCACAGATCACAGATCTAATGGAGAAATTGCAAAAATCATTTTGGCAAAAAAATAAACCAAAAAAGGTGACTCAACCGTGGATAACAAGGGAAATTAGAGACAGCATTAGGTCCAAAGAGAGAGCATATCAATTGGCCAAAAAAAGTACCACAACCGAAGACTGGGAGCAGTTCAAGATGCACCAAAGGAGGACAAAGGGATTAATCAAGAGAGCAAAAATAAATTACAAAAGTAATCTTGCGGCAAATATAAAAACCGACTGCAAAAGCTTTTATAAATATGTCCAGAGGAAAAGATTGGTGAAATCCAGAGTAGGTCCTTTGCAGTCGGAATCAAGGGAATGTATAATGGGGAATAAGGAAATGGCAGACCAATTAAATTCTTACTTTAGTTCTGTTTTTACAAGAGAGGATACAAATAACCTCCCAAGGATGTTGGGAAACATAGAGACTAATGCAAGGGAGGAACTGAAATAAATCAGTATCTCAAAGGACATGGTCTTGGGGAAATTGATGGGATTGAAGGCAGATAAATCCCAAGGGCCTGACAATCTACAAGGAAGTGGCCATTCAGATAGCAGATGCTTTAAGAATTATTTTCCAGAACTCGATAGACTCAGGATCAGTACCCATGGATTGGAGGGTAGCTAATGTTATGCCACTATTTAAAAAGGGGGTAGAGAAAAAGCGGGGAATTATAGGCCGGTGAGCCTTACATCAGTAGTGGGCAAAATGATGGAATCCATTATTAAGGATGTAATAGCGGAGCATATGACTAGCAGAGAAGGGATCGGACGGAGTCAACATGGATTTACAAAAGGTAAATCGTGCTTGACAAATCTATTGGAATTCTTTGAGATGGTGACAGGTAAAATAGATGGGGGAGAGCCAGTGGATGTGGTGTACCTGGACTTCCAAAAGGCCTTCGATAAGGTCCCGCATATACGACTGGCTTACAAAGTCAAGGCTCATGGGATTGGGGGCAAAGTATTGATGTGGATTGAGAATTGGCTGGCAGGTAGAAGACAGACAGTTGGGATAAATGGCTCGTTTTCTGAGTGGCAGGCGGTGACCAGTGGGGTGCCACAGGGATCTGTACTGGGAACCCAGCTGTTCACAATTTACATTAATGATCTGGATGAGGGGATTGGATGTAATATCTCCAAATTTGCAGATGACACTAAGCTAGGAGGGGTTGTGTGCACGGAAGAGGGGGACAGGAAGCTCCAGTGTGATTTGGATCAATTGAGGGACTGGGCAGATACATGGCAAATGCACTACAATGTGGATAAATGTGAGGTTATCCATTTTGGTAATACAAACCGGAGGGCAGATTACTATTTGAATGGCAATAGATTAAGAGATGGAGAAGTGCAGAGAGACCTAGGGGTACTTGTACATCAGTCTCTGAAGGCGAGCATGCAGGTACAGCAGGTGATTAAAAAGGCAAATGGCTTGTTGGCCTTCATATCAAGAGGGTTTGAGTATAGGAACAAGGATACCTTACTGCAGCTGTACAGGGCCTTGGTGAGACCCCACCTGGAGTATTGTGTGCAGTTTTGATCACCTTATCTAAGGAAGGATGTTCTTGCAATGGAGGGAGTGCAGAGGCGATTCACCAGGCTGATACCTGGAATGGCAGGAATGACTTATGAGGAAAGATTGCACAAATTGGGATTGTACTCGCTGGAGTTTAGAAGATTGAGAGGGGATCTCATAGAGACCTATAAAATTCTGGCAGGATTGACAGAATGGATGCAGATGGGATGTTTCCAATGATGGGAAAATCCAGAACCCGGGGCCACGGTTTGAGGATAATAGGCAAACCATTTAGGACCGAAATGAGGAGGAATTTCTATACCCAGAGGGTGGTGAATCTGTGGAATTCATTGCCACAGAGGGCAGTAGAGGCAGGTTCATTAAATATATTTAAGAGGGAATTAGATCTATTTCTTCAGTATAAGGATATTAAAGGTTACGGAGAGAAGGCGGGGACGGGGTACTGATCTTTAAGATCAGCCATGATCTCGTTGAATGGTGGAGCAGGCTCGAATGACCTACTCCTGCTCCTATCTTCTATGTTTCTATGTATAACACTAACATGGTAATTGTAGGGTTACTGGCAAAAGCCTTTTTGCAGATTTGTTAGCCTCTGTTTTTTAAGATATGTACCTCGATCAAGGGTCACAGGAAATGAGACATTATAAACTGGCACCACAAAGGGATAGAAAAGAACTAAGATAAGAAATCATGTTAGGTTTTAAAACGTATAAATTGTAAAATTTAAATGTGGATTTTTTCCTAATTATGATCCTTAAATTAGTGTCATTAGAGAATAGCGACATATAACTAATGTGATATTTCAAAGACACAAATAATCTGAACTGATAAGAGAGGAAGCTTGAGGACACAACAGGATATCTGAAAAAAATGAGAAAGATTGACTAACTTAGGATGAGATCAAGTAAAACTGTCATCAATCAATTATAAAGGTGATAAATTTTGTTTGATCTAAAAGGGGCTATTGGGCAAGAGCACGAGCGAATGCGCGTACAAGAGAAGGAAATAAAGAGGGCAACTAAACCAACAGTTCCCATAACACTAAATTGGTGATGGTTGATAATTATTTTCCTTCTGTATTTTGTTGAGGCATTTAATAAGTAGTTTTATATCATCTTTGAGTTATCACAAAGTAGTTTTTAGTCTTGAAACGTGTGGTGTCTCCCTAGTTTGCAAATACCTCTTGCTGCTGGATCAGAAAAAAACAAGGAATGATTTTTCAATATTTTTGTTACATGAATACATATAGAAGCTTACCAAATATTGTGGAGATACCACAGAGAACGAGCAATTCCAGATAAACTAGCTTCTCATTTTATGTACAATTTTTACTTTGTCATATCTTTATGGATTGTTATAAAAACTCAGCTGCTTCACTTTCAGTGAAAAAAGACTGCCCTCATAACCAATTTTACCCAAAGTGCATGAATATGATTGATTCTTTATGGCTCTTAAATATCTCAAAAACCTTCTCTATTAATGGACTAATAGTGGTTAGACGACAAATGTCAGTCTTGCAAATGATAACAGTGGGTACATTTTATAAAATACTCCATAACCTTTAAAGATTTTGGAAACAGGAATCGACTCATGTCTATTTCCCCATCCTTCCTTCTACCTTTGTCTTGTTCCCAAATATTTATTCATTTATTAGTTCTCATCCCACTATTTTCCAAGATCACGCAACATCTTAAATGCTCTCACAGATGCAGGAACCTGGATTCGATCCTGGGTGGAGTCTGTGCAGAATTTTTACATTCTTGTCAAGAGATTGTGAGCTTCCTGCAGGTGTTCAGACTTCCTCCAAGTTCTAAAGATGTGGTGTCACTTATTTTTTCTCACTATATTAGCCCTTAATGTGGGTTAATGGCAAAAGAAATCAAAGAGTAGCTGATAGACATATGCAAGGGAGAATAGTTAGCAGAGGAACCAAGAAATGAAAGAAGAATAGGGATCGATTTCAAAGGGCTAGCATTAGACAGATGGGCCAATTGGCTACCCTGTGTCAACAAGACACAAGGTCCCTTAGATCTAAAGTAGTTCCTAGTTTCTCTAGCTTTCCCTCATCAACACTGATATGATCATACTGAAAGCCCTTCAAAAGGCACAGAATAGGTTTATGATGATGTTATTGAAGCACAGTTGCTGCAGTTTATGTTGGAGATGGATTTTAATAGTTTCAGTGTGAACAAAAAAAAACATTAACTAGAATTTACCTCATTGCCACACTGATGTCAATGGCCTCAAGTACTGCCAAGTGGAGGCCACCCACAAATTGGAGGAACATCACCTTATATTCCATCTCAGCAGTCTCCAACAGGCAGCATCAATATCGACCCCCAATTTCCATTCACCTCCTCTCAGTCTCTCTCTTTCCCTCATTGCCCCTCCTCCAGTTCCAGTCCCCACCCCGTTTCTATCTTTGCCCTCTCCCTCCATCTCTTCACAGTTTCTTTCTCTTTCACTCTTTTACCTATTAGCCTGCGTCCCTCTCCTTCTTCTCTCCCTGCACCTGCATTTTTGTTCAGACATCTGTCTGATATTCAGCACTCCTGAAAAAGACCTCAGGTCTGAAAAGTCAACAGCCTTTTAATCCCCATGGATGCTGTGTGACCTGCTGATTTTCTCCACCACTTTGTGTACTGCACCAGACCCCTGATTCTGCCAATTTTCTTGTTTAGCCTAGAATTAGTTTGCTGACTCTCAGCACCTCCAGAACCAGCCGGAGATTTCAGAAAAGGACATTTGTTAAAACAAGGCTAAAGTAATTGTTCCAACCAGTGAAAAATTCAGTATAATTAAAATGTCAGATGTGCTATTGGAAAGCATAGCAATAAGACAGGGAATAAGAAGATAGAAATGTCAACTTAAATGTTGTTGACTGCAAAGTGTAGCTGATGCTGTGGCATGGACAGTGCACAAATATCATAAATGATAAATCTAGGTTTACATACATAAATAGATTAGTACTGATTTATTGTCAGAGTACATACATGTCATCACATACAACTCTGAAAATGCTTTCTTTTGCCTGCAAGAAAAAAGAATCTCAGGGTTGTATGTGATGTCATGTATGTATTTTGACAATAAATCTGAAATAATAACATTGACATTTTGAACAAACAATTCGCACAACAAAAAGGTAGAATGTGATGCATCTTGTCTAATAATGGAGATTATGTCCTATATTCCTGAATGATGCTGAGATTTTATACAAGGTTGTAATGGAGGATTAAAACCATGTGCCCAGATGCTTTTTTGCTTATGTAGAACTGACGACACTGGGGCTACACTCAAGTCACCTTACTTTCAGAATGAGCAGACGTAATTAAACTCAGCCATGGGGATTTATCTGAAGATAAACTTTGAAATGGAATTCCACTGTGAGGCCCAGGGAAAGCAGTTATCAAATGCGACACTCTGAAATTGACGAATTGGTCACAACCTGTCTTGCTCGAGAAGTTTTAATAAGTCTTTGTAGCTACGAGATAAACCAGGAAATCATAGCATCCTGGTTCCATAATAATTAATCTTCTAAATTGTAGGATAGTATGTTCAGCTTTGATTTTGACTAACAAATGTAAGAAGGAGTAGGCGCATGATTAATTGTTCTTTTCTAAATGTAGGATAGCATTGCATTGCAAAGCCTGAGAAGTTTTGATAAGTCTTTGTATCTACGAAATAAACCAGGAAATCATAGCATCCTGGTTCCATAATAATTAATCTTCTAAATTGTTGAATAGTATGTTCAGTTTTGATTTTGACGGACAAATGTTAGGAGTAGGAGCCATATAACCATTTATGGAGCAGAAACAGGCCATGTCGGCCTTTCGAGTCCGCCCCAGCTCACTAGAACAACTCCACTAGCTCAAACCTCCCACTCTCTGCCAATAACCCTCCAACCCCCTCACCTCCATGTTCACATCCAACCTTCTCTTAAATGACTAGTTATTCATTTTTTTAGGGAATTGTAATTTATAGCAATTTTGCACTTGTAATGCACAATCCTGCAGCCATAAAACAACAAATTTGATGACACATGTTCCTTGAGCAAATAATGAGGATCTGGAGGAACTCAGCATCCATGGGCAGAAATGGTCTGTCAATGTTTCCGGTTTGGACTCTCTCCTTAGCAGTTAGTGCACTGCCATTACAGTTCCAGTCATGTGGTCACTTACATTAACCAGTTAATCTACCAATACATCTTTTAGATGCAAGAAGAAACCACAGCATTGGACAAAAACCTACGCAATCAAAGAGAGAACATGCAAGTTTCACAGAGAACTGAGTATTTGAGTGGAATTTATCAATTTTAGTGCAATAATGCAACACTATCCTCAAGAACGTATTTCTGCATTTAAGAGGGAAATGTTTGTATGTATTTTGATTGATATGGTGCAGTGTGAAAAATAAAAAAAATTAAAAAAAAACTTATTTCTGCCAATTCATAATTTCCAAGAGTGATAAGATTTCTAGATGATTAATTGTTTTTGGGGTATATAAGCCTGTGGTCCTGCTGCTGAAGTTTAGGCTCTCCGAGGGGTGGGAACACCTCTTGTCAAGAAGGAAGAACAGCCAGAGTCCGAGCAACGTCCCGGTCGGGGGAGGTGAAGAAGCTGCTACCGGCGCCCCAGCAACCTACTACAAGTGTGCCGTTGTTGCCTCGCTTTGGCAGTTGGGACCAGTCCAGGCGTTGTTAAGTATGATTAGGGAGGGCTTGCATATTGTAGTTTGAAATCTGCTTAAGAATTTGTAATAAAGATTTGTGTAAACTGAAGTGCTCTCGGTGTGTGTCTCTGTTTTCTTTCGGTAGCTCAAGTTTACCCAGAACAAAGGTCTTTTGAGAATTTTAGTTCAAGTTCATTACAACATTGCTGTCCTCATCCCAAGCTTCATCAAATCTCACATAGCAATTGACTAGGCCCAGTGACTCACATGCCCGCTCACAGTATTTATTCAATCTCTATTTTTTGAAATGCTACTCATTCATGGACTACCTCCTCCTTGGGTTTCTAAGTTCTAAAATAAGAGATCTTTGACCCCTTCCAGCCTTTGTCCCGTCATATTTTCAGGTTAGCTCCAAAACTTTCCTCTGGAATCTCTGCACTTTTATATCTCCCTCTTTTCCTTTGAGACACTGAAAACAAGTATCCATTATCTCTGCCTTTTTGCTTAATGTGAAATTTTCTCTAATACATTCTTAGAGAAGAATTAAAGACATTTTACATTTGTTTAATACATGCTATAAATTATACCTGCAGTTTATATGTGTGTTGGTTTTTGATCTAAACTGCAGGACACTTGCTTCCTAATGTTATCAGTAGTGAATACTTAAGGACTCTATTGTCCCAGGATCGTGCTGTATCCTCTATAGTGAGCGTAAGGCTACTGGAAGCTCATGTACAGGTTGTGCAGTAGACTGATTAAGCACTTTCATTTAAATTGAACAGCTGCTGTACAAAGCAGTCAGATGTGTCTGAGTGCACATCTATCACTATAATGTATTTACAAACAATTGATTATATAAATGCAGCATTGTACAGAATATATCCTATTCAATTGCTGGTGGCAAGGCAGTCGGCCTGGTACTTCAGCAACAATCCACTTTAAATACTAGGAAATTAAGCTGTTTTCTTAGCTTCCCATTATTTGCTACCATTAGCTCATTTAATGCGTCGACACTGGCAGCGCAGGAAGGACAGGTTTTTTTAATTGCCTGGCAGGCATAAAATAAATTTGACTATAATTCTCTTCCCAAGACATTATGATGCTGTGAAGATTTAAATGCCAGAAAGGAAATCGTGAAGTATTTGATTTTGCAAATGGATCTTTTTGTTTTAGGATCCTGCTTTATGACAATGTCACTGAAGGAACAAGTCATCACATAAATCGTGTCTAACTCTGCTCTCAATGGGCTCTCAAGTTTGAATGTCAGGGTAACACATTTTCAACTGCTGATAAATTTGATTTTTTTCTCCATCAAAGCAGTTTTGATATCCTAATAATTGGGTATTAAAAATTCCTTTAATCAAACAAGCAGGATGACGGTAAAAACAAAAGGAAGGTTATCTCAATCTACTGCCAGGAGTCTGTGAAGAACAAACAATGCTGGAGAAGCTCAGCAGGTCAAACAGTGTCCTGTATATAGCAAAGGTACATAATTGATGTTTTGGGCTTGAGCCCTTCATCAAAGTAGGGTCAAGCTTGAAATGTCAGTTATGTATCTTTACCTTTGCTACATAAAGGAGACTGTTTAACCTGCTGAGCTTCTCCAGCATTGTTTTTTTTTACTTCAAACACGGTGTCTACAGAATTTTGTTATTTACTAATGCCAGGAATCTGATTTCTGAGTTAAAATAAAGATGGCGGGGAGGGGGGCAACAAGCAGGGAGCATTTGTCAGAAGATTTTATACAAGGCCATAATTTTGTCTAAATTCACACAGAGTTGAAGGATAAGTGATATTAAGAGTTGACAGAAGCTTGCAAGGGAATTACAAACAGGAAAAGGTAGTAGGACACCAAGAGTTCCAATTAAGATTTAATCTGATACAAGGCGCAGAATACAGAGGTCATATTTGACACCATAGTTTGCAAAATTTATATCATACTTCAAGTAATTCCTTCTAATTTTGTATATTACTGGTACGTTACTTATAGTGATTTTATTGTACTTGTGAAGTTTGGTCATTTTTCAGAAGAATTTTGAGTTTTATTGCTGTTGGGAGCCCTCTAGTTTTGCACATCTGGGGAGGCTAAAGCTGAACTTGGAGATTAACCATCAGAGAAACTGCCTCCAGGATACATTAGATTCAACAGTTTTGATTAATTTACAGAAATAAACAACCTGATTCAAGCAAACCCAAATAATGGAAAATTTGTACATTCAAGTTTTGTTGCTTAAAATCTAAAATACACCCTGCACATTCAGGAATTAATGGCACCAATATGTCTGATCTTGGGCTAAGTAATACAGGCCCTTGAGAGATGAAAGTTAAAAATAAAATTGTTTACTGATTTATGTCAGCTGTGGTTTTGTGTTCAAGTCCCACCCTAGAGACTCGAGCACAAAAGCTAACCTGACACATTATTGCAGTCCTGATTGAGGATTCACTGCTGGAGATGCCAACTGAGTTGTTAGACTTGGAACCTGTCTGCCCCCAGAGTCAGAATTTTAGAGGTAACCAATATTTATTTTTCAACTCGTGTCACATCAAACAGATTATCTGGACATATTTTGCTATTTCATGCAGGATCTTGAGATACAATGATTTAACTGCTTTATTTCCTCAAACTGTCTTTAAGAAACAAAATCATTTGTTGTGGACCTAAGTGTTCAACACCTTTGTTAATATTCCAGATGATCTAATCACTGAAGATTACATGCTCAAATCATCAGAGAAGATTTTCAACACTTATCCGTTGAGACAAGCATGGTCAGAAAGAGGAGTAAGGATTACAGGAAAATGTCCCAGCAGTTTTACAATTGATGGAAAATTACTCTTGAAATGAAGTCACTGTTGTAATTCATGGAAACATGACAGATGATTACACATGGAAAGATCCCAGATGCAGGGAATAATTAATTCAGCAGTTTTGGCATTAAAACCCTCTGGTATTCCTTGTTCAAGTTCAATTCCAACAAAACAAAAACAAAATTAGAGAATCTTATTTTATCTCTCCATGCAAAAATCATCTTGCTTCATTAACAGTAAAAGATTTGATAAATCTCAGTGCTGCCCTTGTTAATGGTGAAAAATAATATATTTCACTGCTAATTAGAAGGATCCAAAACTAAAAAGTATTTCAGATTTTCTTCATTAACTATTGACTCTGGGTTGTTTCACTTTTTCTAATGTGTAGTATCTTAAGGTTTCTGTTCAAGTTTATTGACATCTGACTTTATATATGCAACTACATGAAACAGCATTTCTCTAGACCTCAGTGCACAGACAGAATACATTTCTCACACAGCATGTAATCATCATACATACATAAAAAATATAATAAAAATATATAAATATTCTGGGATAATTTTCTCTGTTTCATTTATACAAGACCCAAGGATACATGATACCATCAATCTAACAGTCTGTGGGAAGAAGCTATATCCCAGCGAAGCAGCTGGATTTTGATGCTCCTGTATGTCGTTCTTGATGGTAGTAGGTCAAAGATACTGTCTGATGGATGGGAGGGGTCGTCAACAATTCTTGCAACCTGATTTAAGCAACACTCCCAATGAATGTCGTCAATAGAGTAAAGGGAGACCCAGTGATTTTCTCGGCCATTTTAATAGTTCTCGCTATTTTCCTCTGATCTGATGCTTTGCAGCTACCATACCACACAATGATGCAGCCAGACAGGACACCTTCAATTGTGCTCTTAATGTTAATAAAACACCTTGCCATTTTATATTCCAGTTGCTGAAAAAACATGGAAGCATTTTTCCTAGCAACATCATAACATGCTGGAAAAAAAGTGCACCAAGACACCATTTAAGGGTAGAATGCCTATTAATACAGTCAACAGCCCATTTGGATTTTGTATCTAGGCTTAATTAAGCAAGCCCATCAGAAAATGCTGCTTGCAAATATTAGCTTCCAATAATTATGTTGGGATTCTCCCAGTTTGCAGATGTAATTTAATGGAATTAGAGCCACCTCCCAAAATTAATGCTGATATAGGATAAATGGCACAAAAATTTCCAACAAATGTCTTCAACAAAACAATATGCAAGCAAGATCATGCAATAGAATGAAATGGTTGAGATTTGTTACGTCAAGGTCAACTCTTTGCTCTTCTGTTGTATATTAGGGTTTGGGGTTTCAATGCACTGCTCAAAAAAATCTTCAATGATAGTCAGATATCAAATTCACTTCTGAAAACAAATTGTTATTTTCTTCATGGACATAATTGTGTATCCAGTGAGGTATATGCAGGAAGATTTCCAACAGCTCACCTTATTCATAATTCCAACCATTCTAAATTTTAAATTTAGACAAACAGCACAGTAACAGGGCATTTCAGCCCATGAGCCCATGCCACCCAATTGCCCACGTCTTGAACAGTGGAGGAAACCAAAGCACCTGAAGGAAACCCACGCAGACACAGGGAGAATATACAACTCTTTATAGACATTGTGAGATTCGAACCCAAGTCCCGATCTCTGGCGCTTTAAGTGTTGCACTGACCGCTGCTATGCTTACAGTTCTACCCCAGAGTTAGATTCAACTCTTATATTCTGAATTTAAAACTTAACTTTCAAAGAGCAGATTAAATTATCACCTGCCTGAATTGAGAATCTAATTAAAGGATGATAGAGTGTCAGTAGGAAGACCTCTGTAAATTGCAAACTTTCTCTTGGTCTGATGAAATTGGAATTATCCTGTCCATGTTTTCTGACAATGTGGTTTGAACTGGGCCATCAACTACTTAGCAAACTATACTGAATTTTGCTTGCCATATTTACTAAATTATTAAAAAATATTTGCTCTGATGCCAAGGTCATTGACCTGAAGCATTATCTCTCTATCGATGCTGCCTGACCTGTTGAGAATTTCTTCTGTTTTTATTTCAGATGTACACCATCAGGGCAGATTTTGTTTTTTTTTTATATATTTGTATTTCCCTCCATCACAAATGAAATGCCAAATAATATCAAGTTTAACCTGGCAAACTAAATATGATTTTCAGAAACTGACACAATGCCATAAAATCCAGCTATGCATTGGTGTTCTTCAAACAACAGAATGCAATCCCATGCTGATTTTGTCTATGTGCACATTCATATATAAAGTAATTAAATGTTCTTGCCCACAGAGCAACCAGCCATTAGCGATGCAGACTTTTCTATAATGTGGCCCACATGCCAAGAATAAACAGAAAGGGTATGCTATTTGCTTGCATTCCCACTAACCTAATTTGCATTTTAAAGGTGTTTCTTATGAACAGAATAAAACTTTCTAAAGCAAGAAAAATCAATGTAAAACAATGTCAAAAACATTAACATGAAATGTGTTATGTATTCAGAGTCAAAGCGTGGAGACAGGCCTTTCAGCCCAACCTGCCCATGGTGACCAAAATATCCCACCCAGACTCGATTCACTTGCCTCCACAGAGCACGTCCCTCGAAACCTAACCTTTCCAAGCACCCATCCAAATACTTCTCCAATGATGTAAATAGTAACAGCCTAAATTTCTTCCTCCAGCAGCTTGTACCATGCATCCACCATCCTCAGGTTCCCACTAAATCTCTAACACCTTAAACCTATATCCTCTGGTCACAAATTCCTCTATTTTGGGCAACAGACTGTGCATCCAACTCGATCATTTCCTCTCAAGATTGTGTGCATGTCTTTGAGATCACATCTCATCTTCCCAATGCTTAACAGAGCATAAAGCCCCAGCCTGCTAAACCTCTCACTATAGCTCAGGCTCCCAAGTTCAAACAACATCCTCTTAAACCTCAGCACCCTCTCCAACTTGACATCATCTTTCCCAAAACTAGAAAATCCTATTCTGTTTCCTTTAGCATTGGGTTAACTAAACCTGCATGAATAAGTTTACAAATATATACAATGTTAATCTCAGTTTATTGCACAATACCTTTACACTTCTTGCACAATAATGAAATGAAATGCTAGCCATTATCACTAAGAAAATTAAAATCGTTGATAATGATTTTAAAATAGTCACTTTTACTAAACATTACATCTTATTAAGCCTCATTTTAGCCGTCATTGAAAGTGCTGGGGTGGGGGAGGAAGTGCAGAGGGAAAAAGCAGGTGCTAGTGGGGTGAGAGAGGAAATAAAATGGTGGGAAGGATAAAAATAATAACATTGTATGTATTTTTATGAAGCATGATTCTACCTGGGTCTTTGATGAAAGATCGTAATTGTTCAATGAACTAAAATACAAGTTTCCCAGTTAAATAATTTTGTGGTAAAGCCACTGCAAATGTTTTGAAAATAATTTTAAGTTATTAATTGAACATTTGAGAATGACAGTCAAGTATTCATTTAATTTTCAATTCACTGAAGAATCTTGTCAGTACACAGCGATTCCCAGAGACAGACTGAAGTTTTACAACTTGTCTCCATTGACAGAAGAGCCAAATGCTAACTTATCACAAAACTTTAGATTTACCGTTTTATAACTGGCCACCAGATCTGCAGCTGTCACATTCCTGAAGATCTGATTTATCCCATCACTGTTCACAGACATGCTGCAGCAGTTCAAATTCCACAGAGTTCTCATGAGGGCTTGAGTTTACATGTTGATCGAATGATTTCAATTTGTCCACAACTCAAATCTATTCAAATTTTTGATCAATATTTTTGTTTCTCGCTTTATTGCTCTCCGAATAAAAAATGGTCTTTGACTGCTTTTCAGAATATAATTAAGAAAAATCTTCTGGGATTCTTGGTTTCTGCTCTAACAAGACAAACTCCTGGGTTTTATCACATTTTCCTTGCACCATGCTGAAAAAAGAATTTGACAGAAACACTGCTAAAATCAGTCTTTCTGGAGTCCGATGCCTCCCTGCTGTCGACCAACATCTTCCTTGCAATAAATCCTGCCAGAAACTGCTTGAAGAAAAACTCAACGGTGTGTGGTTTTTACCTAATAAAGGAAAAGGCTTCCCATTAAGCTGCAGCCAGTTGATTGCACCCAGAATTCATTGCTCGCAGAATGTGCTGCAGCTAAATGAGAAAGGCAGTTCTTTTTCACCCTGTCACATTTAGTAAGGGATAAAAATAGACTGAACAGAGTCCAGTGATCAGCAAAGCTGTGGAGACTTAGTTTGGACAACCCATGGAAACCAACAGTTAAATCTGCCAAAGTGTTCAGGCCTATAGGATTATAAACATAACTTTTCTGTCAATCTTTTCAAGATCACAACATCTCTATCATCTGAATCTAAGGAATTTACTGGACACCACAAAAAGTTAAACTTCAAAATATCATTACATACAACATTTCTAATTCTGTACTTTAAAAGATAGAGAATAACACCAGTTACTTGCAGGATCCAGAAATGGTATTGGCATGAAAGGCACTTGGGAGCAAGCCCTGTTCCTGAGGCTCATAAGATTAAGAAATAGCTGTCTTTCCATAGACAAAAATCACAGAAACTAATGCTGCCAACAAATTAAAATCATACCTGCAAGTTATTCACAAAAATTTTTTCAAATGAATGAATGGAAATTATTTTTTCATGATAAACTTATCAAGCTTTCTTAATTTGTACTTTTTTTTGCAGTGCCTGAAAACTAGTTTGACCTTTATGAAGAATGCTTTAAACTGAAACTTTTTAACAAATAGACATTCTTTCTCTTGGTAAATTTTACTAAGTAAAAACATGCAATTTCAGTATTCATATTTGGCAGGTGTCTGTATATTACACTTTACATTACAGTTTACTGTATATCTATAAATAATTCATTATCGAAAAAACATATCTGAAACTCGTTTCTTGTTTAACACTTACATTTTGTGGAAACATTTACAATACAAAGTAGTTCTTGTTTGATTAAACTAATTTTATACTGAGATAAATTTATGAATGAACATACAGATTTCATATTTGGGCCCCTTTGAAATCAATTGAAGTCAACTGACAAATGAATCCCATCTCTGAACTCATTTAATCAGAAGGTAGACACAGTTACAATGAAAGCATTTTTGAAGCAGCTAATCTGTTCCCACCAATCTGTCGCTCCAGAATGTAGGTTAACTCTTAAAGAATCAATACAAAATTGCATTAAATGGTTTCCATGGAAGATAGCTAATTAAGACCATTAGGCCAAATCAAGCAAAGCATATGTGTGTGCATCATAGAATCTCAAGAGCTATCTGTTTAAAACAAGCAACACAGCAATTCTAAACTCCACACGATGACCTCGACGGGCTGAGGAGTAATGACTTCATGAATAAGCTTTCTGTAAAATAACAAAATGTTTTATCAAAGCTGTTCAATAAGATGATATCTCAGATCATGGAATGGGAAATCAACTGGCTAACTGTAATTATCCCAGTAATTTCAAAGAGCCATATACCTGAGGAAGGGAAATGCTAGACAGAATGTTACTTGTGAGATGCTGTTTTGCGATATTCATGACTCAATGACTTGGGGTAAGAATTCAATTGAATATGTGGATATGTTCTTGGAGGAGGACTGGTCAATGCCACTTCTCGCAAGCTAACAATTCAACTGAGCAATCTTGAGGCATGCCCTCTGAGGATGGAATGCTTATTTTTAAATTTATAGTTTTACGATTCGAAGGACTTCCACAAGGCAAGTCCAAATTGGAGCTCCAAGACCATACTGCATGCCCAGTGCAATAATTTTTGAGAAAGATATTTATTTTTCTTCCATTGCTTTTGGTGCATGGCCTGTTAAAATCAGATTATTTTGTTTCAAGCAAAGATAGGGCAACACACAACACAAAGATGGATCATCTATCTGAATTTCTAATTTGGAAAATAGCAAGGATCTCAAGCAGAAGAGGAGATCATTGGGCTCAATATACATTACTCAAAAGGCATAGTTAAAGACCAAAATCTAATCACAAAAATGCCCCACAGGTGCCAGAAATCTGAAATAAATTCAGAAATGCTCATCATTTCAGGCATCATGCTTGGGAATTGAATGACACAAATATTATTTGTGGCTGATTAGTCCAAGCACAAGTGGTGCCTGGATTTTTCTGTATTCAGGCAAAGGGTGCTTTACTTTCTGAGGTGTTTATGAATGGAATTGAATATTGTGTAATCATCAATTAACATTCCAACTTCTGGCTTCATGATGAAAGAAAGGTCATTATTGAAATAGCTGAAGACACATGGGGTTACGACACTGCTGAACTGTCACTGCAAAGATGTCTTTCAGGAAAAATTATTGATTCCCAATAACAACAATAATCTTCATTCATGCATCATTCTTGTTGCAGCATCTGTTGGTGAAATTAAAATACTAAGGGTACACGAAGGAAGGGAAAGCATAATAAGAAGGAAACTCACAGAACTATTCTAACAGAGTTAGGCTGACTAGATATAGAGAGTGGCCTCTGGCTGGAGAGTCCAGAACTGGGATCACAGCCTCAAAATATGGGGTATGCCATTGAGAACTGAGATTTCAGAGGGCTTCTCTTCCACAGAAGGCAATGGAAGTCAATTCACCAAAAATGTGGAAAAAAGGCAGTAGAAAAACTCAGTGAGGTCTGACCTCTCAGGTGATTGTAGAAGCGGTCATGGCTGTTTTGACTGAAAAATAATGACAATATTCCTGGTGTCCTGGCCAATACTTACCGATAAATAACTTTTCTCTAGCAGCTGATCTGGTCATTTCCACATTGTTGATTGTGTGTGTGAAATTACAGTGCAAAAATTATACGAGTGGCTGTACTGATTGTAAAGCAGTTTGAAGTAATGATAATAAATCAAGATTTCTTAATCAACATAAATAGCACTCAGGTTTTTATTCTATTCTTCAAATACTTGATCCTGTCAAAGTTTCTTAATGCTAATACGATCAAGAAATACGAGGTCGGAGAAGACAGGAACAAAGTACTAAAATGAATAATCAATGTCGAGTTCAAATGCTGGATTTGACCCAAAGGGCTGAACGATCTACTCAATATTCAAGTATAACTGATTGTTTAGTTGTTTTATCTGAATGTCATCTTGTCACCTGCTTGATTAGTGCTCAGCTTCCATTTGTAGAAGATACAGCACTTAGCCTCAAGTAATGTAGTCATTCAATTCATTTTGCAATGGTTGGTGCACCAAGGATTTTCCATTTGAATCCTAGAAGTTCCATTCAATTGCTGAAAGATGTGTATAAATAGCAAATGGTCTGAATCATCAGGAATGGGAGGTCTACCAAAATGAATGGTTACCATAGCCTATGATAAAAAAAATTAAAAATCTGGTATGTATATTCCAAATAAAATATAATGCTTGATTTGATTAAAAGATATTTTAACCTAAAGATCAGCTAAGGAAATTAGAGGAACCTTTGCTGGTTAAAATATTTTGAGGTTACAAGAAAATTTATGTTCATTATTAAATCTTGATGGAATAACAATTGCCCCAAATGAAGTTATTATCATGTCTTGTTAATTGGTAAATTTCCACAAACATTAATGCAGAAATGACCAGATAAACTTCTCTAGAAAAGTTAATTAAGAGATAATTATTGGTTGGTCCCAGCAAAAGTTTGGCTGCCCCAGCAAGTTCATCACAATCGTCCGGCAGTTCCACGACGGTACGATGGTGAAAGCTCTGGATGACGACGATGAGCCCTTCCCAGTGACAAATGGCATCAAACAAGGCTGCGTTCTCGCCCCGGCTCTGTTCAGTATGGTATTCTCTGCCATACTGACAGATGCCTTCTGTAACTATGAAGAAGGATTCCATGCCAGGTACAGGACTGACGGCAGGTTGTTCAACCTTAGGCGCCTGTAGGCGGTAACAAAGATGCAAGAGACTGTCATCAGAGACTCCTTGATTGCACATTCAATGCCAGCACAAAGCAGAAGATGCAGCATGAAATGGACTGCTTCTCACAAGCCTGTGACAATTTTGGTCTCACTTTCAGCACTAAAAAGACCAAAGTTATGTACCAGCCTGCTCCAGGAAAGCCATATCAGGAGCCGCGCATCACGGTGAAGGGCCAGAAACTCCAGGCAGTCGACAACTTCACCTACCTGGGCAGCATACTCTCTTGCACAGTGAACATAGACACTGAGGTCAACAACAGGATTGCCAAAGCCAGCGTCACCTTTGGGAGACTCTGTGAGAATATCTGGGAGCAGAGAGGACTCAGCCTTACCACCAAGCTGAAGGTCTACTGTGCAGTGGTTCCTACCACCCTCCTTTATGCCAGCAAGACTTGGACTGTCTTCAGCAGACATGCCAAACAGCTCAACCACTTTCACCTCTGTCTCCTCCATATCAGGTGGCAGGTCAAAGACCCTGACACGGAAAACCTAGAATGAGCTGGGCTCTGCAGCGTCTACACCCTCCTGCTGAAAACCCAAGCCAGGTGGGAATGCCAGACAGCCAATTGCCTAAGCAGCTGCTTTACAGAGAACTGTGCCAGGGCAAGTGCTCAGTTGGGGGGGGGGGGGGGGGTTGGGCAGAAGAAATGTTACAAAGACTGCCTCAAAGCATCCTTCAAAGGCCTGGGTGTCGACATCAACACATGGGAGATGCTTGCCCTCGACTGTCCAGTTTGGCGCACCAAGATCACCAAAGGAGCCCTTGCAGCTGAAGTCAGGCGCAACGAAAGCGCACTGTCTACAAGGCCTGAGCAACATCCACTGCCATGACAGCACCCACCCACTTGTGTCCCACATATGGGTGAGCCTTCAGGGCCCAGATTGGCCTCACCAGTCATTTCCGGACCCACGGCCACCAATCTCCCATTTGATTTTGAAGTCATGGTCATCTTCAACTATGAATGATGAACAATAACATTGGTCCCAGCACTAGAGAGATCACCACAACACTACTGTCAAAAAGGAGCAATGTGAATGTTTACACACGCTTAATCATAGCACAGAAGGTACTGCAGTCTCACAGTACAGCTTTGAAATTGCAGGTAGATTTTGTGCTCAAGCCTTTCGCGTGTATTTGAGCTTTTGACTCAGATGAGAATGCTACAAAATCAGGTAATTGTATAAAAATACTTCACAGCATTTTATTTACATAACATCTGCAAGTAACTGTACAGTAGTAGTTTTTCTCTGAATACTTTAAACATTTGTTAATTTCCATTAATGTCAAGAATGCTTCAAATTGAAAAGTATCATTGCATGGGAGATTTTGACCATGGCAGTGTTTACATATAGGGCAGTAAATCACGAAAATCTGTAGACACTAAGGTTGAAGTAAAACTACAAAAATGCTGGACAAACTCAGCTGGTCAAACAGTAAATGCAGCAAAGGTAAAAATAAATAATGGATGTTTTGGGCTTGAGCCTTTCGACAAGGAATGGAACAATGTTGGCAGGAATTCAGACAAAAGGGTGGGGGGGGGGGAAGGCAGGAGATGATAGGTGAAGGGAGGGAGGGGACCAAAGCAATCAGGGGGAGGAGGGATGGGGGGTGGATGGAGGGGGAAGGGAGGGGGAGAACTGGAAAGGGGAGGGGAAAAAAAGGCAAACAGGTTAGTAGAAAGCAGAGAAGTTGCTGTTAATGCCATCTGGCTGGAGAGTGCCCAGATGGAAAATAAGGTGGTGTTCCTCCAATTTGTGTAGGATAGTATACAAGGACAGACATGTGGGTATGGGAGTGTGACTCAGAATTGAAATGGTTGGCTACTGGGAGGTCTCTGGTGCTCAGTAAAACGAACTCTCAATCTGTGATGTAGAGAAAGCCACAAAGGGAGCACCGGATGCAGTAAATTAGTCCTGTGGATATATTGTTGCTGTCTTTTCCCTCCCTTCTCCACCTTTCATCTTCTGCCTTTCTCCCTCCCCCTCCTTTTATTCAGAGGCCTGCCAGCATTTCTCCATACTTTGATGAAGAACTCAAGCCTGAACCCTCGGTTCTATATTTTTAAAAAACTTTTGATACATAAAGGACACTGTTTGACCAGTTAAGTTTCTCCATTATTTTGTGCTTGCATATAGGGCATCCAATTAAAAAATTACTGAGCTCAAAAATCATCTTAGTTGCTGAATAGACCATGGCCATTTGATATGATGGGATGTACTTGTTAAAAAGAAAATTATAATTCTAAATATATAGCATAAATCAATTGAGGTGCATCAACATTTCTGCCTAATATACTGTTTACTAATGGTCTTCAATAAAGAATGCCTTTATCAGTCAATTATTATGGACTCATATGTGTCAGAATATCTAATTTACATCTCAAAGGCTCCCAGCGCAGCAAAGAAAATGGTGTCACCTCATGAAATCATGGCTAATAAGAGTCACTATTCTGTCAGAAGCCATTTTAAGATAACTGGCTGAGACAGATCTCCTTTTCCCAAAGGAGCACAGAGTTGGTTCTGTGTAATGAAACCTGACTTCAACTAAAGGTGAAATTATTTCTAATTCCAAGTTGTGCTGAATTAGGGAGCAAAAGCAAACCTCAGGACTATTTCAAATTACAACCATTCTGAATCAATGGAACTTTATTCAACAAATGCCTTTTTAAACAGTGGGCTTATTTGCACCAGCAAAAGTATTCAGCGAACTGCACGTGCGGGCACACACACACTTCCACCACAGCCTTTTTCTGATGTCTTGATTAGCAGAAAGCTGTTGCTATTAAAATTTTCCACCAGAGTTTAACACAAAGTATAGATAATCTAAAAACCTTTGCAAATAGTACTGTAAACTTCATACTGAACAAATGCTAAAGGTTATTTCATACATAATAATCAATGCTGAACAATATTTACATCTTTCTGCCTGTTTTTAAGATTACCATCTGTTCAATAAAACCATAACTGTCCCAAAATGTAGTTCTCATGGGAACATGCTGGGCTACAATGTATTGCAAGGAGCCTCATCATTAGTGGTAAAAACACACCGAGATGCAGTTAGCTTTCATAAAAGACAGTTATTTTGCCGGAGTTTCGGGAATAAGGAGAATGAGCCAAGAGCAGAAAATCTCAGAATTCAGACAGTGCTGTTTGGGGGTGGAATCCAGATCATCAAAAAGGTGCTAAATGGGTATGATAGGGGAGAGGTGAGAATTTATATTGTCTGTGTGAAAGGAAACAGGGAAGGGAGAGACAGCTGGGGCAAGATGACAGGAAAAGTGAGGTGGGGAGGGGATTTAAGAAAACCCAGAGAAGTCAATATTAATTAATGCCATCTTGTTGGAAGGTGCCCAGTTGGAAGATTAGATGTTGTTCCTCTGATTTGTGAGTGGTATCAGTCTGGCAGTGCATGTCAGCAAAGGAATGGGATGGGGAATTGAAATGGGTGGCCACTAGGAGATCAACACTATGGTGGCAGACAAAGCCAAATTGCTCAATAAAGCAATCTCCCGGTCTGCGACTCTCTCTGATGTAGAGAAGACAACAATGGGAGCACCGGATGCATGTTTGGGGCCCTGAGTGGAAGTAAGGGATGAGGTGTAGGTATATGGAGCATCTCCTCGGTGCTCCCATTGTGGTCTCCTCTAGATTGGAGAGACTGGGCGCAGAATGTGGAGCATCTCATCTCTGTCCACTACGATAGTGTGGATCTCCCAGTGGCCACCCATTTCAATTCCCCATCCCATTCCTTTGCTGACATTTCTGTCTATGGTCTCATGCACTGTCAGACTAAGACCACCCGCAAATTGGAGCAACAACAGCTCATATTCTGACGAGGGACCCTCCAACCGGATGGCATTAATATCGACCTGTGGATTTCGTTAAAGCCCCCCCCCACCCCAGCTCTGTCTCTCCCTTTCCTGTCTCTTTTCACATAGACTTGAAAAATTCTCACTTCTCCCCTTATCCATTGATCACTTTTTGATGGTCTCGATGCCCCCCCCCCCCCCCCCCCCCCCCAGTCAGCAGTGACTGAATTCTGAGATTTTCTGCTTTTGACTCATTCTGCTTATTCCTTGAAGAGCTCAGGCCCGAAACATCAGCAATATATCTTTGCCTTTTGTGGAAACAAATACCGGCTGAGTTCCTCCAGCATTTCAGTGTGTTTTTACTACAATAACAGCATCTGAAGGCTTTCATGCTTTAACCTCATCATTTGTGGTCCCAATAAACCCAGAAATATTTAATGTCTCAGATCCTACAACAGCATCATTAGTGCTTTCCACCTGTTCAGTGTGGACACTTTTAATTTATTGTGCTCTTGTAGCAAAGTATTCTATACCTATATAGTCGTCAATGTACACGTTGTCGAGGTGATGTATATGCGGGGAAGACAATGTACATGCTGTGGAGTCTATTACAAGGCTGACACCTCCAGGCTTGCATGCTGGGCTTATATACATCACTTCTTCTGTCACATGGACAGGAAGTGAGATCATCAGTAATGTCATAAGCTCAGATAAAAATCCGTGTTGGATGCAGGTCAATTTCCCACATTTTATGCAGCATGTCCCCCATTTTGGGAGCCGGTTCACGTGCTGGTAAGTGGGTTGCCACACTCTCACCTGCCCCCTCCCTTGAACCTCAACCATATCACTTGCTCTGAGCAAACATTTCCACTTGCTCCATGCACTGGACCTCCTGTTTTTCTTCAACTTTGAATCCAAATAATGCCCATTGTCATCATTTTAATTGGAGAACCCTGTTTTCCTAACTCACAATTATTGCCTAACTACTTCTTCTGACAGTCAACCTCCCAAACTCACTGTTCATTAAGTGATAGACCAGCCAGCAAAATATCCCTTGATGATGCAGACAGGAATCAACTAACAGCGGTGGCTAATACAATGCATCAAATGTCTCAACAGATGGAACATATGTTTTTAAAAAAATATACACACCCCCTCCTATACTCCAAAGTTTAATGTGCCAACATATATAACTGGAACTAAGACATCTTCTCTTGCTGACATACAAGAGCAGCAGAGCAACTGGATTGCACGTATGAGCTGAATTATCAGTGGTTAACAATACAAAATGGAACTAGGTTTATGCCTCAGATTAAGTAACAAGTAATATTTTTTAATACATCAGCAGTGAATTATTTATGTGGATCTCCTCCACAATCTCCATCAGTACCAGAGCACCACAGAGCTGCGTTTTTAGCCCCCTGCTCTACTCACTTTACGACTGTGTGGCTCAGCTCAACAATAACACTATCTATAAATTTGCTGACAATACAACCAATAGTGGGTTGTACAAGGAAAGGCAATGAGTCAGCATACAGAATGGAGATTGAAACTTGGCTGAATGGTGCCCCAACAACAACCTTGCACTCAATGTCACCAAAACTAAGGAGCTGATTGTTGACTTCAGGAAGGGAAATCCAGAGGTATTCGATCATTAGGGGATCAGAGATGGAGAGGGTGAGAAAATTTAAATTTTGGCAGTCTCATCTTGGAGGATCTTTCCTGGACCCAACAGACCAATGGCATCGTGAAGAATGCACATCAGTGCCTCTATTTCCTCAGAAGTTTGTGGTGATTTGATATGACACCAGAAATCCTGGAAAATTTCTACAGATATGAGGTGGAAAGTGTGCTGACCGGTTGCATCATGGTCTGACATGGGGACACCAATACCCCTGAGTGTAAAGCCCTCCATAAGTACTGGACACAGCCAGGACATGACAAGCAAAACCCTCCCCACTATTGAGAATATCTGCAGAGAATGCTGTTGTCAGAGCACAGCAGCAATCATCAAGGATCCACATCACCCAGAATAAGCTCTGTTCTCGTTGCTACCATCAGGAAAGAGATATAGGTGCCTCAAGACTCTCACGACCAGCTACAAGAATAGCTACTACCCGTTCACCATCAGACTCAATAACAAACTCAATCAGGGACTCATTTAAGGACTCTTACTTTTGCATTTTATTGATTATTTTATTCTCTCTTTATTGCACAATTTGTTTACATTCATTATCTGTTACTGTCCTTTATTTATTTACATGTGTATGTTGTGTACAGTTTTTTTCACTACAAATAAGTGGTAATTCTGCCTCACCCACAGGAAAAAGGATCTCAGGATTGTACGTGATGTTTGTACTCTGACAATAAATCTGATGACCACCTGATGGAGAGAAATAAACTCCAATATTAAATATTTGTTCAGAAAATTGTATTAACAATAGAGGGCATTATTCATTTTGGAAGTAATTAGTCAGTCTGATACCACTATGTTGAAAAATAGCAGGATGCTATTGTTCAGACTGAACTGGGGATGCTTGTATATGAATCACAAAAAAAAGTTTGCAGGTGCAGCAGGCAATCCAGAAGGCAAATGGGATTTTGCCAGAGGAGTTGAATTTAAGAGCAGGAAGGGTCTATTGCTACTATATAGCACACTAGCAAGGACACATAAGGAACACTGTATACCAACCATTCTCAAAATTGTTTTGGTAATTGGCCACTAAGTTCAAAGTTTATATTTATTGTCAGTGTACATACATGACAGCACATACAACCCTGAAATTCTTTTTCCTGCAGGCCAGACAGAATTTCTACCTTATGGTAGTGCAAAAAACTGTACTCAAGATATGTAAGCAAAAGAAATGTTAACAAACTGACTGTGCAATGCAGAAAAATTCAGAAATGAGTCTCTGATTGCATTTGATGTGGGTGGAAGGGTAGTAACTGTTAATTAATCTGGTGTACGAGTCTTCTGACTCGTACCTCTTTCTTGATGGCAGCAGTGAGAACAGAGCATGTGGATCCTTGATGATTGCTGCTGCTGTCCAGTGGCAGCGCTCCTTTTGTTTTTTCTCAGTGGTGGGGAGAGTTTTGCCTGTGATGTACTGAGCTGTGTTCACTATCTTTTGGAAGTGACTCCATACCAGGCCTTGAGGCAGCTGGTCAGTACACTTTTCACAACACAACTGTAGTTTGCCAAAATTTGAGGTCATACCAAACCTCTGCGAACTCCTGAGCAATTAGAGGCACTGACATGCTTTCTTCACAATGACATTAGTGTTGGGTCCAGGAAAAGTCCTCCAAGATAGTGACTCCAAATATTTAAAATTGCTCACTCCGTCCACTTCTGATCCTCCAGTGATCACTGGATCATGCACCTCTAGTTTTTATTTCCTGAAGTCAACTATCAGCTCCTTGGTCTTGATGACCTTGAGCGAGAGGTTGCTGTTAGTACACCATGCAGCTAAGTTTTCAATCTCCTTCCTCTATGCTGACTCATCACCTCTTTTTGTAGAACCCACTGTCATGGGATCATCAGAGAATTTGTTGATTTGTAAATTTGCAGCAAATTTATGGGACACCTTCCCAGTGAAGCAGTCATGTTTTGTTGGTTTCTTCCATACTGCTTTCCTACTGACTAAATAAAAAACAAAAAACTATTTTATGATTAATTATGAAATCAAGACAAAATTCAGATTTTATCCCAGAATCAACCTTCTCTAAATAGATACAACTACATTCTGGTTAAAACATTCCATGTGACTGTAGGGAATTTAAGTGGGATTTACTGTAGCCATTTGTAAATAGTGAAGTAATTCCCAACAGAACCTCACCTTTGCTCTTTAGGTTTAATTTCCATTTATCTGAGGAGGGAAAATGAAACATGTTCATCAGTAAGTCACTGTGTGCTTCTACAGATAGACCTGAACAAAAATGGAAATATACTTGCACTAGAAATGCAGCTGTGAGTTAGATAGGGATCCAAGTACAAGATGTAGCCTTTATTTGAAATTGAAAATTATCCCTTTTCAGACCCAAAGATCAGTTCACCCCACTGATCACAAAACCTACAAAAAACAGATCTCAAACTCAAATGAAGTTCAAACTTATTCCCTTCCTGATACACAGGAAATGAAATTCAATCAATGAGCTCGTTAAAAAAAAACTGCAAGGTTAGATGTTGTTGTACCCAATGTCTGATTTGGGTCAAATTTCTTACCAAATTTTGAAGTAATAAAAACCATGTCATCATGAGTAATCATGTCATCAATGCACCATATTGCAAATGCTGTTTAAAGTGCCATACTAGAATTCTATTTTTATCTTTATTTCCCCCAAATATTTTAAGTGTTTTCAATTTGGAAGTATCGCAACCACATCATGAAACAGCATTATATACAATGAATTAAATCTTACATTATTGCAAAATTGATTGGTGCTGTGCCCTTTGTTACATTCTAAATATAGCCTACCATGCATACAAATGTTCTTATGACCAACACAATTAAACAATTCAGGGAAAAAAATGCCTACATTCCAATACATCAATATTCAGCTCTTTCTACAAACAATGTCTGCTCTTTATGTCAAATGAATAGTCTTTGTTTCTCACATCGCAGAATCCTCAACTAATTTGGCAAAGCTAAAAAAAATTCCCAGCCTTCTAGTGCAGTTACATTAGTCACTCTCAATTGGTATAATTAATTAAAAGCTTGCTATTGTCCAGTCATAGAACCCATTCTTATTAAGTAAAGAAAAGCACATTTCCCTTGAATGCAGCCTTAGTTTTTTTAAAAAAATTCATACTCATGATGTGGGCATCACTGGCATTTATCATCTTGAAGTTGGCACTGTGCTACTTTTGAATCATTGTATCCATGTGGAAAAGATGCAATTACGTAGGCAATTCTGGGATTTTTCCAAGAATGAAGAATCACCAAGATTTCAAGACCTAGGTGATTGAACAGAAGCCAAAACGTTTTAATGATGTGGTCTTCACCATGCTTGCTGCTGGAGTTGATAGATTTTATCTATAAAAGTGGAAGCTGCTCTTGAGAGCTGCTTCAATGCACCTTGTAGCTGGTATCCATTGCACCAACAGAGGGATGGATGCCAAATAATAGATCTGCTTTGCTTTGGGTGATATGGAAATTCTTGAGTACTGTCATAGCTCAATTCTTCAAGGTTGATGGCAAATGTTCTCTCTCTGCCTTGACTTGCTTTTCTGATGATAATATTTTATTGCTGGATCCTGAAATGTGTCATTCATCACACAATATTAATCTTCTCATCTCTCCTATGATCAACAATGTTAGTCACTCAATTTGATATTTGGTCAAAGTTACCCCTTCTCTGCAATGACCCATCATCATATTGATGGTGGTAAATTCAAAAATAGTATTTCCATTGAATGACAAGGGGAGCTGAAATTTATTATGTTTGTTTCTTGAAGAACAAATTTGGATACTTTTAATGCGTTTCTTGAAGAACAAATTTGGATACTTTTAATGCTTAAATAACTATTATTCAAGCTGCTTGAACCCACAGTGCACTCGACTTCTGTCATGGTCTACTTTTCGTTCCCACACAAACTGTGCACATTGCCTCCTGGGAAATGTTGTTCTTAATTATATGTGGACAACAACAGATCTTTCCCCTTTTTTAACAAAAGAAAAGCACACAATACTGTCTACATAATAAGGGTATCGATATTCCATGGTCAGTCTCTTTCCACTCAGCAGCTTTCAATCAGTCTCTGAGGTGGTTTAACAATTCTTTTTGGTCTGGTATGTTTCCACCTGTGCATTGCTTGCATTTGCTGTGTTACTATTTGTGTCTTTCTGTAAACTCTGAATAACATGTTTCTTTTCAACGTGTGCTTGGCCCTTTTATGTATTGACAGGTGATAGGTCACGACCATGGGTTGGAGCTTGTGGTAATAGATCTGTGCAGTTCCTTCTCAGAGGTGTCCCTCCCACTGTCTGGATCTAAGGAACGTGGATCTATTTCTTCTTGCACATATTCTTGCATGGACAGAATTGTGATCTCGGATTCACAGTTGAACTCCAGGCTTCAGGACTGGTTGGATTTTCACAGTCTTACTGAGATAGTGTTTCTGTTTTACCTTCTCTTTTTGACCTTGTGTGCTCTTTTAGATGTCAACAGATTTTCATGCATTGGAAGGCTGATATGTATGCGCCAACCCATCAACATTTGGGCAGGAGAAAGGCCATTTTGTAGTCACACTCTTCCGTGAATTATTCTCGTCCATCATGCACTTTCTTCATGAGACCTAACAAAACTCTCTGCGAGCCCATTAGACTTTGGGTGATGTGGGCTTGAAGTTATATGTCAAAATTCCAAGTATTGGCAAAGGACTCCATTTCACTGTTTGAAAATTGTGGACCATTGTCTGATACTACTTCACAAGAAACTCCTTGCCTCCTTGAAAGTGATACCTGCTTTGCTGGATATTGACTGCAGAGTAGCTACCTCTGAGTAATTGAAAAAATAGTGTGTTACTACTATGTCTTCCCATTACAGTCAAACAAATCTACTCCAACTTTGAAGTATGGCCTATCTGGTACAGAGTGTGGTGCAAAGCAGTTGTGCTTGCTGCTTTGATCTATAGGTAAGGCATATTTCAATGAAGCAGTAGTCCATCTTATATATTACTTCATTTTTTGGCCAGTACATCACCTCTCGAGCTCTACGTTTGCATTTTTCCTCACCAAGAAGTCCTTCGTGTATCTTTTAGAGCATTTCCTTGCAATAGCAACACTGGAATCACAAACCTGTTCCTCTTTGAAGACCATACTTATCACAACTGACAGTTCATCTCTGCGTGCCCAGTAATCCCGAATACCCATTGGAATACCCATTGGACAGTCATTCACAGCTGCCGGCCATCCTTTCTATATTGTATCTTTGAGCTCTTTCATTGTTTCATCTGTCTCTGTTGCTTTCATTATCTGCTCTGTTCTATCCCGGAAAACTGGAAATGAGGTGATAATCACGTCAACATAGACCTGTATCTCCACATTAACATCTTGGTCATTCTTTTCTTTCTTGTCAACTGCTCGAGACAGTGTATCAACTGCAAACATGTATTTTCCTGGTACGTAGGTCACTTTTACATCATATTTCTGCATTCTTATCCACATGCACTATACTCTCATGGGTCAGTCAATCAGTGATTTGGACATTATTGAGACCAGTGATTTATGGTCTGTCTTCACTTAAAGAGGTTGTCTTAAAATGTATTGACTGAATATTTTGCATGCATAAGTGCTGGCAAGAAGCTCTTTCTATATCTGTGCAGATTTGGCTTCAGCACTTGTTAAAGCCCTTGATATATAGGCCACAGGTTGCCATGTGTCCTCATGCTGCTGCAGTAAAACTGCTCCAAGGCCATGTCAGGATGCATCAGCCGAGATCCTGGTACACCCATCCGGATCATAACATTTCAGTATAGCTCTTCTGTTTGAACTTTTTTTTTTGAGTGCCAAGAAGCACTCTTCTTGCTCATGTGACTAGATCTATTCACTTTTCAGCTCAAGGAGTGACCTAAATGGTACTGACACAATTGACAGATGAGGGCTGAACATAGCCAGGTAAGTTCACCATCCCCAAGAGTTTTGGGGCCTCACAAACTTTTCAATGACTGATGTCTTTCTTGGATCAGGTTTCACTCCTTGTTTAGATATGACATCTCCTATGAAGGTCACTGTGTTTACGCCAAACTTACATTTTATTAATTTCAAATGGACTTTCCTTGTCATGTCAAGCACTTGCACTAGTCACGTATCATGTTAATTCTTGATGGACCCCATATAATGATGTCATCCATTATGGTCTCATCTCCAAGTATACATTCAAAGATCGTGTGGATGGTTTTATGGTAGACTTCTGATGTGGACATGATAGCCGAAGTAAGTGGTATCTTCCTTGTGGAGTAATGAAAGTACATAGTCTCATACTTGTATCCTCGAGCTTCAGCTCCCAAAACCCTGATGATGCGCTGAGCTTGCTAAACCACTTGGCACCTGCAAACCGGGACATGATTTCCTCCCATGTCGGCAATTAAAATGCTGTCTTTTGATTGCTTTATTGAGATCTCTTGGGTCCAGACATATACCTAATGCTCCATTTTTCTTTTGCATGATAACCAGTAAGCTGTAGGTTCTTCAATTTTCTGTAGGACTTTCATCCATTCCATATATGCTAGTTCTTGTTTAAGTTTGTCTCTAAGTGGAAAGGAACTTCCCTGCATGTATGGATAATAGGAGACACTATCTCATCTACATGGATCTTGTCTTCTTTTCTTTGGCTTGGCTTCGCGGACGAAGATTTATGGAGGGGGTAAAAGTCCACGTCAGCTGCAGGCTCGTTTGTGGCTGACAAGTCCGATGCGGGACAGGCAGACACGATGCAGCGGCTGCAGGGGAAAATTGGTGGGTTGGGGTTGGGTGTTGGGTTTTTCCTCCTTTGCCTTTTGTCAGTGAGGTGGGCTCTGCGGTCTTCTTCAAAGGAGGTTGCTGCCCGCCAAACTGTGAGGCGCCAAGATGCACGGTTTGAGGCGATATCAGCCCACTGGCGGTGGTCAATGTGGCAGGCACCAAGAGATTTCTTTAGGCAGTCCTTGTACCTTTTCTTTGGTGCACCTCTGTCACGGTGGCCAGTGGAGAGCTCGCCATATAACACGATCTTGGGAAGGCGATGGTCCTCCATTCTGGAGACGTGACCCATCCAGCGCAGCTGGATCTTCAGCAGCGTGGACTCGATGCTGTCGACCTCTGCCATCTCGAGTACTTCGACGTTAGGGATGAAAGCGCTCCAATGGATGTTGAGGATGGAGCAAAGACAACGCTGGTGGAAGCGTTCTAGGAGCCGTAGGTGATGCCGGTAGAGGACCCATGATTCGGAGCCGAACAGGAGTGTGGGTATGACAACGGCTCTGTATACGCTTATCTTTGTGAGGTTTTTCAGTTGGTTGTTTTTCCAGACTCTTTTGTGTAGTCTTCCAAAGGCGCTATTTGCCTTGGCGAGTCTGTTGTCTATCTCATTGTCGATCCTTGCATCTGATGAAAGGGCTTTGGCAAATACTAGAGCGCATCGGATGTCCCCCAAAGTTCCTCAACATGATTATCCAACTGCACGAAAACCAACAAGGTCGGGTCAGATACAGCAATGAGCTCTCTGAACCCTTCTCCATTAACAATGGCGTGAAGCAAGGCTGTGTTCTCGCACCAACCCTCTTTTCAATCTTCTTCAGCATGATGCTGAACCAAGCCATGAAAGACCCCAACAATGAAGACGCTGTTTACATCCGGTACCGCACGGATGGCAGTCTCTTCAATCTGAGGCGCCTGCAAGCTCACACCAAGACACAAGAGAAACTTGTCCGTGAACTACTCTTTGCAGACGATGCCGCTTTAGTTGCCCATTCAGAGCCAGCTCTTCAGCGCTTGACGTCCTGCTTTGCGGAAACTGCCAAAATGTTTGGCCTGGAAGTCAGCCTGAAGAAAACTGAGGTCCTCCATCAGCCAGCTCCCCACCATGACTACCAGCCCCCCCACATCTCCATCGGGCACACAAAACTCAAAACGGTCAACCAGTTTACCTATCTCGGCTGCACCATTTCATCAGATGCAAGGATCGACAATGAGATAGACATGGATCTTGTATACACCAGGTAAACATCCAAGCCCCTCAAAGACATCTGCATACTCTTCATGAGTGTTGTGTGCTCATCTCATCTTCAGTCCGTGAAGCCTCTATGAAAACTCTTTTCACCAGGATGAGCTTTTCACATGCACTCTGACCCAATATTGACTGTACTCTCTTTTCTATAATCAGTAGCTGTGACTTTAGATGCCACTCTGTATTTGAAGATCACCATACGGCCCCCTTTTACTGGAACATTCTCTCCAGTGTAGCCTGTTACTTTTAATTTCACTGGATAAATCTTGCTCTTTACAGTGAGAGTTTTGTGATCATCCATATATAACAGATTCTCCTGCGCTCCAGTGTCAAGCTTAAAAGGAATAATGGTCTCATTCACAAGTCACTTGAATGATCCATTCTGTTTTACCAGCAACAGTCTGCAGAGAATCCATGAAGAATTCCTCCATTTCTTGATGCATTGTATGCATCTTTCTCTTGGAAGCTCTTGCTTTGCAGCACTTTGTAAAATTATTCTTCCCACATTTATTGCAGGACGTTCCATAGGTAGGACACATCTTTGGAATAGGTCTACCTCTGCATCTGCTGCATGACCCTATTTTTTTGATTTGCTATGGCTTTGGGAAACTCCTGGTGCTCTGCTTCTCTGTTTTTACCATATGCACTGCTGTGTCTATCCTATACAAAACCTTAGCTTGTGCTCATGTTGTCTCTGCTGCCTTACACATATTCACAGCCTTTTCCAATATCAAATCTTCTTCACGTAACAGTCTTTCTCTCAGCCCATTATATGGAATTCTGCAAACTATTCTTTCTCAAATGAGTGAGTTTTTCAAATCTCCACTCACAGGATTTACTCAGTGTGTGAAGCACGGCTAGGTATTGGTTGAAGTTCATACTTCGTTTCTGGTCACAGGAGAAAAACTTGAATCTCTCAAAAGTGACATTTTTACTGAGAACAAAATACTCCTCAAATTTTGTCATCAGAGTGTCCAACATGAAAGCTGTCTCATCAATTTGAGAACTGTTATAGATGTCCAAGGCAAGGCATCTTCACTTATCACAAATATAGATGCTTTCTATTTTTCGTTGATCTCTCCTGGTCCTCCAGCTTCTAATTAACATAGAATTGCTGTTTGAAGCATTTCAAGTTATCCATTAGATTGTTGGTAAACTGAATCGGTGTGGAAAGAATGTACTTATTCATGATGGGAACTATTGTCTTTTCTTACTTACTCGCACACTCTGTCACCATGTTATATTCATTCCTTGAAGAAGAATAATCTCTTGCCTGGTTTTAATGCTTAAACAACTTTATTTTTCAAGCTATTTGAACCCACAGCTCACTTGACTTCTGACGTAGTCTATTTTTGTTCCTGCACAAACTGTGCACATTGCCTACTGGGGAATGTAGTTCTTTATTAGACATACATAGAAACACAAAAATTCCCTAGTACTTGTGTGGTGCACTTAACAGACAAGCCTGAATGTCAAGCAGGTTCAAGCAGTGAGTCACAAATGGAATTGAATATTGTTCAATTAAATAATAAAAAGGTGAAGATGGTTGAGTTCTGAAGAAATTCTCCAGCATTGTCTGAGACAGGGGCTATCTTTCCTTGTGCTAGGCATTTCTTAATCAGGTTAACACTTTACCTGGGTTCTGTAATACCATACACTGTCAAATGCAGGAATTTGGAATTCAACTCCTTTATCCAAATTTGCAGCAAATTGGCAATGAGATCTGCAATAACATGGTCCTGTGGGAATCTGGAGAACTAGAGGAGAGTACTGGTGAGAAGTGTGCTCAATAGTGCTGTCCAAAAGACCTTCCATCACCCTACTAATGATCAAATGCTGACGGATGTGAATGGTAATTGGCTGAATTGGATTAGTCTTGCTTTTATTGTGAGAATACAATTACAAATGTTCAATTTGTCCAAAACTGAAGCAGGTTTACAATTTGATCGAGAGCAATGCAATGAAGGTGCTCGATGGAGCCCTGCTTCTGATGAATTTTGTTGTTTCATGGCAATATATGGTGTGAATGAAATTGCTGAAGATTAACAAGATGTCTTACTGTAGACTGAGATGGATCAGGTATATTTTGTTGGATGCTGTTGAGGGAGATGACCTGACAGAAGCTGGCAGCAGTGACCAGGTCACTGGCACTGAGCCTGGCATGGTGGACCAAAAGGTAAAGGGGAATGCAGTGGTCATTGGGGACTCCATTGTCAGAAATACAGACAGGAGATTCTGTGAGCCAGATAGGTATGCCCGCATGGTGTGCTGTCTCCCTGGTGCAAGGGTGCGGGATATCTCAAATCGGGTCCAGGGTATTCTAAAAGGGGAAGGCGAACAGCCTGATGTCTTGGTACATGTGGGTACCAATGACATAGATAAAAAGGAGGAAGTACTGAAAAAGGATTACAGAGAGCTAGGACAGAAACTAAGAAATAGGACAGCCAGGGTGGTGATCTCTGGTTTGCTACCTGTGCCAAGTGCAACTGAGGACAAAAATGGAAGGTTAAGAAAAATGAATGTGTGGCTGAGGGGCTGGTGTAAAGGACAGGGTTTTGGCTTCTTGGATCATTGGGATTTTTTTGGGGAAGGCATGACCTCTACAAGAAGGATGGGTTACACCTAAACCCAAAAGGGGTCAATATATTGGCAGCTAGGTTTGGTGCAGCCGTCGGGTGCGGTTTAAACTAATTTGGCAGGGGGGTGGGAACCTGTATGATAGGGCAAAGGACAGAAAAGATAAAACAGGAAAAGTTAGGTTAGGCAGCGAAAGTAAAAAATCAGGAAGAGCAAGGAGGGTGAAAAAAGCAAATCTGAAGGCTTTATACCTTAATGCAAGAAGCATTCAGAACAAGGTAGATGAATTAGCTATGGAAATTGAGATAAACAAATATGATTTGATTGGGATACAGAAACATGGCTGCAGGGTGGGCAAGCCTGGGAACTTAACATCCCGGGGTATATGATATTTAAGAGGGATCGGCAAGAAAGAAAAGGGGGTGGGGTAGTATTGATGGTGAGAGAAGGGACCGACACGATTGACAGAAAGGATATCAAGTTGGAAGATACGGAATCTATATGGGTAGAACTGGGGAATAGCAAGGGGCAGAAAATGTTAGTGGGGGTGGTATATAGGCCTCCAAATAGTAGTGTAGAGGTGAGGGAAGGCATTAAAAGAGAAATTAGAAAAGCGTGCAATAAGGGAACAGCTGTCATCATGGGAGACTTTAATTTACATATAGATTGGACTAGCCAAATTAGTAAAAATACTGAGGAGGAGGAATTCCTTGAATGTTTACGGGACGGTTATCTAGATTAATATGTCGAGGAACCAACTCGGGAGCAGGCCATTTTAGATTGGGTATTATGCAATGATAAGGGGCTAATCAACAATCTTGTTGTACGAGGCCCTTTGGGTAGGAGCGATCACAATATGATCGAATTCTCACTCGACATGGAGAGTGATGAAATTAAAACCGAGACTAAGGTCCTGAATTTAAATAAAGAGAATTATGAAGGTATGAGACGGGAGTTGAGTAAGATTAATTGGGTGGTGTTTATGGGGGAGTTGACTGTGGATAGACAATGGAAAGCATTCACAGATCTAATGAAGAAATTGCAAAAATCGTTTATACAGGTTTGGCATAAAAATAAACCAAAAAAGGTGACTCAACCGTGGATAACAAGGGAAATTAGAGACAACATTAGGTCCAAAGAGAGAGCATATCAATTGGCCAAAAAAAGTACCACAACCGAAGACTGGGAGCAGTTCAAGATGCACCAAAGGAGGATAAAGGGATTAATCAAGAGAGCAAAAATAAATTACGAAAGTAAGTTTGCGGCAAATATAAAAACCGACTGCAAAAGCTTTTATAAATATGTCAAGAGGAAAAGATTGGTGAAATCCAGAGTAGATCCTTTGCAGTCGGAATCAGGGGAATATATAATGGGGAATAAGGAAATGGCAGACCAATTAAATTCTTACTTTAGTTCTGTTTTTATGAGAGGATACAAATAACCTCCCAAGGATGTTGGGAAACATAGAGACTAATGCAAGGGAGGAACTGAAATAAATCAGTATCTCAAAGGACATGGTCTTGGGGAAATTGATGGGATTGAAGGCAGATAAATCCCAAGGGCCTGACAATCTACAAGGAAGTGGCCATTCAGATAGCAGATGCTTTAAGAATTATTTTCCAGAACTCGATAGACTCAGGATCAGTACACATGGATTGGAGGGTAGCTAATGTTATCCCACTATTTAAAAAGGGGGGTAGAGAAAAAGCGGGGAATTATAGGCCGGTGAGCCTTACATCAGTAGTGGGCAAAATGATGGAATCCATTATTAAGGATGTAATAGCGGAGCATATGACTAGCAGAGAAGGGATCGGACGGAGTCAACATGGATTTACAAAAGGTAAATCGTGCTTGACAAATCTATTGGAATTCTTTGAGATGGTGACAGGTAAAATAGATGGGGGAGAGCCAGTGGATGTGGTGTACCTGGACTTCCAAAAGGCCTTCGATAAGGTCCCCCATAAACGACTGGCTTCCAAAATCAAGGCTCATGGGTTTGTGGGCAAAGTATTGATGTGGATTGAGAACTGGCTGGCAGGTAGAAGACAGACAGTTGGGATAAATGGCTCATTTTCTGAGTGGCAGGCGGTGACCAGTGGGATGCCACAGGGATCTGTACTGGGACCCCAGCTGTTCACAATTTACATTAATGATATGGATGAGGGGATTGGATGTAATATCTCCAAATTTGCAGATGACACTAAGCTAGGAGGGGTTGTGTGCACGGAAGAAGGGGTCAGGAAGCTCCAGTGTGATTTGGATGAATTGAGGGACTGGGCAGATACATGGCAAATGCACTACAATGTGGATAAATGTGAGGTTATCCACACTCCTGTTCGGCTCCGAATCATGGGTCCTCTACCGGCACCACCTACGGCTCCTAGAACGCTTCCACCAGCGTTGTCTCCGCTCCATCCTCAACATCCATTGGAGCGCTTACATCCCTAACGTCGAAGTACTCGAGATGGCAGAGGTCGACAGCATCGAGTCCACGCTGCTGAAGATCCAGCTGCTCTGGATGGGTCACGTCTCCAGAATGGAGGACCATCGCCTTCCCAAGATCGTGTTATATGGCGAGCTCTCCACTGGCCACCGTGACAGAGGTGCACCAAAGAAAAGGTACAAGGACTGCCTAAAGAAATCTCTTGGTGCCTGCCATATTGACCACTGCCAGTGGGCTGATAACGCCTCAAACCGTGCATCTTGGCGCCTCACAGTTTGGCGGGCAGCAACCTCCTTTGAAGAAGACCGCAGAGCCCACCTCACTGACAAAAGGCAAAGGAGGAAAAACCCAACACCCAACCCCAACCAACCAATTTTCCCCTGCAACCGCTGCAATCGTGTCTGCCTGTCCCGCATCGGACTTGTCAGCCACAAACGAGCCTGCAGCTGACGTGGACTTTTTACCCCCTCCATAAATCTTCGTCCGCAAAGCCAAGCCAAAGAAGAATCCACTTTGGTAGTACAAACCGGAGGGCAGATTACTATTTGAATGGCAATAGATTAAGAGATGGGGAAGTGCAGAGAGACCTAGGGGTACTTGTACACCAGTCTCTGAAGGCGAGCATGCAGGTACAGCAGGCGGTTAAAAAGGCAAATGGTATGTTGGCCTTCATATCAAGAGGGTTTGAGTAGAGGAGCAATGATACCTTACTGCAGCTGTACAGGGCCTTGGTGAGACCCCACCTGGAGTATTGTGTGCAGTTTTGGTCACCTTATCTAAGGAAGGATGTTCTTGCAATGGAGGGAGTGCAGAGGTGATTCACCAGGCTGATACCTGGAATGGCAGGAATGACTTGTGAGGAAAGATTGCGCAAATTGGGATGAGGAGGAATTTCTTTACCCAGAGGGTGGTGAATCTGTGGAATTCATTGCCACGGAGGGGAGTAGAGACAGGTTCATTAAATATATTTAAGAGGGAATTAGATATATTTCTTCAGTATAAGGGTATTAAAGGTTACGGAGAGAAGGCGGGGACGGGGTACTGAACTTTAAGATCAGCTGTGATCTCGTTGAATGGCGGAGCAGGCTCGAAGGGTCGAATGACCTACTCCTGCTCCTATCTTCTATGTTTCTAAGTTTCTCTTTGCACCTGTCAATAAACCTTTTTTTTGCTCCCATATACTGGGCGGTGTCATTTTTGTACATTAGGATTCTCCTTCAGTTATATTCATTTTAAATTGACCACCATGATTTAAGATTGCATGAGACCTGATACCTGATTGCTAAGGTCTATTTATAGTTTGTAGAGGAAAGGGCTTGTCACATAGTTTAGGCTTCATCCTACAGATACACAGACCCAAATGGTGGCACATGAAACTCAGTAATTTGTCACATCTGTAATTCTGCCTACCATCACATCTGCTGGGCCTGCAACCTTATCTGTAGACATCTTGCAGGATTCTGCATCTGAAACAGTCAGCGATTGGTCAGGAATATTTTTCTTAAACATGCTGTATTGATTCTGCAATGAGTGCTTTCAGCCAAAGCAAGAAATTTGATCTCACTTAATAGCACTTAAAGTCAGTACATAAATATTGGGCATTTTTAGTTCTTTGCTTGTGAGGACAAGATGTTCTGTATTCTCAGCATCATAAAGCGGAGTTTAGACCTCTCATCCATTCCTTCTAGGAAAGCTTCCTAAAACTTTCTTGATATTGGTGACCACTCTTTTGGTGACATCTAATAGCTTCCTGCCCATCCTAAATTAGTCCATCACACAACAAACAGCAGCCATTCCTCACAATTCCGAGTGTGCCACTGTCTGAAACACCTTCCAAATGATTCACAAGAGTCCCAGTCAACATTTCAAGATACAAAGATGGAGAGCTTGCTATGCACCACTCAACAGCCCCACCCTCATCTAACATTTTGGTTACTTCGTTATGTTGTGCAAGATCCTACATGAAGTATACAAAATTACTTGACAATCTGTAGGCCTTTTCCCATTGGCAACCTGCTAAATTGGCCTGTGAACGACCCATTTTGAAATACCAGTAGGGACATTCATACTGGACCAAGAAAAAACAGTTCTGCCCACCCTTTCACATTACCAACCAGATATCGCATGGCTAAGGGAAGCCCAACCTCCAGTGGTGACATCCTGAGTGACGTATTACATACTCGCAGGCAGTGAATGTTTTGTTCTTGAAGATTACCCACACTTCACTCCAGCCCTTCACTCTCCATGCTGGTTGTGTATGGGTATTATGAGTGAGAAAAAAATTTTGTACTAAATGATTTTATTTACAAAAGATGGGCATGGGAAAATGGTATTGGGGATAACATACACACACTGCGCACAGTTTATAGTGAGCATGGGAAAGTGGTAGCGGGATTAAATAAGCATAAGGAAGTCTAACCCTAACCTGGATCCAAACCCTAATGCTAACCCTAGATTTGACACTGCCAGATTGTGAGCAAACTGGTCTGAGGGCTTGTCCTCATTTTGAACAGTTTGAAGCCCACAGCCCCACTCCTCCACTGACAGCCCACTACAAGCCCCCAATGATAGGTTGTGGTGATTAGTAAGGGATTACTTAAGGTGGTATGTGAGTGGAAAGAAAAAGTTTGAAATTCACGTTTATAGATCAATACTTGCAATAGATTTTCCCACGCTCTTTTGTACACTGTGCACGTATGTCTTATTAAATTGTGTTTTATCCCCATGCTCTTTTATACATTATGCAAGTGTGTGCTTTATTCCTGCTATGATTTTTCCACACTCTTCTATTAATTGTTGAGTGTTAATAAAAGTAATGTTTGATAGTAAACCTTTGTGTCCAGACTCATCTCTCATGGACCTGATACTTTCTCAACATAACAATGACCAGTGCAGGGACTGGCAGCATTACTCACCATTATCACCCTGATTTCAACCCGGCATACAAGACCGAGGGGAATATTCTTAAACCATTTTTTGGGAAAAACAAGTGGGTCTAACATGCTGTTATATATGTCTTGCTGTGTAAAAAGACGCATTGACTGGGAAAAATTCCGGCTTTGTTCATTTCAATGTGAATGACCAATGCCAGCACATCGAAGGCTCTTCATAACAGAAAAATCATGCAGATGCTGTGTAAAAAAACATTTTTTGCTCTTTCTATTTCCTGTCTTTTTAAAAACCTCCCATGCATGCAAAAACATCATCAGCGCGTCACTAATGGGACCCGGTATACCAGGTCGCCCATTCACATTGGGCAACCCGGTAGGCCAATTCGAAACAGATCGGCTTTGATACTACCTCCCTAGGCGATTAATTTTCGAGTCGATTTGGACCCCCATACCAAGTTGGGAGTGTTCACACTGGCAAGTGACCCAGTAAATTGCCAGTTAATTCCCACTTTCAAGTGCCAGTACCAGAAGTCAATTAAATAAAGTTGTATCCTAAAAATGTTTGGTTATTTCAAATGCAAATTGTATAAAAATAATGGCATGCACAAATGCAGAGGCATGGGGCTGTGGGGCAGGCATCTTTTATTATAGAATGTACTTGGTGGCTTAATTTGAATCTCCTTTATTAAGAACCAAAACTATGAGAAATTATTACAAAAATAAGAGTCCACACTTACATAGGCCACTCACAAATTCAGTGTCTAGAATATTTTTTTTTTACAACTGATTAACTACTTCTGAAGTAAAGGGAGACTTGTAATATGGTCATCAATTTGCAAGCAAACCCAATTAATGATTTAGTTGAGCAATAAATTCTGAGAGAAATCATAAATTCTTGTTTCAGGGCCAATTGAGTTTCAGTAGGAACTCCATTGAGTAATAACAGGGGGGATGGGGGGGGGGGGGGGGGAGAAAAAAAACACTTGCTTACGTTCTAGTCCTAATGCCCATTTCAGATGTGGACAGGACCGATTTATCTTTCGGTAGACAGCACATCTCAATTTGTAAAGGTCATACACTTTCTGTTCAGCATGTCCTTCTTCGGAACACATTAATCTCTTTGCAACTGAATCTCTAGGCCATTCTTTTTATGCCATCAGCTAAATACAAAACTTTAATTTTGATTTCCTCATGGATATCTGATTTTTTTTCTCCAAAAACAGACTTTATTTGCAATAAATTATTTACAAATAACACATTTAAAGTCTTCTTAAACCCAGTTTCAATCATATCCCTACATCCCAATCAATGTATATGGTTACATTTGTTTTCTAAATATCTGATCAGTGATTCCTTATTACTTGTTTCTGATGCTGCACTCACTCCCTGTCATACTAACCCTGAAAGGTCAAGGAACATTGAATATTCATTCCCCTTCCAACTCTGTCATGAAATCCAAATATGATAGGCAATGTACAGTGGGTATTCCGTATCCTATTGTTTAAATATCAAGTCTTGCTGTTTTCCTTAAAATTATTTGAGCATTTGCTGCAATAGATTTCAATACATTCTTAGAACAGATGAAACTATGAAAAATGCTCCAGCAAAATTAATTTACTTTTTCCCTGGTCATTTGCAAATTTGGAGCATCATGTTTTGCTTTTGAATTGGATGATGGTCCTAATCTACAGATCTGCTGTAAATATCTGCTGCCCCCCCCCAGACGGATCACTGACACCATCCTCAAAAGAATTTGAGCCATTGAACAGTGAGTATCCTTTTGGGGGCATGGTCTTCTGTGTATCCAGTTAGTTTTAATTTATCTTTGAAACTGTTTGGTTATTCATAAACTGAAATTATCTTAAGATTTGTCATTGCATCGCTAAAAGCAATCCAAATTTAATTTCATGAAAACTTAATTTAGGAATCATTTTTAAATAGGAAGATCCCCAATTATATAAATACTCACAGAGCTACAACCATTTTACAAGAGATAACAGCTTTAGAATTACAAGGAAATGTTACAAGCTCTGTCATAGTTTGAATTCACTAAGGACATGAACTCATTAGTTACAGGAAAAGAATACCAGGATAAAACTTTAATTGATGCTGGGCGATCTATCCGACTGTCCCAAATGCTTTTTTGTAATTAAACAAGTAAAATATCAATTTTGATGTTTTGTGATACTGCATGTATTGATCCATAACAATGACTTAATCTGATGGATTTACCTACTCTTGACTCAGTAATTGATTCTTCTGTCTTTTCTCCTCCCCTCCCACATATACGCACAATAAATTCTGCAGTAAAATGCACACAGCAGTGTAAGCTTTACACTTTTTCATTAAAATTTAATCCAAATTTTTAGTATAAAGAACATTCAATCATTGTTTACTCTCTACACACAAAATTTAAAAATCAAGCTTAAAATAGAATTCAGCAACCTGCTGCTAGACAGAAAACAAGCGAGGAAGCCTTCAAGTGCACCCCTCTAAGCATCAGACATCTTTACCTGATAAGCACAGTTCTCCTGGTGTACCATCTCAGCGCATGATATAAAAAGCTGCCACGATTGACTAAAAGAATTAAGAGCTGTCGTACACAATTCAGATTTAAAGCATCTGGGAGGATAAATGCCAATCCCTGCAAGGCACGAAGCTGTATTAGACAAAAATGGATGCTTCTGCTACAGCTGCAACCTGGGTAATGGCTCTGCCTTCGCATGTGAGGAGCAGAGTGGATCGCAATAACTCTCTTCAGGGAGCCAGCATCTATCTGGGACGACGATGGGGGAGGTGAAGGGTTGAGTCAATCACCAGAACACAATCAGCCAATTATACTGTAGTCACGTAGGGAAACAGAGCTGTTTTGAGGCGGGCGTGACCTTTTGATGGTTTGTGAAAGGAGCTTGCTGATGTGGAAAAATTCTAGTGTCCATCAAATAGATGAAGACAAAGGCAAATCAGTTGTATAATTGAGTGAATTTAGACCTCAGACATGAATCCTGCATTTATGAATGTAACTGTAAACTATCAACAGCCAGCATTCATATTTATATCCTTGATAATGACACACAGATTTACAATAGTTATCCCACAGAAATGATAGAGCAATTGTAGCTTCTAAGTGTATTGACTGCTGCACTGGTCAATATTGTATTTTTTAATTTATGGTATGATTTAAAAAACAGTACTGTGAGATCTCAAATTGAAATGACTGATAACTATAATAGAAACTTATACAGAGACAACATGAATATATATTTTAATTGACTAGAAATAAACTTGGGCATTTCATTATATTCCATTCTTTTCACAGAGCCGCAGAACTACCAACTATATAGCACAAATTCTTATAGTATAGAATCGGGGAATAACGTGATGCCATTGGGTTAGGACGTAGGATCCTGGGCCACCTTGTAAATTATTTAAAAAGTGCCGAATAAAAAATATTTTAAACTAATAAAAACTTTTAAACTACATTTAAATGCTACAATACTTTTAAAAATGCCTCCAAAGAAAGATAAAGCAGCTGCTGCCATAGCCGATATGAAAAGATCAAAAGAGATCTGAGGCCTACCGCATGTCAGAAGCAGGGAGTTAGCGTCCAAGCTATTCCCTAGGCGAGTGATGTTGGCGAGCGAATTTCCGCGAACATCGCTCTCCTGCAGCGACAAAAAGATAGCGTCAAAGAAGAGTCCGGAAGCGCATCGCGGATGCGCAAAAAGCCGGGGCCTTCAGAAACATCCGAGGAAGAAGAAAGGTCGGACTTGCAATGGACCAGCAGTGAAGAGGAAGATGAAGAAGAGGAAGATCAGCAACTAGAAGGAGGTACTGAAAGAAGTTAAAACTTCAAAAGGTAAACGTACAGTAAAAGATATAACCAGCATTGATTAATAAAAGAATATAATGAAATGAGAAGAGAAGCAAAAAGAGAAATAAATAAAGTTCTGAATGTTGTTAACAAACTGAAGAAAAAAATTGATAAATTAGATGGGAAAATGAAGGAAGTGCAGGGAGAAATGCAGTATATGGATGATAGAGTCACTAGAGTAGAAGATTCCATTACTGCTCTAACTATGGAAAATCTGAAGGTTCAGCAAAAATTGAACGTATTGGAGAATTTTAGCCAAAGAAACAACATCAAAATAGTGGGACTTTAAAAGGAGTGGGAGAACAAGACCCAATTGGCTTTTTATGAAATGGATACCTGAAGTATTGGGGCAAATCGCCCGAGATTGAAAGAGCACACAGAACTCTTAGACCAAAGCTGCTTCCAATTCAGAACCCATGCTCTGTGCTAATTAAATTTCTTTGATATCAAGACAGAGAGAAGGTTTTGATTCTGGCGGCAGAAGAGGCAAGAACAAGGAAAGCCCCACTTGAGTATGTTGGGGGTAAAGTTTTCATTTCACCCTGATATAAGTGCCGATTTATTAAAAAGAGAATTTAACTCTGTTAAGAAAAAAGTATTTTGATTTGTATTGCATCACCCTGTAAATTAGAAGATTTTCTTGACTGGAGGTGAAAGCAAGTTATTTTTGAGCTTTGTCCAAACAGAAGAATTTGAATAAAATCTTCCAAGGGCTCAGGTGGAATAAAGGATCAGCAGAACAGCTCTTATTAATATGCTTTGATGGGCTAACATTGCCTGGCAGTTCACGCAGGATTGAATAATCTAGAACACTGTTTACATATTTTTCTTCTTGTTGATTTTTGAAAACTTTAACATTTTTTCTTTTTAATTTTTTTAACATCTGTATTAAATGACTAAAGATTAATATACCCCAGGGTTGGAGAGGAGATGCGTTTCTAACTCCATCTGTATCATGTGGGTAACTGTGACCTTGGTTGCAACCCATAAAATAGAGGGAGTTAGTTTTGGGTATTATTTAACCAACACCTCCGGGGGGGGTGGGGGGAGGGGGGAAATGTTTATATATAGTTATAAATGTGGTACTGTACGCTTTAGAATCAAATCTGTTCTCTATCTGCATTGCCGATGGAAGTGCACACCATTATGTTGGATATTGAATAAAAGTGTTGAGGGAAGAAGAGTCACAGGCAGAGGAAGGAGTAATTTATTAAAATGAATAACAGTGAAATCTTTAAATTTTAATGTTAATGGGTTAAATGGATCGGTGAAAAGAAAGAGCATTAGCATGCAGCCATGTGCTACTTGAAAGAAAGCCACATACATGAGTGCAGTCAGGTTAAGCTCTGGTGTTTTACTGGGGGTTCAGGCCTGACTTTTACACCTCTCGCGCTCCCGCTGTTTCCCCCTTTTTACTGACGTAAAAATCCGCATAACAAAAGCAGGTTTCCCATGCGCAGGTACCCTCTTGCATGACAATCCCTTCTTCCCTGCACACTATCCCTGTCTGTTGGCTGGCTGTGCAGTGGGGCCAGTGCCATTTTGGGGTCACTGGCCCTTAAGCTGCCCTTGCTGTTTGTCCTCCAGTTCACTCGCTAGGGACAGTGCCACTGCACGGTCTGCTGGCTTTTAGGTGCGCTTGCTGCCCAGAGCGCCGGTTTGATTGCTGCAGAGGAAGGCTGCCATGTGACCCCCCTCCACACCCCCAGAACCAGCGGTATTGTCCTTGGTGCCTGGAGACATAGCCTCCACAGGCTTCAGTGGCCTGCCTCTTTTGCGTGATGTTGGTGTCTCAACTGGGTATGCTGGGTCCAAGTGTGCTGGCTTTAGTCTGACCATGGTGAAAATTTCCCTCTTTCTTCTGACCTCCAACTCGAACGTGGCTCCATTGTTACGTATGACCCCAAACGGGACTTTGTAAGGTCTCTGCAATGGTGGAAGACGCAGACCCCCCCCGTGAATGAAAGCACACTCACAGTCTTGTAGGTCCTTGGGTATCTTGGTCCTCGTGTGTTCGTACCTGGAAGGTGGAGTTGTGGCCAAATTGCTGACTCTTTCCCTTAGTTTGCAGAGGAGAGCTGCTGCGTTTTCCTGCTGCCTGCCTGGAGATGTTATGAATTCTCCCGAGACTTCCAGTGGAGCTCCGTAGACAAGCTCAGCTGATGAGGTGTTGAGGTCCTCCTTTGGTGCCGTGTAGATACCCAACAGTGCCCGTGGTAGCTCATCCACCCAGTTAGGTTCTTGGAATCTGGTCATGAGTGCAGTCTTCAGGAAGCGCTCACCAGCCCATTTGACTGTGGATGGTAGGCCATTGTGTGGTGCAGCTGGGCACCCCACAGGCTGGCAAGGTTGGACCAAAGGCCAGAGGTGAACTGGGCCACACTGTCCAATGTGATGTGGGATGGTAACCCGAAACATGCCACCCAGTATGGTGAGAGCCATACTGTGGATATGTCTGCCAGTGGGACTGCTTCCAGCCACCTGGTGAAGCGGTCGACCATAGTGAACAGGTAGCGGAAACCCTGGGATACTGGGACTACTATGTCCATGCGGATGTGGTCGAACCTTTGCTCTGCGGGCTCAAAGTGCTTCAGTGAGGTCATGATATGCCACTGTATCTTTGCTGTTTGGCACTGCATGCATGCCTTTGCCCACTGTTTTTGCAATCTATGCCACACATTTGCTCGCCACCAGCCGGACCGTGGTCCTAATGGATGGGTGAGCCGCCCATGGACGGAATCGGAAACCTGCTGTCTCCAAGCCACTGGGACAATAGGTCTGACTTGGCCAATGGGTGGTGATATTACCTGTGCCAACAGGAATGTCCTGGAGCTGCAGTCCCAATATGGCTATCCTGTATTGGGGCATCTTCTTTTCGTCTTGCTGAGCTTCTGTCAGCGGTACAAAATCCACTCCCCTTGATAGCGCGTGGAAACTCTGTCTGGACAGTGCATTGGCCACCACCTTGTCCTTACATCTGTGAAGTATTTCGAGATGCAAGATAGTGACGCTGCTGGCAGGCTGACCAGGAGTCTAAGCTCTTGGCCAAGACAAAGGTCAGGGGCTTGTGGTCTGTGAAGGCTCTAAAAGACCTTCCCTCGAGGAAGTATCTGAAGTGGCAGATAGCCAAGTACAGCATCATTAGCTCTCTGTTGAAAGTGCTGTACTTCAGTTCCAGAGCCACAGATGTTTGGTGGATATGGCCAGCGGTTGCCAACTTCCTTCGATCTGCTGCTCCAGAACTCCGCCGATGATCCGGAGGCATCCACTTTCAGGGTCGTTGGAGAGTCTGCCCTGGGATGTGCCAGAGCAGCGGCACCTGCCAGCGCTTCCTTGGCCTTCACAAAGGCCTCCGCTGACTCCTTGTCCCATGTGATGTCCTTCTCCTTGCCTGCCATCTGGGTGAATAAGGGCTGCATGATCCGGGCAGCCGAGGGAGTGAACCTGCGGTAGAAGATGATCATCTCCACGAACTCCTGTAGTTCCCTGGTCGTGCTGGGCCTAGGAAACTTTCGGATGGCCTCCACCTTGCTGGGTAGTGGTGTGGCTCCTTCCCTGGTTATCCTATGGCCCAGGAAGTCGAAGGCCTCCACCCCAAACTGGCATTTGGCTGAGTTGATTGTCAGTCCAAACTCGCTCAGCTGGGTTGTGGAGGTGCGTTAAGTATTCTTGTCAGTTCCTGCTCACCACGGGTCGTCCAGGTAGATGAAGGTGCCGACCAGGTCTCGGCCCACTGTGTCCATTAGTTGTTGGAAGGTCAGTGCGTCATTCTTCAACCCAAATGGCACTCGTAGGAATTTGAACAGGCTGAGCAGGGTGATGATGGCAGTCTTGGGGATATCATCAGGGTGAACCAGGATCTGATGATACCCCTGCACGAAGTCCACTTTGGAAAAGATCTTTTCCCCATGCAGGTTAGCTGCAATGTCCTGGATGTGCGGCAGAGGGTAGCGATCTGGTGTTGTGGCCTCGTTGAGCTGACAGAAGCCGCCATATGGTCTCCAACCCCCAGTGGTTTTGGCCACCATATGCAGGAAGCCCATGGGCTGTCTGACCACCTTACGATGCCGAGTTCTTCCAGTTTCTTGAATTCCTCCTTCTCCAGCTGGACCTTCTCTGGAGGGAGTCCTCTTGCATGTGCGTGGAGCGGTGGGCCCTGGGTCAGGATATGGTGCTGTACTCCATACTGGGACATTGTAATGGTGAATTGGGGGGTGAGCACTGCCAGGAACTCAGCCAGGACCTTGACGTATTCATCTGTGGATTGCTGCACGGTATCCAGGTGGAGTGCTGCAAGCTTGGCATCTTTGAAGGGGTTTGTAAAGTCCTGGCATGGACCAGTCTCTGATCCTTTAGGTCCATGAGCAGGCTATGGGCACTTATGAAGTCTGCCCCAAGGAGCAGCTGTTCCACTGCAGCCAGCGTGAACACCCACAGGAAAAGGCCGCCTCCCAACTGCAGATGGACCTTGCAGGTACTATAGGTCTAGATCGTGCTGTTGTTGATGGCCCTCAGTGGGGCCCAACTGCCTGTTCCTGGTGTCCAGTTCTGACTGGGGCAGGACTCTGACCTCTGCTCCTGTATCCACAAGGAAATGCCGTCCAGACTGGTGATCCCAAACATACAGGAGGCCATCTTGTTGGGCAGCTGTCATGGCCATTGGCGATGGCTGGCCCCAGCATTTCCCTGGGACATGTATGGCAGGCTCTGGAACCCCATCTCTGGTGGTAGAAGCACCACTGATCATTGGGATCGCTTCCTCTGTGGGGCTGCTGTTCCTTCGACAGGTCTGCTCAGGTCTGGCTGCGGGGTTTAGCGACGAGCCCCATGGATGCTGAGCTCTCTCTCTTCTGTTTTCACAGAACATCTGCTCTTGCTGTGACTTTCCAATGGTCGCTGAAGTCAGCATCTGCCAGGAGAAATTGGATGTCCTCAGGCAGTTGCCCCAGGAAAGCCTGCTGAAACATAATGCAGGGCTCATATTTGCCCAGGAGGGCCAACCTCTCATTCATAAGAGTTGATGGGGGCCTGTCCCCTAGTACATCCAGGTGGAGCAGGCGTGCCCCCCTCTCACGCCGTGAGAGCCCCAAGATCTTGATTAGCAAGTCCTTGAAGGCAATGTATGTGCCTTCTGATGGGGGCTCCTGGATGAAGTTGGCCACCTGGGTCACCATGGCCTGGTCCAGGGCGCTCATCACATGGTAGTACCGGGTGGACTCTGCTGTGAAATGCCGGATCGGAAACTGTCTCAGTCTGGTCAAACCACACACATGGCTGATTCATCTAGAAGGTCAGCAGCTTGAGAGCTATTGTGTGGTCTGCTGCTGGCTTGCTCATCATTGGGTTTAGATGCCGTCTAAACCATCAGGGTCACCAATTGTAGCCGTATTCTACTCGAAAGAAAGACATGCGCACGAGTGCAGTCAGGTTGCACTCTCAGGCTTGACTTTTATACTTACCGCATTCCCAATGTTTTCACCTTTTTACTGATGCAACAATCCACATAAAATAAAGCAGGTTTCCCGCGTGTGGGTACCCTCTTATGTGACAATCCCTTCTTCCCCGCACGCTGTCCCTATCTGTTAGCTGGCTGTGCAGCGGAGCCAACGCCATTTTGGGATCACTGGCCCTTAAGCTGCCCTTGCCATTTGTCCACCGGTTCACTTGTTAGGGTCAATGCTGCTTCGCGGTCTGCTGGCATTTTAGGTGCACTCACTTCCCAGAGCGCTGGTTTGATCGCTGCAGCGGTGGGCCGCCACACGCACATTATTAATAACATGGGAGTAGGCCTAGCTTTTTTTTCCAAGAAACATTTAATTGAGAAAGAACATTTGAAGTTAAAGAGAGATTGAGTTGGATATATAGCAGCTTCTTCGTTCAACTCCAAGGCAAGAGAAGTGGGAATTTTGGTGAGAAAAAATCTACCAATTAAAATACAAAATGTAGTAACTGATCCTGCAGAGAGATATAGATTGCCAAATATACATTGCCAAATATATTCGAACTATGGGCTCTTTTAATTTTCTATGCACCAAATATGGATGATGAAAAAATTTATAAATTTTGAATTTAGCAGAGAGACATGAAAACATTTTAACAGATTTTAATTTCTGTATGGATCCAAATTTAGATAGAACTGCGAGAGGAATGTCAAGAGCTAAAGCAGCAAAAAACAAAGCAACATAGAAAATAGGTGCAGGAGTAGGCCATTTGGCCCTTCAAGCTTACTCCGCCATTCAGTATGATCAGTACCTGGTTCCTGCCTTCTCCCCACACCCCCTGATCCCCTTAGCCACAAGGGCCAAATCTACCATACTCTTAAATATTGACAAGGAACCGGCCTCAACCACTTCCTGTGGCAAAGAATTCCACAAATCCACCACTCTCTGAGAGAAGAAATGTTTCCTTATCTCAGTCCAAAAAAATTTTTCCCCTTATCCTTAAACTGTGACCTCTGGTTCTAGTTTTTCCCAGCATTGGAAACAACCTTCCTGCGTCTTGCCTGTCTAAGCCTTTAAAAATTTTATATGTTTCTATAAGATTCCCCTCTCAATCTTCTAAATTCAAGAGAATACAAGCCTAGTCTATCCAACCTTTCTTTATTCAAATAGACATGATTCTTACTCCAGAATTGATTTGTTTTTAATTTCAGCACAGTTACAAGGAGGATATTAGATGCAGAATAGAAAGTGAGAATTTGATCTGAACATTCGCTTTTATTAATGATTGTAACATAACATATAACATAACATAACAATTTACAGCACGGAAACAGGCCATTAGGCACTTCTAGTCCGCACCGAACCAAAAAAAATAGATTTTTGAGATTTTATTAAAGAACAAATAGTTATTCTGTGATGTAAACTTGAATTCCATGAATGATAAATTTGTAATATGAGATGCTTTGAAAGCATATATGAGAAGTCAAATTTTCAGTTTTACCTCTAAAATCAAGAAGGAATATATGAAAGAGGTGGACCAATTAGAACAAGAAATAACGGTTTTGGAAAAAGATATTTAAAAGAGAAGCTCTGAGGATAAACGTTGACAATTAATTAATAGCTTCAATATAATACATTACAAACTAATAGAACAGAAAAGAGGCATTATGAGCTACGTGAATGTTCACAAAGTACTTACATGGCAATTGAGAGTAAAATAGGTATTAAGAACAATTAATGTAATTAAAAATTATTTGAATGTCGTTAGTTATATATCTCAAGAAATTAACAAATCCTTTAAGAAATTTTATTCTAAATTATATAAGTCAGAGTCTTTAATAGATAAGAAAATAGATATTAATCTCAGATACATTTACCTAGATTGAGTATAGTGGAACAAACAGAATTAAGTGCTAACTTTACACAACTAGGTGAAAGAGGCAATTAGTTCATTACAAATTAATAAAGCACTGGGAGAAGATGGTTTTCCATCTGAATTTTATAAAGAATTTAAAGATATGTTGATTCCTATTTTTATGGAAATGCTTGATCAAGCATCAACATCATATACTCTTCCATTGTCAGACATGTCAACAAGGGAATAGGATGGGGAGTTAAAATGGGTGGCCAATGGGACTTCCTGCTTCTGGCTCATTCCTTCAAGAAGGGCTCAGGCTTGAAACATCAACAACATACCTTTGCTTTGTTGGACAGTGAAAAGACCAGCTGAGTTCCTCCAGCATTTCTGTATTTTTACTACAATCACAGCAGCTGCAGACTTTGTGTTTCACTCAGGCCAATGGGAGATCCACAGTATTGTGGTGGACAAAGCCAAGGTGCTCAACAAAAAATCTCCTACTCTACACCCAGTCTCTCTGTTGTCAAGGAGACCACAATGGGAGACCAGATGCAGCAGATGACCCCTGCAGATTCACAGGTAAAATGCTGCTTCACTTAGAAAGACTGTTTGGGGACCCCTGAATAGTGGTGAGGGAGGATGTTTAGATGCAAATGGAGTATCTACTATGGAGACATGGGTAGGTTCCAAGGTAATGATTAGTGGGGAGGGAGGATTGCAAGGGAATCACAGAGGGAGCAGTCCCTGCAGAAAACAGAGAGAGGAATATATATGTACTTGTGGGACGCTGAGAGACTGGCTGAATTCCTCCAACATTTCTGTGTGTCAATCACTGTCCAAACTTAGCACCCATCCACTCATGCCCAATTACGTGCCTTTTATTTGTCCCGATCCTTAATCTTTAAAAGCAGGCAATTCTTCAATCATGATAAACAATATTTCACCATTCTGTATATGCTGTCCCAAACTCATCCTTACAACTAATCTACAGTAGCTCCCAATAAAAATGTAAAATATTGATCCTGGTCCTTGTATTTTCAAGCTTCTGTCGCCCAATTTGTCCTTAATTGCTTCATCCCTTGGACTCTGGCTCAATATGCACTCACCCCTTTATTCTAGATCATCTCCAATGAACAAGCCATTAATCATTTTAAGTATCTTCACATAATTTATTTCTTTGGCAATGCTTACAGCAATTTCTTCTAATCTTTTCTGGCTAGCTGTCTTGTGAAATGCCTTGGGTCATTTAAAAAAAATTAAAAGTGCTATTTAAATGCAAGTTGCTTTCAGAACTATCTTGTTGAATGAAATTTCTAATTCACTGTCAAATTAGGCACCAATGTTTAAGATTGAAATTATGACAAAATCCCAAAACCCAAGATGAAATGATAATATACTAACCCACTGTGCCATCCAAAATCCCTGAAGCAATATCCTTTAATTAAAATTTTTATTTAAATAGGATATATTCCGGTATTAACTCCTCAAAGCACAATTTGCAGCAGACTGCTTTACAAAATGCAACTTGCAAAAATGTGGAAATTCTCCCAAATGTATGCATTTTATCATTCATCAGTCACTTCAGTCTTAATTACATCTGATTATGGAGCTGGTATACTTACCAACTCCAAACAAGCATGTGTTAAAAATTACAACACGACACATTTTTGAGAAGGATATCAAAATTTCTGTGCAGCAGATTGCCAGGATATCATCAAAAAAGATAGATCATGCTTGAGCTAGCCCATGTCCTAGGTTTGGCTTCTCACCACGTTCCCTCCCACCCCCACATCCCTAACTGCACTAACCTATAGTGGCTAATCAATGTCCTGGAGGTTATGCCACTGCAAGGTGTCAACAAACAGGCTATGATGTCTCAGGCAGCAAATCTTGAAGCCACTCAGGCACTCATCTTTCAAAAAAAAAAAAAAATTCCTATTGTTTTTGAGAATTACAGATGTTTGATGACAAAGTTGAAATACATTTAAATGATTTAAAAAACATTATTATGCAATAATATTTTAAACCTTGCTATTTTGTGATAAACTGCCATCCATTTATATTTAAAAAAATCACTTAGCTTCAATTACATTCAAATGAATGGGGTCATCGCAGATGTGCCAGCTGTGGTTTGTGTGCAGCTAAGAGCATAAGAAATAGGAGCAAGACTAGGTCATCTGTCCACCAAGCTTGCCCTGCCACTAATGCACCTGATCTTGCCATTGACTCATCCAATTACCAGCTGGTTCCCCTTAATCTCATAATTCCCCTATTATTAAAAAAAATCTATCTGTGTCTTAAATACATCTAATGAGACAGTTTCTGCTACTTCATTGGGAAGAGAATTCCATAGACTCCCTATTCTCTGGTAAAAGCAGTTCCTCCTCATCTGTCATAATTTTATTCTCTTGAATCTTGAGGCCATGCGTCTTAGATCTCGTCTCACCTACCAGTGGAAACAACCTCTCTGCTTTCATAATTTTATGTTTCTTTATAGTTTCAGGCCATTCAATCTCTCCCAATTTCCAAAATCAACTTGGTGAATCTCCTCTGCACTACATTCAAAGCCAATAAATCTTTGCTCAAGTCAGGAAACCAAAACTCCTGGCATTACTCTAGGTGCTGTCTCACCAGTACCCTCTACAGTTGCAATGGAACTTCCCTGCTCTTAAATTCAATGCCTTTACCAATGTAGGCCAGAATTCCATTTGCCTTCTGGATTACCTGCTGCATCTGCAAATTATTATTTGAGTCACGTACAAGCACCCACAGGTCTCTCTGCACAACAGCATACTGCAATTATTATTCTTTTAAATAGTAGTCTGATCTTCTATTTTTCCTTCCAAAGTAGATGACCTCAAATGTGCTGTTATCTGAATATTAATATTATCTATATCAACACTGCAGTGCACAAATACCAAGACAGAATGTGCTGACACGCACACTACAACTAGCCAACAATTCTCATTGGTAACACTGATTAAATGTTCGCACAATTTCAACGCCTGATTTCAAGTAAGCCATGAAAAAGTTATTTGTTAGAAGGAATACAGTACAACACATTTATGTCCATACTGTGTCTGAAATTGAAGGGCTGCAAATCTGTTAGCAATTGTACACAACTGAGCATTGAGAAGAAAAGAACTTTTGTGATAGACAAAGATATTACAGAAAACCCAATCATCACCAGTGCAAATCCCATTAACATATTTTAAGCAATTTGATAAAATAATTAAGGCTTTTATTTGGAATGGTAGATGCCAACACTTGAAATGTGATAAATTACAATTGCCCGTTGAAAGGGGGTGGCTTAGGTTTGTCAAAGTTAATGTACTATTATCATGCTTTAACTCTTAAGCAATTAGCACATTGGTCTCTCCCTTCGGAGTGAGCACTTCCTTGGTTTTTATTGAATGTTCTGCTCTTCCTCCTATCCCTCCATTACAATGTTTGTCTATCAAATTACATCCTGAGGGAAAATCTCACCCAATTATATCACATAGGGATTTGTTCTGGAATAAATTAGTCAGATTATTTAAATGTAATTTATATTTGAATGAAGGCGAGTATTTGGATGAATCCAAAGTTGTATATTGATGTCCCCGTTTTTTCTGGAGGGAATGGCAAGGAAAAAGTATAATTAAATTGGGAGACTTTTATAATGGTGAAAGTTTAAAAATCTTTAAATCAATTAATCCAATAGTATGATATCTCTTGGCCACAATTTTGGAGATCGCTTCAACTGTGTCATGTGCTACACACAACTTTTGGTTCTACACAGCAACCCCCACAAATTGCTATGATACTGTCTACTGTACTGGCTGCATATGGTAAAGATCATGAAGCCTCATTTTATTATTCAGCCTTAACACAAATTTCAGGGGATAAACTTTTGTTGGGTTGTAAAAGAGCATGGGAAGTAGACCAGAGTGTGGTTTTTGAGGCAGAAGAATGGGAGAAAATTTGTATATTAATATCAAAATAATGTCAAGAGACCTGAGAGTGTGCCTAATTCAGTTTAAGATTCTGCACTGTTTTCATTGGACTCCAGCAAGGTTATATAATTAAGGTTGAAAAATATCCCTGAATGCTGGCACTGAGAGGCAGATAAAGGGGATTTAGTATATGCGCTTTGGTCTTGTCCCAGAATTCAAGAATTTTGGATTAGGATACTTAAGTATATTGGTGAAGTTTCAGGTATTCAAATTCATTTTTGCCCCAGACTCTTTATCTGGGGAGATACACTTGGGTTATTTGTGGATAAATACTCTCAAAATTGCATTCAGAGAAGTATAATGATCGGAAAACAAATTATACTGAGAGGTTGGAAGAGTTTGGGAGGACCATCATTTCAGAAGTGGGCCTCAGAAATAGCCCAAGTAGCAGCATTTGAATGCACATCTTACAAACATGCATTCTGATAAATTGGATGTCTGTACACAAAAATGGGGCAAATATCTAGGTTTCCTGGTGGGGGATAGTGATGGGTGTAGTGGAGAAGTATTTTAATCAATGGCAGTTTTTTTTCTGTTATTGGTAGTCTAAATAGACACATGGTTACATTGATTTTTTATTTGTTGCCATGTTTGTTTCTATTTCATGGAACTTATGATTTACATAACTTTAACACTAACTCAAGGGTTTGGGGAAATTTTTTTTGAAAAAAACTCAAAAAATTTAAATCATAAACAAAGATTTTTCAGAAACAAACAAAATAAACCTAAATGCGTCTGAATTATATATTTTTATTTGCGGTAAAATAAATAATGCATCTTTTGAATCTTCAAAAAGACTAAAAGGTGGACATCTGAAATAAAAACAGAAAATGTTGGAAAAACTCAGCAGGTTATGAGCAACTGCAGAGATGAGATAGACTTCACACTGCATATCTATTTCTCTTTCCATGGATGCTGCCTGACGCTGAGCATTTCCAACATTTTCTGTTTTTAAACCATGGTCCATTATTCTCTATTTAAAATATTAGCTCGTTATTTTCATACACATTCCCCAACAATAAAACACAATAAAAGGCTCGCAAACTTGAAAAACGTGAAAAACTTGCATAGTTATCTACATTTATCAGAACAGCAGGAAGGACTCCCCTGCTCTATGACAAAATAATGCTAAAAGAATCTTCTATGTACACACCAAGAGGACAGATGCACCTCTCTTTAAAATCTTGTAGAAAGACAGTAACTTGTTCAACACAGCATACTCTTAGGTCTTCACTGGATGACTTAATCAAGTCTCCACAATAGGCCTTGAACTTGCAAACATCAAAATTGCATCAATTGAGCTTTGAATTACACACTAATTGAGCCTTGAATTACACTTCTCATGAACTAACACTTAGAACATTTTGAAATAGGGTTATTTGAGAGACAAGAACTTAAACAAACAAGGCAGAAAAAGAGTATTAGGCCCGATGATTTGGATAAATTGAAAATCCAACAAAGGATGAGAAAAAGACAATAAATGATAAGGGTAAACTAGCAAGACACTTTAAAAGTAACAATAGATAACTGACAATAAACATACAAAAAGAGTTTGAAATATTCATAGCTTCCTTGGAGAATGAGGCTGGGAAAATAGTTATAATGAACAAGGATGTAATAATGGGAGTTTTATAGATATTTTGCATCAAGATACACAAAATGGAATTCTTAATTAAAATTACAGGAAGGTTGTATATTAAATGGTATTATAATCACCAGAAAATTAGTATTAGGTTAACTAATAGGGCAAAAGATTGACAAGTTAAATGGTCTTGACTACTTGCATTATAGTATACCAAAATGGTTTCAGAAAAAAAATAAATGCAGTGATTATAACCTTCTGAAGATATTTTGTTTCTAGAGAGCTATTAAACAATTGGGGAAGTGCCAATGCGATACCCTCAGTCACAAAGAATGAAAGAAAACAAATGGATAACCAGACAAGTTAGTGACATCAATTATTGGAAATATGTTAGAAGTCCATTGCCTCATGATCCCCATAGCCCTGTAACTTCTCCTGTTTCAAATATTGATCAAATTTTCATTTAAAAGATCCAATATTCCATGTCTTAGTCAATTCCTATGGTAAAGCATTTCATGCTCCAACAAGATTTTGTATAGATTTCTCCCCATTCTATTGGTGATAAAAATTTAAGTCCATACTCCTACCACAGACTACAGGTACCAAGCACAGAAAAAGAGAAGGCTTAAAAAGCAAGACCAACATGCCTTAATCAACTCTAATGTTATTATTTTTGCTACAGGACTGAAAATATACAGGAATACATGCAACATTATTGGAAATGTGTAAAAAACAAAAAAGCTATTTGACTAGATATTACAGTGAAAAATTTATATGATTTCCTCCCTAAAGAATACAGACAGAGAGAACTACTCCCATTTAAGTAAACCCATAAAGATGGGTGACCAGGGCCAGTGCTACCTAGGTAAGTGCCTAGGGCACAGACCTCAGAGGGGCACTGTTGAAGAGAGCAAATTGTGCCCTACAGTTCAAGACTGAGGGGAAGGTTTGGAGATGGCATCGGGAGCTCCGCTGTGTGCCTGTAGGTTGACTGCCAAGGCGAGGGTTCGGCATCGGGAGCTCCGGTAGGCCAAGGGGTCGGTTCTAAGTCAGCGTCAGGCGATCTGGACTACAGTAGATTGAGGGGATGGTTCGAAGTCAGCATCGGGAGCTCTGGTGTGTTCCTGTAGACTGACTGCCAAAGGGAAGATTTGGTCTTCGGAGTCAGGCATCGAGAGCTCCAGACGCAAAACTCCAAACCTTCCCCTCGCCCTACACTGGAGCTCCTGACACCCGAGATCCAACTCTGAACCCTCCCCATCCCCTCAGCTAAGGGGAAGCTTCAGAGTCAGGAGCTCTGGTGTGCGCCTGAGGGCCAACTGCTGAGGGGAGGGTTTGGAGTCGGGTGTCTGGAGCTCAAGATAATGGCAGAATAATTATCAATATTCATAGAGGAGAAATAAAAATATATAAATTACCCCCATGCTATTTTTGTCATTATGTTAATGATTTTGTTTACCCTACTTGTCAAAATTTCATAAACACGAGAATTTCAAAAGGCAGACTAGCAGAAAAGTATTCTTGAATTTCTGTGTGTAAAGCCATGCTGAAATTTTATAGTTACATTTTGCTCAGGGTTCTCTATCAATGTATTGCAAGTTCTCACAGTTATGCAATGTGGAGAACTGTCCTTCCAGACAGTTCTTACAGAGGCATATAATCAACTTTACTATTGCTATAGTTGATGCTGTCTCACAGTGGCGCAATTAATAAAGTGACTACTTCACAACTCCAGCGACTGGCTTCTGCCCTGAACTCTGGCACTGAATGCGTGCAGTTTGTACATTCTCTCTGTGACCATGTGAGCTTCCTCTGGTTGCTTCAATTTCTTCTCGAATCTCAAAAATGTGGGCAGGTAGATTATTGGCCATTGCTATAGTGTGTAAGTGAGTTGTAGAATCTGGGGAGAAATTATAGAAATGAGGGAAAATAAAAAAGGCAATAGCAGAGATTTGCAAAAATAGTTAAAGGAAAGTCAGAGCAAACTTGATGGGCCAAAGGGGCATTTTCATATTGCACAAGTTTTGTGGGGGAAAAAATGGACACTAGAAGGTATATAGACTTAAAGGTGTGTTAAGTAAAAGGTTTTAATGTTGTGTTGCCCTTGGCAGAGGTATGCATTCTACCGAGTGCCCTTTAATTCAAAATGATTTGTGTGCCAAAATAATTTCTTTTGTATTCTAGAAAGATAATCAAAGATTAATGTATTATTTATTGTTGGAATTTAAAATAAATTTAGCAGTTTCAAGTTTTGTGCTTTTCACTTTTTCTACAAAACATTTATTTTTGAAATTAAAAGTTGGCAATTTTTTGGTGGGTGCAAGTAGTTGGTCTTGCTTAGGGCGCAAAATAGTCTGGGTGACACATACATTGTCAAGTGGCTCAACCCCAGTTAGACTGCAATTCAATGTCTGTAGTTTGGTGAAATCGTCAGTAGGCCACTAATGTCAAAGGCAAGTACAGTATATTTTTATCATTTGACTTTATGCAGGTATTTTCCAGCACCTAATCCCTTTCTCCTTAACTTTGTGTAGAGGACCATTGTAGCAACATTTGGAGTGTACTCAGACTTCATGTGCTTATTCCCCATCACCTGGTATAGTAATATAGAGTAGGTGGGAGAAGGCTTAAATATTTTCATCATTTTTGTTTTGTGTGGATTTTGTCTCCAGTTAAAAAAAACTTTTAGCAGCATGCTCATTAAAGGAAGGAAAACGAAGTGATAAAACCAACCAAAATACTGCAGGTTCTCAATTAACAGGATCACTTTTTATTGTCTGTATACACTTTGCTATCTTCAATTAAGGAGAATACATAAATCAGAATGATTTCAGAAGCCCCGCTTTCCTTGCCCTAAGCTTATTTATGCTGTGGTCTTCAACCAATGGCAAGTCATTTGTTCAGTACTCGTTCACCCAAGTAATCCAAGTATAACCATCCACTCCCTCAAACCCAGCTCAATTTCTAAATTTGATGTCAGACATCAGGATGCAGTGGGGCTTATCCCCTTAATCGCCTGTTTCCTGATTTTTAAACAAAGACCCTCCCACACTAAACTGTTTTTCAGACCAGGCTCATTTCTTCACAAATTTGTATGCCTCTGTAAAGACCATGAGCATTTGGTGAATTCACAAAATTCTTGGACCCATGAATTAAAGCTTTCTTACAACTTTTATATTTTTTGCTTAAAAGGGGGAAAATAAGTGAATGTGAAATATCTGGATGAGTTTTTCCCATAAAAATTTTAATTTCTCTCCATCACTAAAAAACAGGCATAATGTCCACATTTCATACTTTCAATACCAAGTTGTGTGTTAAAAGCCCAGAGATCTCTAACCCACAACTCATGACTTGGTGGCTATTGATTGCAAATAATAATATAAAGTGTCATTCATGCAAGTGTTTATCAAAGCAAATCTTGAAACTTATTGCTTCTAAAGCTTCACATGGATGATTCTTAATGTTTGTTGCAGGTGGCAGGAAATGTTTTCTCACTTGCATCCTAAATTTACCTTCAATTTAGTTGAAATAAAATCTTCATGTCCAGTCAAAGGTGAACTTTTAGGTACTGTTTCAGATTTATATTTTTACAGATTTTTTTTAAATCTTGTATCTCCAAAGTGTTTGTTTTTTCTTTCAATTAAAAATTTGCACTATTTTTCTGTTTTATTTTCTCTTTACTGACATTTCTAGCCTTATGAAGTCTGAGCCCAATGAATTATTCTTCTGACATGTTGAGGGAATCAGGTGAATTGGCCAGTTGAACCCCATCTCCTGGTTTTGTAAATTTCCATGTGCTTCAAGTGGCCATAAATAGATTCATTTCTTGATGCCTATGCAAGATAGCAAGGATTGCAGGAAAGATAGAGGTCAAAGAATAGGTCAGCAGGAATTCTAACAGGAACTAACAAGTGGATTTTCCTCCCATTCGCAAACTATACAAGTTGCAGAATGTTTGTTCTGTGAATCAAAGAAAGTGAGAAACAAACAGCTGGAGGAACTCAGCAAGCCATACAGCATATACAGGAATAAACAGCTGATATTTTAGGTTGAGACCCTATATCAGGACCGAGAGTGAAAAGGGAAGAAAGTTTGTATAAAGAAAGTGGGAGAGCTGAGACAAGAGCTGGTACACAATAGGTGGACTTGGAGAGCTGAGGGAAGGGGTGGAGTTGGAGGTGGGAGATGAAAGCTGGTGGGAAATAAGTGAGAGCCGAACAAGAAAAAAAGAGGCAGATGGAATCACCTGAGAGGAATAAATAAAAATGCTTTTAAGAAATTAAATAAAATATGCAAAGAAACTTCTCTATTATCATAATCTACTCATTGCCAGGATTATGTTGTGGATTCACCAGCCTTAAGAAGTGATCATTGCCAAAGGCATAACTTGCACTAAGCAAAATAAGAAAACAAAATCTTGAGAACAAAATATCTTGCTTCTGATGTTGGAAAAGAGACAGTTTGGAAGTACCAGGACCAGTCGAGGAGGAGATTTTGGTTAAAAATGTCATTTGGTTGAAAAAGTTTCAAATTCAATATTTAATCAAATTATAGAATCAGAGTGGTACAACAGGGAAACAGTCCTTTGGTCCACCTAATTATAGAATCAGAGTGGTACAGCAGGGAAACAGTCCTTTGGTCCACCTAATCTGTATTTATTCATCACAATTATGCAAATAACATTGGAGTGCATTTTACAAATTCCAGACTGAAATCGTAACAGTTTATTTTAAAATCAATAGTAGGCACTTGGAATCATTTCAACCAAGGGACTTCATTTAAGTTCTGTTAAATTTATAAATTACGAGGAATTCTGCTATCTATTATTAGGCTATCATAGAAACAGAGTCTCTTGGGCACATAACATTCAAATAAATCAGCAAATCCCTTTCTTTGATTAGAGTAAACATTAAACAAATCACAAAGCCATTACTTTTGTAAAAGTTCAAACATATCCCAATCATCTCACTCTCTCACTCTGCCAAAAATCCAAATATTACACCATAAGATGGAATTAAACTGCTTTTTATTATTTAAATTCAAAATTTAAAACTCAAAACACACGATTGTTATTCTTAGGATAATTTTCTTTTCATTTCTACCAACAAACCCTTCCCGCCCCACCCCTCCTCACCTCACCATGAGCAATATGCTTAGATGAAGAGGTTGCCTTCTCTTGCCACTGGCAAAAATTGTTAATGCTATTGATACCACAAAAATAGATACAGAGGATCAGTGTAGATCCTGTGAGAGATGAGTAAAACTAATATGAAAATATGAGAGATGAAGAAAGCTAGTATGGATATATGTGTAATGAATAAAGCAAGTATGAATAGGATAAGGGTAGATAATAGAATGTAGGAAGTAAAGTTAGTCTGAATAAGATAAGGATCTTCTAGCCTTAGACAGAGTCAGCAAGTTCCGCATATGTAATTAGTAAGCCTTAGACAGAATTAGCAAGTTCTGCATATAAGAGTTAGTAAGCCCTGAGGGTTGGGAAGGTGTGAATAAGGACAAAGGCAGGTGAATAAGGACAATGACATGATGGGACACAGACAGGATACCCCCTGGTCCTCCAAGTTCACAGAAACAGCATGTAGGCAGACAGGATTGCCTAATGCCAAACTTATCCAGGAGGCAGAAGAATGTTAAGGGGGAGGGTACCTCTACACTGAAATAAACTGTATAAAAGTTGGGTGAGCCCCAGTATGTGTGTGTATTCCCAGGGTAAGGGGAAGCACCCAATTTTGCATTGTTGTATAATAAATGTTCTTTGTTCTCAATTTTTGTCTTGAGCAATTTCTGTGAAGGTACTTCTGTTTCTCACAAATGGGGGATCGTCCGGGATCCCACTCCTTCCACTGACAGAGTGCCCGACGATGAGGGTAGGTGCACCCCAGCTGATTCAGCTGGACTCACTGACGACGGGTGACTGGTCAGTGGATGAAGTGAGTGATATCCGAGAAGAGGCATTGAGAACAAACGACGGGAGGACGTTAAGGAAGCACGCTAGGAATAGCTACTGGATCCCGGTAAGAGGAATTTTACTTACTTGTTAGTATGGGAGGTGTGAGTAGCAAGGGAAATAGTCCTAAGGAAGGACGGGACAATTAGATAACTAAGCAAAGTCCGTTAGGATTAATGCTATCTGATTGGGGTGCGGGGAGAACCCGCGGGAAAGACAAACAGACCATGGTCAGGTATTGCTGTCTGGAATGGGTTAAAAACCCGATAAAAGGGAATTCGGTATATTGGCCAAAGTTCGCATCTGATGAGGATTGGATGTGTCAGGCATTGAACATCTGGCTCTATCAAAATCAAAGAGATAATATTAAGAGCAGAGAATATGCAGCCTGCTGGCTCAATGGATCGGTTGATCAACTGGTTTTGAATGAAAAGGAATGTAAGGACAAGAAGGATGAGGAACCTTTTGTCCCTGAAACACAAGGATGGGATGTGTTACATTCCCTTCCTCCACCTTATGCTCCTCCTATGCCGGCTCCTCTCTTTCCCCTCTCTCCTATGCTCTACCCTTCTTCAACTTCCCCTCCTCCCCCACAGCTAAAGAAAGGAGAAGAAGGTAGGGGTGGTATGATGACCCATTCACAAAGTACTAGGTTACCACCTCAATTGACAAGAGAGGGAGGAGACTTTGATTCAAAACAGTGTGAGACCCTCCGGGAGAGAAGGGCAGAACTCTTTGATTCATTTCCAGAGAGCAGGAATCTAGACATTATAAAGGAGAGGATAAGCCAGAAATTAACTGGAAGTTCCCGTGGGAGGGGGTCTCGGTTTCGTAAATGTGTCCCTGACTAGTACGGAGGTGCGTAACTTTAAGAGAGAAATTATCTCCCTGATAGAGGATCCTCAGGGATGTGCCGAACAATTAGATCAATTTTTGGGACCAAATATATATATATACATGGGATGAGTTAACATCGATCTTTTTAGGGCTCTGTTCATTTTGGATGAACGTGGAATGATTCGCCAGGCAGGGATTAGAGTCTGGGATAGGGAACACCAAGGGGGACCAGAGGCGATACCTGGGGAACTTAAATTCCCCCTGGCAAAACCAAATTGGGATAAGAATACTAATGATGGTCGCACATTAATGGAGGAATATAGGGTTAATCTGATAAAAGGAATCAAGGAATCTGTTCCAAAGGGACAGAATTTTAAGAAAGTATTTGAGGTTCCCCAAGGTCCTGAGGAGACCCCCTCTGCATTTCTGAATAGATTGCGTACGGCCATACAGCAATACGGGGGTCTGGATACAGAATCCCCTGCGGGTGAACAATTGGTATTAACGGGCTTCGTTACAAATTCAGCCCCCGACATTAGAAGGAAATTGCAGAAGACTGAGAATTGGCATGAACAGGGAATAACACAGCTTTTACAGATCACACAAAGGGCATACGTCCAGAGGTCTGAGGATAAACAGAAAGGAAAGGCTAAGATTTTGATGCAGGCAGTCAAGGAAGTCGTGGAGGGACAGCAAGGAAAGGGTAGGGGCTGTGTGCCAGCTCCTGGACATTGGGAGGAGCTCCGGGAGTGGGAGAGTAGAGACCAGAGCAAGGGCAAGGGTAGAGGGGAATTCCTGGGACGACGACCATTCCCGGGACCTCATGGTAATCCCGGTAGGAATTGGGAAACAGGAGCATTAGTTTGCTACCATTGTAAAAAGGAGGGACATTTTAAGAGAGAATGCCCAATGCGAGCCAGGGAGACGCAATCTTACGCCCTGATGGAAGCAGATTATGAATAGTGGGGGGGGGGGGTCACGGTTCTCAGTCAATGCACACCGTGGGGCTGCACGGAGAACCATTGGTAAATTTAAGCATAGGATCCCACAGTGACAAGATGACCTTTTTAGTAGATTCTGGGGCAGCCCGGTCTAGTATTTTACAACCACCCGAGGGTGTTAAGATAGAGGGGACAGTGATGATTTCGGGAGTAGGAGGAAGAGATTTTACGGTCCCTGTATTAAGGGATGTAAGAATACAAATGGGAGAGAAGATAGTAACGGAGGACATTCTAATAGTTCCCCAAGCTGGAGTTTGTTTGTTAGGATGAGATTTACAGGACCAATTGGCTATCGGCACCAGACCACAGGAATCAGGTATCGGGGTTCAATTGTATGTATTAACCGAGGAGGATCGGGAACTAATAAATCCTGGAGTATGGGTAAAAAGAGGCAATAGAGGAGTGTTAGATATTCCTCCCCTGCAAGTTACTTTAAAAGATCCTGAGCAAGTAATTAGATGAAAGCAGTATCCAATTCCGATGGCTGGCTGAAAGGGGCTGCAGCCAGTAATTGACCAGTTGGTGAAAGATGGTATACTCGAACCTTGTATGTCACCTTTTAATACCCCTGCCCCTGAGGCTAACGACCAGTACATATCCAAATATTTAAAGGGAGTTTCTGCCTCTCTATGCAAATTAAAACGGAAGGGTTTATTAGCTCAAAACCCACCCCTGGAGCATCCTATTCATTTTATTAAATCTGGTGATTGGGTAGATGTAAAAGCATGGCAAGATCACCAACTAAAACCTGTCTGGGATGGCCCCTATTGTGTACTTTTGATTACAGACACTGTGGTGCCAACGAAAGAAAAGGGATGGAGCCACATACAACGAATTAAACGAGCTGCTGATCCACGGACTAATGACATTGATAATCTACCCTCCACCTAGCGTGCAGTCCTTCATCCTTCTGATCTGAAAGTTACACTATGCCGGGAAAAAGTACTGTAATTTGCTGTTTTGTTTACTTGCTGGTTCCCAATTTTTGGGAAATCACCAAATTGCTCACAATGTATTAAGTCCTCCTGGAATAGGGGCAGCAGAGGTGACAATTATTTACCTTTAGAATGCAGACAGGGCACAGGTATAGAGTATAGTCATAGTGGGGTACCTTATTTAGTATGGGTTAATATAGGATCCCAACATGGACCAGGGGAACAGAACGACCCTAGGGGAGTAGACTTGGTTTGTATTCCGGCCTCTACAGATATTAAAAAGAGGAGTTTTAAAGAGATAGCACAAAGAAGATGGTGGGACAATGACAGACAGAATGTTAGTCAGGATTGTACAAGTAGCAGAGATAGAGTGAATACATATGCTAATGTTCACAGACAGGCTGCAACTCACAGGTTCAGTGATACTTATGCTAATGTTCGCAAACAAACTGCAACTCACAGGTTAAGTGACAAGAAACAGCCCTCCCCAACTTGGTCTCCTGTAAATCATCCTTTGGGTCACACAGACATTCGGAATGTTAAGAACCACCACTGTAAGGGGAGTTCCAGTTGTAAACGACGTAAGCTGCTCCAGAACACCACAGCTGCTTGGCATTTAAATCGTTTAATCAGACTCCAGGCAGCCTCGGAGATCATCACCGAACAGATAGTGATGGCCCTGAATTTATGGGCTGAAGAAAGACAACAGATACGAGCCACAGTTCAGCAAAACCACCTGGCTCTCAATTACTCGTTGGCTGCTGAAGGCAGCATTTGTGAAAGACTGGTTAATGACAATGCTCACAACGGTCAGGCGGTTAAAGACACTTCTTCAGGAGTTCAAAAATCTTCCCATGTCCAGGTTCAGACTTGGCAACCTTGGTCCGTCCGGTGTGGGATGGACTAGACTTTTTATTGGTAACTGGAGTCTGATACCCACAGCCCTTATAGCAGCAGGACTCGCTATTCTGGCCTTTATGGTGCTCCCCTCCCTAAAGACTTGTGTGCAGTATTTAATTCAACGCACCCCTCATCAGATCACTATAACCCAAAGGATGTATGTTTCCCAAATTCTGTCTGATGATGCTGAGACTGCAGTTCGTTTACTGACTTGCTGGGAAAAAGACCAAGTTTACAAGTAATACATTCCAGTTGAGAATTCACGAAGCATAGCTAAAAGAAAAGTGAGGATTGTGAGAGATGAGTAAAACTAATATGAAAATATGAGAGATGAAGAAAGCTAGTATGGATATATGTGTAATGAATAAAGCAAGTATGAATAGGATAAGGGTAGATAATAGAATGTAGGAAGTAAAGTTAGTCTGAATAAGATAAGGATCTTCTAGCCTTAGACAGAGTCAGCAAGTTCCGCATATGTAATTAGTAAGCCATAGATAGAATTAGCAAGTTCTGCATATAAGAGTTAGTAAGCCCTGAGGGTTGGGAAGGTGTGAATAAGGACAAAGGCAGGTGAATAAGGACAATGACATGATGGGACACAGACAGGATACCCCCTGGTCCTCCAAGTTCACCGAAACAGCATGTAGGCAGACAGGATTGCCTAATGCCAAACTTATCCAGGAGGCAGAAGAATGTTAAGGGGGGGGAGGGTACCTCTACACTGAAATGAACTGTATAAAAGATGGGTGAGCCCCAGTATGTGTGTGTATTCCCAGGGTAAGGGGAAGCACCCAATTTTGCATTGTTGTATAATAAATGTTCTTTGTTCTCAATTTTTGTCTCGAGCAATTTCTGTGAAGGTACTTCTGTTTCTCACAATCCCATTAGTTTCCATCATTCATTCTTAGAGATTCTGGAGGCTAAATTGAGTTGCATTCTAAAACTGAGTGATGAGATAGTGATATCCAATTCACTTTCACCCACTGGTTGTAATGCTGGCTGGTCACCAGCTGTGTTACTTGTACGATCATTGCACAGAGCCAGTGTGTGATAGTACAAATTCTATCACAAATGTGTACATGTATAGACTGTAGTGTAGGATGATTGAGAGCATATCCACACCTACTGGCAGGTCTTAAAGGGTTGCTCCGAGCCAGACCAGGTCATTCTGGACTGGTCTACCTACATGTAATACACTCCAGTCTTCTAGTTAATAAAAGTCTTGGTTTGGATCAACAAGCCTTTGATTCTTTTGACGCGCTCTCTTCTTTCTTTCTTTCTTTATTTCTTTGGCTTGGCTTCACAGACGAAGATTTATGGAGGGGTAATGTCCACGACAGCTGCAGGCTCGTTTGTGGCTGACAAGTCCGATGCGAGACAGGCAGACATGGTTGCAGCGGTTGCAAGGGAAAATTGGTTGGTTGGGGTTGGGTGTTGGGTTTTTCCTCCTTTGTCTTTTGTCAGTGAGGTGGGCTCTGCGGTCTTCTTCAAAGGAGGTTGCTGCCCGCCGAACTGTGATGCGCCAAGATGCACGGTTTGAGGCGAGATCAGCCCACTGGCGGTGGTCAATGTGGCAGGCACCAAGAGATTTCTTTAGGCAGTCCTTCTACCTCTTCTTTGGTGCACCTCTGTCACGGTGGCCAGTGGAGAGCTCACCATACAACACGATCTTGGGAAGGTGATGGTCCTCCATTCTGGAGACGTGACCTACCCAGCGCAGTTGGATCTTCAGCAGCGTGGATTCGATGCTGTCGGTCTCTGCCATCTCGAGTACTTCGACGTTAGGGATGAAGTCGCTCCAATGAATGTTGAGGATGGAACGGAGACAACGCTGGTGGAAGCGTTCTTGGAGCCCTAGGTGATGCCGGTAGAGGACCCATGATTCGGAGCCGAACAGGAGTGTGGGTATGACAACGGCTCTGTATACGCTAATCTTTGTGAGTTTTTAAGTTGGTTGTTTTTCCAGACTCTTTTGTGTAGTCTTCCAAAAGCGCTATTTGCCTTGGCGAGTCTGTTGTCTATCTCGTTGTCGGTCCTTGCATCCGATGAAATGGTGCAGCCGAGATAGGTAAACTGGTTGACCGTTTTGAGTTTTGTGTGCCCGATGGAGATGTGGGGGGGCTGGTAGTCATGGTGACGCACTCTACACATTGCTAAACTCACAATGTATTGACTCAAAGCTTTAGAAAGGCACCTAATATGAATGACAAGTACCAATTGAAGTTAGCTGACACAACTTGAAACCAACCTAAAGTACAAAGTGGCTGGTAGCCACCTGGATCCCAGTGTGACCTGCAGATGTTGAAGGACAACACCAGAAGAGACTAGATTTATAAAAAAGATATTGCATGAAAAGTCTTGGGAGAGAAGTAGAAAAGACAAATTGTGTGCTTTATTCAGAGGCAACAAGCAAGACCACTGGATAACAACAGTAAAGCAGTGGGTAGAGATTGCAGTCCTGCTGAAAGCAAGGCATCAAACCATGTGGGTTTTGACGCCATGTTGCAAAGATATTGTGCTGTTCCCTTGTCAGATATCTGAGAAATGCAAAATATCAGAGAGATAAAACTACAATTCAGAAACTTGCAATTTGTACGTTTCAGAGAATCACTTGCAAAGGGATACAAAGTGCAATTGTCCTGGATCGATGGAAAGTGTAGCTCAGATGTCCAGAATTTAAGATCTGTGGCTAGGACAGCCGACAGAAGACAATTGATAATTAAGCACAACATAAAAACACTGTCAGATCTACTAAAATGACTGATTGAAATGTCACAGAACACTGGGAGTGCCACTCAAACCGAACAAAGGACTTTATACAGAACTTGATGGAAGTCAAAGAAGATTGAGATTTTGTGCTTGAATGAAAGTGAGGACTTTCCCTTCTTAATCCTAATTGTGAGAACCTGATCTATGGGCCGCTCCACCCCAAAATGCAACAAGGACAGGATTCACCTTGCCCTCACCTTCCATCCCAACTGCCTCTACTTCCAATATGTCCTCCACAATTTCAGGACATATAAAATGATTCCACCACTAGACTCTTTCCCTCCCCCTCTATCTTCTGCAGGAACTGCACCTTCCGAGACACTATCGTCCATTTATCCCTTCTCACCAATCACCCCATCAGTATTTTCTCCTAAGACTGGAAGAAATACTACATTTGCACCAATATCCCCTCCCTCCCCAATATTTAGTGCCCAAAATAGTCCTTCCAAGTAAGGCAATGCTTTCCTTGCGAATCTGCAGGGGTCATCTACTGCTTCCAATGCTCCATTTGTGGCCTCCTCAATATCAGAGAGGCTGGACGCAGAGTGGCAAACTGTTTTGTTGCTCATCTTTGCTCCATCCGCTGCAATAACAGGGATCTCCCAGTAGCCAACCATTTTAATTATGTTTATCCACAGCCTCATGAACAGGCAAACCGAGGCTACCTGCAAGTTGGAGGATCACCTAACATTCTGTCTGGGAACTGTCCAGGCAGATACATTAACATCTACTTCTCCACCTTCTGTTAAACCACCCCCCCCATCCCCGATCTCTCTCCATCTTCTTTTCTCCAGGTCCCCAACCCTTCCCCTTCCAATTTAGAGACCTATCCCCTCCCCTATCACTTCTCAGTAATTTTCTCTTCTACCCTCCCACCTATATATATATATATATATATATATATATATATAGGGCTTACACCCCCAAATGGGGAATAAATTTATGTCCAGCTCAAGGTGGCGCTCAGGAAGGTTCTTGAAGGCCTAAAACCAGACGTCTGGCCACCCTATGTATAAATGAGGATGTGAGAGTTGGAGAGAAATGCATTTTTCCTGCTGCCAAACTTAAGCAAGGTTGACTAATAGGCATTAGCTATATTATTGAGCTGCAAAAGAGAAGGCTGGCATCAAATCAGCTTCTGATCTCATGATAACGCTTTCCAGTATACTTCCAGCAGGCATTAGTTGTGAACTCTGGATGACTTCACCATTGTATCATCCATTAGCATCAGATACTGTATTGCAACTGTTTCAAGCTTTCAGCACAAATCAAATTCCAGGCAGCAGAATTATGCAGCCCCCTGCTTTCACTCTGCACTGGAATTCCTTTCAAGATTTCAGAGTGAAAATAGCTTTCCCTTCCTGAAGTTGTAAAGTCTTAAGTATGGGATAACAATGATATTTGTGTGTTTTGCTGTTTCTCAAAATATTGTTGTTACGAGCCCAGAGGACCCCAAAACCCAGCAGCAATAGAAATTCATAAGACAGATGGTTACTTAAACAAAAGTTGCTTTTAATTTACAATTTAAAAAAAAATCAAACTTTATCATTACTATTAAGTTAACTTAACCCCCTTCTAATTCTAAGCGCACATGTATATAATGTGTATATGTTCACAGTCCAGTCATTCACTTTTCATTTCTCCAAGTTCACTGGAATCAGGCAATTCTTATACTGTGCACAGAATTTAACATTTATGAATTTTCACCAGGCTCTGATGCTTAAAGTTAAATGATTAGTGCTCAGGAAGGTTCTTGTTGGTTTCAGAGAGAGAAATTTGTTGCTCATTGAACTCACACAAACTGATTTCCTATGATTAGTCACTTCAGTGTCTTGCTGAAGAAACTTGCCCCATCATACCCAAATGATACCCTCTTCTTCCAGGTCACCATAGAGTTCCTCTTATTTTCCTTATTTCAGGAGAAACACTCTAGCCAGCCATTTCCTCTTGTAAGGACCACAAGGGTTTTGAACAGGCTGAACTCAGAACTCACAACACATCTTCAAAATGGGGTTTTCAACAACCCTGCCAGTTTGTCAACAAGCCACTGCAGAAATGACCCCTCTCTCTCTCTCTCTCTCTCTCTCCTTGCTTGTGAAATCTAAACAACCACTCCCAAGACTCCAAACCCAATCTTTGAAAGAACTTTATCAGCACTTGAGCTTGGGCTTCAATCCATTTGCACCTGCTTCTGAAGTTCCTTCCAAAGCAGTTTCATTGTCTTTGCAAAGGCACTTTCCTCATTTTCAGCAAAGCTCTTGCATTTTAAATGAGATGTTTTTGTGAAGTGACCTACAGATTAAACTCCCACAATCTATCTCTTTTACAGACATATTTATATACAATATAAGTTTTAACCTGGCGATTATAGCCCTTACTGCTTCCAAGTGTTCTAATTTTATAAAATTGTATGAAAAATCTTATATTTGTCTCTGGTCAAGATTCATGAACTATTTTATTGTAGTAGTGTACTTTATTTGAAAGTTATTCTAAAACCTGGGATTTCATACTGCTGTTATATTTGTTCCTTGAAGAACATCCTTGAGTTGTTTAATGCTTAAACAACTTTATTTTTCAAGCTGCTTGAACCAATCATGCACTTGACTTCAGTCAGGGTCTACTTCTGTTCCCGCGCACACTGCACGCCTTGCCTACTGGGAAGTGTATTTCTTTATTATGCACGCATAATAACACAACTGTTACAATCTAATTCAAGTTACATTATTAAATAAAAAAATATTTTTATTGCTAAACAATGAAGTAGCAAACACCACTAACTCCTCTATAGGAGTGTAACACAATACAAATTGATGCCAAGTCACAAGTGGAGATTTAAGGCAGTTGAACAAGTCCTTTGGGAAAGAGAAATGCTTAAAATAGTTTTATGGCTGAGAAAGTGTGAGATGTGCTGGGGTGTGTATGCTTGCAACAAAAGAATGAGAGTGGGAAAGTGAAGGAACATAATTTAATAAAAGGGGAAACACAACGGAAAAAAGAATAGCAGAGAAAAGGCATACCAAGATGTTCAAGAATCCTCTGGGACTACTAGGAAAATATAATCTTGCTGACACATTATAAATTGCTGCAGACTTTAGATTCAGAAGTTGCAGTATCAGAGTGGAGTGCTTATCAACAAGATAGAGCATGTTACAATGTATACAGAAGTAAAACAAATGGCTGGCAACAAGCAGCAACATCATTATTTTGAAGGAGATCACCCCATTTAACAAAATGCAAGCTTAGCGGAGTCTTTGATTTTCCTTAATTTCATTCCTTATTTTGAATTGAATTAACCAAAAGTCATACATTTTTATTTTAATAAATTTAAATAATTTAATGCACCATAATATCAGAGACATTTAAAACAATGAAAGGAGACCTTCACTGAAGTAAGCTTTCAAAGGCTGCCAAGGTGGTGTTAGGCTCAATTCCTTGAGGCTCAGATGCCCTTGTGGCATATTCTGCCTCACTAATAAGCCTTCAGTGGGTAAATGTGGCCACGGAAGTAGCATAGAGGAACAATATGTGTTACAGGTCAGATCAAGCACAATAAGGCCCAATGAGTCTGACCAGAACACAACTGAAAACTTTTGAAACAGTGATAATGATTTGGACACTTGAACAGCTGAGATAAGTTCCACATGTACTTGACCGAGAGTATACCGTCCAAGGATCACATGTTCAGAGACTGGACACAGACGAGGAGATCATTTCATTGAGCAACTTTGTTTTGTCTGCTACAAGAGCAAGGACCGCCCAGTGACCAATCATTTAAATTCCACACACTATTCCCACATTGACATGTTTGTCCATAGCCTCATGTATGGCAAAGCGAGGCCACCTTCAAATTGGAGGACAACACCCTGCATTCCATCTTGATGGCATTCCAGCTAGATGGCATTGACTTATTACAAAGATGAGGAGGAACTACTCCTCTCAGAGTCTGTGCAATTCCCTTCCCTGGGAAGCAGCAAAGGCTGTCTCATTAAATATATTTAAGACACAGCTAGATAGATTTTTTCATAGAAGGGAAATCAAGGTTTATGGGGGGAAACATGGAGTTTTTTCCTGATGAGAGCAGGCCAGATGGCCAAATCTGTTCTTCTTTCTTTTATTCCTAAAATGGGGAGGGTGTTCCTATTGCCCTTTTACATTCTACACATGATCAGTTGGATCATCAGTTCTGTGGTATGTTGTTAACAGTGATTTTTTTTAACTATTTCAAGTTAACTGGATTTTTTTTGCACAAATATGATAAATATGTGGCTTTTGAGGGAAAAACCTCACTTCTTCAATGCTTTCTCTTCACACTGGCAGTTGAACGTGGGTTGAACCTGGGTTGAACCTGGGAATTCAGCAGTTCACCTGTCTGCGTAAATGCTCCAAAGCTGGGGTGCGGGGTGGGGGGGTGGTACAAATTGACCCAGGGTTGATTACAACCAAGGAGGTTGTATCAGAGCCGAGCTGTTTCAACTCTGCTCCAATGTGAATGGGCCACCTGCTATGTCGAGTAGCATTAGTAACGTCTTTACCTGTGTGTATGGGTCATCCTGGCGGGAAACAGTCAGTCTGGCCAGGTTGATTGGAGGGAAGGTCAATGTTTCAGTGTTGTTAAGGCTATTGTTCTGTTTTCAAGTTTTTAGTGTAGGCGTTAGTGAAGTATTGATATGACACATTTAGTGTTAATGTAGTTTAGTATTATCCAACTGCACGAAAACCAACAAGGTCGGGTCAGATACAGCAATGAGCTCTCTGAACCCTTCTCCATTAACAATGGCGTGAAGCAAGGCTGTGTTCTCGCACCAACCCACTTTTCAATCTTCTTCAGCATGATGCTGAACCAAGCCATGAAAGACCCCAACAATGAAGACGCTGTTTACATCCGGTACCGCACGGATGGCAGTCTCTTCAATCTGAGGCGCCTGCAAGCTCACACCAAGACACAAGAGAAACTTGTCCGTGAACTACTCTTTGCAGATGATGCCGCTTTAGTTGCCCATTCAGAGCCAGCTCTTCAGCGCTTGACGTCCTGCTTTGCGGAAACTGCCAAAATGTTTGGCCTGGAAGTCAGCCTGAAGAAAACTGAGGTCCTCCATCAGCCAGCTCCCCACCATGACTACCAGCCCCCCCACATCTCCATCGGGCACACAAAACTCAAAACGGTCAACCAGTTTACCTATCTCGGCTGCACCATTTCATCAGATGCAAGGATCGACAATGAGATAGACAACAGACTCGCCAAGGCAAATAGCGCCTTTGGAAGACTACACAAAAGAGTCTGGAAAAACAACCAACTGAAAAACCTCACAAAGATAAGTGTATACAGAGCCGTTGTCATACCCACACTCCTGTTCGGCTCCGAATCATGGGTCCTCTACCGGCACCACCTACGGCTCCTAGAACGCTTCCACCAGCGTTGTCTCCGCTCCATCCTCAACATCCATTGGAGCGCTTTCATCCCTAACGTCGAAGTACTCGAGATGGCAGAGGTCGACAGCATCGAGTCCACGCTGCTGAAGATCCAGCTGCGCTGGGTGGGTCACATCTCCAGAATGGAGGACCATCGCCTTCCCAAGATCGTGTTATATGGCGAGCTCTCCACTGGCCACCGTGACAGAGGTGCACCAAAGAAAAGGTACAAGGACTGCCTAAAGAAATCTCTTGGTGCCTGCCACATTGACCACCGCCAGTGGGCTGATAACGCCTCAAACCGTGCATCTTGGCGCCTCACAGTTTGGCGGGCAGCAACCTCCTTTGAAGAAGACCGCAGAGCCCACCTCACTGACAAAAGGCAAAGGAGGAAAAACCCAACACCCAACCCCAACCAACCAATTTTCCCTTGCAACCGCTGCAATCGTGTCTGCCTGTCCCGCATCGGACTTGTCAGCCACAAACGAGCCTGCAGCTGACGTGGACTTTTTACCCCCTCCATAAATCTTCGTCCGCGAAGCCAAGCCAAAGAAAGGAGAAAAAGAAAAGTTTTAGTATTAGTGTAATTATATTTCGAAGGCTTTTAATATAGATACCTGTGATAATGGTGGCCAACTGGGAAAACGGAGTGGTGCAGGAGCTCCTTTTAACAAGGGCTGAGGAGAAAATCTACAAACCTACAACAGGCACCGTGAAGGATGGCCCATTATATGAGAGGGTCACTTGTAGGCTCAGGGATCGAGATTTGACACTTGATCTGCCAGATTGTGTCGGAGCTGGTCTCTAGGTTTGTCCTCAGTTTCAAGTCTGAAGCCCACTGCAGTAGATTTCCCATGCACTTTTATATATTGTGTGCATATGTTCTTGATTCCCATTACGATTTCACTACCCTGCACGTACATAATCTCCGGACATCACCACTGGAGATTGGGCCCCTTTAGTCCTAATGTTAAAGGGCGCACAGACCAGGGATTTCATGGACCAGTGTGAATGGCACTCCAGGTATTTCGGCATGGGTCATTCACACACCACTTTAGCGGGTTGCCAATGTGAAAAGGATAAAGCCCGCAGAACTGGAACTTTGAGCAAATATTTTATCATTGATCAGCTGGGTCAGTGCCAGAACGTATGCTAGAGGGGGGAGGGACTGACCAGTCAACGAGCGGGGGGGAGGGGGTGGGGTGCTGGGGTGGAGGGTGATGGCAGGATCCGACCCGTCGATGTATGTGTCTGTGTCTGTGGAGCACCGTTGGGGATTATTCCTTCCAAAACAATTTTCTCCTTTTCAGAGAGACCTGGATAAGTGGTTAAGAATCGTGACAACAGGAAGTGGGCTCTTTGTGCAACGTGGCCCACGGAGACTTTGGCAGGATGTTCAAGATGGTCTCTGGAAGGATGAGTGGAGTACACGAGTCCTTTGGATGAAGCTGTGGATAAGGCGAATGTGCATACTTGCTCTGCTGGTTGTAGACTGAAAGTTTTCTGTTTGAGTCTGAAGTTTGGGTGACCTCCCCTAACACAACAGTGAGCGACAGACATTGAGGTGTGGCAGAAACTAATGACAACAACCTCAAAATTATGCTCAGGTCAGGAAGCTGAGAAGGTGCTGGCCTTCGTGTCCATATGGAAAGCAGTTCAGGTGCAAGGGCAAGGCTGAACTTGCAGCCACAAAAATCAGATTTCACTGAAGCTCCTTCATAGTAGTATGACAGGAGAATGGGGTTAATTAAATCTTACTATAATACAACTTTTGATTAGTGAGGTTAAAAATCTCACTCCAGAGGTATTTTGCATGTTGCTCTACTTTCAATATTGTTTAAGAGATCATTTTGTTTGGGTTCACAAAAACAAGTCAGAGGATAGATTTGCCAATACTGCCAAGCAACCAGAAATGTGTCTGAAACGAGGTTTAATTTTTAAAAAAAATTCACAGTTGGAGTTGAGATTGGTGTTACGTAAATTATTTCCAGATTAGTTTGGAATCACAATTAGTCCATTGTATAAGAATAACAGATTCCTTTCCCTGAAGACACTGGTGAATCAATGGACATTTACAGCAATCGAATCTGATGGTTCTGTGGTCACCAGTAACAAATGAAGATTTTTATTACCAATTAATTAAATTCAAACTGCCAAACTCTCATGACCCGTATCGGTGTCATCAACCCAGGCCTCTGGATAAATGCCACTCCATGTGCAATCATGGCAACATTGACCATTCTCAATATTAAAGCAGATATTGATTTATTTTGGTTAGTGATATGGAATATATCTGCCCCGTCTGAGATTCATTGTGTAAATGCATAGGCCTGCGTATGTCACCAGGTTTCCATGATGTGACAACTTCCATCAACAAGTTTATACTAGAAATGGGAACAGAATTGCTTGGAGTGTAAATGTGAGGAGGGATTAAATCTCCCAACCCATTGAAGTCACATCTTACAAGGTGATGTCCCTGATAAATTTGAAATTGACATAAAATATTACATGATGTGTTTAAATGCCAAGCTCTCCCAAAAGTATTAAAAATGGATTACTCAATCAAAAGGCATTTATTATTTGTTCAGCACAGGAGCCAAATGAAACAAACTATTTAGTATAGCTCCATTTCAGCAAGCACCATCCAATTCAAACAAATCAACAACATATTTGACCAGCTGTAAAATCTTGTCTGGATCAAAATAAAATGGCATCTCCGGAAATTTATGCAAAAAAAAATTCAAGAAATTTTTGAAGCCTATTTTAACATCATGCATTTTGACAACTATTTTGTATCTTAGAACGTACAGTACTTTTTTATTTAATGGTAAATCAGATGAGGCAGGATGTAAAACAGGCAGCAGATCTGACTGTAATATTAGTTTTCTCGCTGTTCAAGTTACCTTAAAATTTTGGTCGACGATGTGGCGGATAATTTGGATTTGAATCCTGAGGGAGTTCTGCAAATGTTAAACACAAATCATTTGGATCCAATTTTAAAGCCAAGCTCAATCTGTTGCTTTGAGTGACCATTAAAAACCAATGCATGGATTAATTCTGCTGTCTTAACCAATATTCGTCTCTAAACCAAAAGCCTCAGCAGTAGATTAATTGGTCAATTTTTCTCTATAAAGGTCACTGAAATTGTTATTGTTGCAGTCCCTGATTTTTTTCAGGTATGGTGTAACAAAGTAATATTGTAATTTGTTTGAAAGTTGTGACAAGGTACAATGGAATAAAGCAAGTACTATATTTGACCCAGTATCAATGCAAATTATGGATGGTGCCGAATGAGTAGATACATGAAAACAATGAAGTGGAAGTGGACGGAGACCAATCTTGAATGGACAAACTGAAGAAGAGGGCAGAACAAAGAGTGGAAGTGAAGTGTCCCATTTTCTCAATTTATAAACTTTGCCCTTTTCTTTCATTTTATTTTGTGGTACTCATTACATTTCTATTTCCAACTCTGGAAGAACACAAAATTTGTGCACCTTCCAGACCTACTGAGCATTACGGCGCTGGTTGAATACCAAGCTTGATAAAACAAAATTTGCTCAATATTCTTTGACAGCCCGAAAACAAAGCCTCCCCCCACCCCCTCTGAAAGTAATAACATTCCTTATTGATTTGCTCTATCAATTGTGTCTCATCTTACATACTAGGCAATGGATGATGGATAAAGAAATGCAAATGTTATTTGAATGTAACGTGGTGATACTTGTTGCTTTTTCCTTAAAGGCATTTTCAAATACAGTTACCAATGCACTTATGTATCACTTCAACCTAGCAAGACAGTAAACATTACAGAACTGAGATAATTTCAAATATCATTTAAAATCTAATTTTACAAAGTATTCAGGGTCATGCAAATATGGATGTCAAAGGAATGATGATTCCCTGCACTCTCACATTATTTCTCTGAAATAATCCTATCTGATATTTGAATGTAGTTTGCCATCATTTTTATTTAAAAAAAACTTTCACTGGGATTCCCAAGGAGTTCTACTCATTCTAATGGCTAATGTATTTTAAATCAACAAACAGCTGGTGGTCCTATAAATACGTTAAAAGAAATATTTTTGTTAAAAAGAGCATCCCATTATTTTTGCGGAAACATTTTTAAGATTGCTTGGTCTGGTTCCAGATTTTTCCACATAAAACCTAACTACAGGGCTTGAGCAGTAAACTTAAAAACAGTAATTTTACATTTGGATCATTGAATAGTTTCCAAAACAATTTTACAATGGCACAATTTTGCTATAACTGATAAAGTTCAGTTGGTTAGCATTACAAATGCAAGATGGATGAATGGACCATGGAATTTGAGCAATTGTGTTAATGTATCCTTTCTTTCCATGTAATTTCTTATTTCCAGCATCATGCATAAAGGCTCCATGTTCTTCTCCAAGAACTAGCTTGACATCAAGCAGGAGCATGACAGGATATCCCAACGACATGAAGTTAGGTGCAAATTTGGAACTCCTAGGGGAAGGGAAGGGAAATCAGATGGGCATTATAAGTAGCTTGTACATTGAAGCCCTCTATGGGTAAGCTACTTAGGGTTTAAAAGAAATCAACTCCCTTTTTGGGAAAACATGTAGACGTGCAGCTTTTGAGTGTGGGTAAGGAACTTTGCCATATTGACATGACAATGTTCCTGTTGGAGGTGATGATGGACAAGACTGGGCAGGGTTATTCAAGAATTCTTCACACTTGTTGCTGGAGCCAAGAGTGGACAATGCAGGGAAGGATAGAACCTGGTAATCTAAAGTAAAATAATTGTACTGGTGGGGGTGGCAATGTTTCTTGTAAAATCAATGTTCTGACTAATAACTGAAGATAACTAAGAATATGAAAATTGAAACTAGATAAATAGAAAACTGCAAGAAGATGAAGTTCTAAAACAAATACAGAAAATGAGTGCAGAAAATACTCAGGTCAGACTGCATCTGGGAGGAGAAACAGGGCGGAGACCTTTCGTCAGGCATTAATCGATTCTGACTCACTTTCGTCGAAGTGCAGTGGAAAATATTTTTTTCAAGAACTCAAAAATGCATGTTGAACTTTAAGCATCAAATCCCATTTGTTTTCCATGTTCTTATGATCCTAGAAACTCAAAACAATTGTTTCACCAGTATTTCATTGACTATAATTACCCTGAATTCTATTCTTAACAATATACTTATCCAACACACAGAAAATTGCACTTACTAAGTTTTAGTTCCATATATTAACTCCTTACTGAAATTACTGCTTTGAAATTTTTAAAACAGAAGAATGGACTGTTCTTTCATTTAAGTTGGGGGGAAAACCTTAAAAGCATTGCAATAGAAAAAAATGAAAAAAGAAAGTGGAATTAGGCTTTAAACTAAATCAGGTTTCAGTGTCAGTTATCATGCCTCTGAATTTAATTTCAGACTATTGTAGACTATTTAGCATCTTGAAACACTTTTCCTTAAAAGGAATTTTGTTTACAATAACAACAAACAGGCTTTATAAAATGTGATGGTCTATGCACAAAGCCGAGCCAATTGCAGCTAATGTCAGTAGGAAAATTCTCAATCCAACCAATAGAAACCCTTCATCATCCCCAATTATTTCAGTGATCTGCATCTGTGATGAAGGTGCAGTAAGAAAAAAAAAATCCACAGGAATGTTGCTTGTAATTTTGAACACATGCTGTCGTGGCCAAGGTATTTTACGGCAGGTAGAGACTTGGAAAAGAACCTCTACTGAATGTTCAAACTTGCAAATTCCAAAACATGAAAAAAAAAAATCAGCTCCTCGCGAAAAAAAAAAGAAATAAAACCAACTCAGAAAAGTGTGCATGTACATTACAGTTACTTTGATTTCTTCCACAAGTTATCCAATTTTTAAAGTTTCTTCAGCTGAACCATTCCATAATCTTAAACCATTTGCTCATCAACCAATATTTTTCAGTCAACTCTCAATGTTATTGTGCAACAAATCTACACTGATAAACACCCATTCAATATCTGACTGCTCAAGGGAACACAAGTGATCCATATACCATATAACCATAAGGAGTTTAAGAAACTCAGTCTGTAAATAATGAAAGAAATGTTGATTAGGTAATTTAAATTTGGCAGATAATAGCTCAAAAGAGGAAAGGTTTTGGTGTATACTTTGGCTTGGCTTCGTGGATGAAGATTTATTGAGGGGTATGTCCACGTCTCCTGTAGGCTCGTTGGTGAATGACAAGTCCGATGCGGGACAGGCAGGCTCTGTTGCAGCGGTTGCAAGGGAAAATTGGTTGGTTGGGGTTGGGTGTTGGGTTTTTCCTCCTTTATCTTTTGTCAGTGAGGTGGGCTCTGCGGTCTTCTTCAAAGGAGGTTGCTGCCCGCCGAACTGTGAGGCACCAAGATGCATGGTTGGAGGTGATATCAGCCCACTGGTGGTGGTCAATGTGGCAGGCACCAAGAGATTTCTTTAAGCAGTCCTTATACCTCTTTTTTGGTGCACCTCTGTCTCAGTGGCCAGTGGAGAGCTCGCATTATAACACGATCTTGGGAAGGCGATGGTCCTCCATTCTGGAGACTTGACCCACCCAGCGCAGTTGGGTCTTCAGCAGCATGGATTCAATGCTTGCGGACTCTGCCAGCTTGAGTACTTCGATGTTGGTGATGAAGTCATTCCAATGAATGTTGAGGATGGAGCGGAGACCGCGCTGATGGAAGTGTTCTAGGAGTATACAAGTCCAAGAAAGACTGAATACCTAACCGACGCCATTGAATATTTCCAATGTCTTGGATTATTTAATAAAAATCTATGATAAACAAAAAGCTTTCTAAATTGGAACCAAATATGTAAAGTATGTCTAACTACCAAATTATCATTTCAAAGCAAAAAAGGCAAATGTGCTCCAAGTATTGAAATAATAGATGGATTTAATCTTTAAATCAATCCATCCTGAGGCACCTAAATATTCATTACGATGTATCCAAATAATGATAGATCCAATATTCGCTGCCCAGTAATAAAGTCTCAACTTAGGAAATGCCAAGCCCCCATTTCTCTTAGTATTTTGAAGGAATTTTTTTTTCAAATGGGGAAACTCATCAACATGAGTTAAGTCTCGAAATGGTGGCAGTGATTGCTCAATAAGGGATCAATGGCCATCGTCGTTCCCATAATCCCCCATGCGGCTGGAATCACTCTGCAGAGCAAGTCCAGCTGCGTGGGGGATTATGGGTAAGGAAGACAGCCATTGATCCCGCATTGAGCTGCCACCATCCATGAGTGGGCCCATGAGATACCAGAGTGAAGAGTGGCCTTGAAGCAGCATGATGAAGTGAACCCCTGCAAGTGGCATCCACATGCACGTCTGCTGCCTTTCTACTCTACTTTTTTGGATTTTTCATGGGATAGGGAGAAAAAATGTCATAATTTATTGCATGTTCCAAAATGCTTCTTGATGATAACATGTTGTTGAACCATCTAATAAAGCGATACAGTGAAAAATGAAGGGGGTAAGCTTAGAAGAGATTGAGTACTCTGGAACTAGACTCATTGGAGTTTAGATGAACGGGAGGGACAATGACATTCAACAGGGCAGAGAGCCAATGCAAAGCAAGCTCGACTCGGGCCAATTGGAAACATGGAAGGGAGAGGTCACAGTTATTTGGAGGGCACCTGTAGTGTGAGCAGCTGGGTCCGGGAGAACTGCTCACTGGCGCATCCTTCAAGTGGCACCTAGGGCACACACTTTAGCTGCCATACCCTAGATACACCTATGGATACATTAGGCAGAACAGTAGTCATCGATCGATGTTGCAGAGGAAGAGTTGAGAGGCCTTGTCTGTGTAGGCTTGTAGCATGGATTGCTTCACAAAGCCAACAAAAAGGCAGGCATAGCTGGGGCACATGTGGGTACCCATGGTTACCCCTCAAAGCCACAGGCTCCTTCAGCTGTTAATTCAACTGGAATCTAAGCAGAGAATCATAAAAGAATCAAAAAACTTTGGATTGTTATGATCAATATGGGATCCACTGTTCTGAAGCTGCTCACAAATCCATAGAACCCTCAATATGCAAAGTTACTCATTAACACTTAGCAAACTCCAAGACTTGAGACTCAACACCTGGACAGAAAATATGCATACATCAGGATGCTCTTTATTCAGGATTTAACACCATCATCCCCCCTCAAAACTGATCAGGAAACTCCAAGGTCTGAGATTCAACACCCTACTGTGTAATTGAAGCCCAGATTTCCTCATCTGCAGACCACAATCAGTGAGGATTGGTAAGAATATCTCCTCGACAATCTCCATTAGTACCAGACCACAGGTCTGCATTCTTAGCTCGCTGCTTTACTCACTTTACACCTAAGACTGTGTGACTTGGTATAACAATAATATCAGCTACAAATTTTCTGACAATGTCACAGTTCTGGGTTATTAAAAAGAGGGCAATGGCATGAGTGAGATTGAAAACCTGGCTGAATGGTGCACCAACAACAACTTTGTACTCAATGTCACCCAAACCAAGAAACTGATTGTTGACTTCAGGAAGTGAAAACCAGAGGTACACAATCCAATGATCATTGGGGAAATCAGAGGTGGAGAGCATAAGGAAATTTAAATTCTTGGGAGTCACTATCTCAGAGGATGTTTGCTGGACCAATCACACAAATGGCATCATTGTGAAAGCACGTCAGCACCTCTAATTCCTCACAGTTTCCTGAGGTTTGGTATGACACCAGAAACCCTTGCAAATTTCTACAGCTGTATTGTGGAAAGTATGCTGACTGGCTGCATCACGGTGTGGTATGGGATAGAAATACCCTTGAGTGTAAAGCCCTCAAAAAAGGTAGTAGGCACAGCCCAGGACATCACAGGCAAAACTTTCCCCACCATTGAGAACATCTACAGGGAATGCTACCGTTGGAAAGCAGCCACATTCATTAAGGATCCACACCATCCAGCACATGTTCTGTCTTGCTGCTACCATTAGTAAAGAGGTATATGTTGGTGCCACATGACTCACACCACAAAGTTCAGAAACAGCTGCTACCTCTTCAGCATCAGACTCCTCAATAACAAACACTGAACTTCATTTCAGGACTTACTTTAGTACTTCATTGATTTTGAAAAAATATTCTCGCTGTATTGTACAATTTGTTTCCATTTCATTATCTGTTTACAGTTCTTCATTTGTTTCTATGTGTACGACATGTACAATTTTTTTGCACTACCAATAAGTGGAAATTCTGCCTTGCCTGCAAGAAAAATAATATCAGGGTTGTATGTGATGTCATGCATGTACTTTGACAATAAATCTGATTTTTTTTAAAAATAGTCCTACATAGCTCAATCTTTTAGAAATCACTTAATCCTGTACTGACCTATCCTGGCTAATGCAGAGAAGCTTGGACTTAAAAAAAAAAGCATCTTAGCTCGAGAAGAACAAGCAGCTATTTATTTTTGATGTAATAAATGGATAATAATTATTTTAAATGAATTTGGCAAAACACAAAGCAACGCCCCTGTTGATTCCTTAATTCTGATTAATTGTTTACCAGACCTTCATTTTAAGCACAGGTTTATTACCTTGTGGATTAAAACAGTTTTCCAAATTACTTGAACTCACTACACCAATACTTGGAGGCTGATGAAAATGATGCACAAGCAACTAACATCTGCAAGAACTGATATTTAGAGTTAATAGACTTTGAAAGAGTATGCTACGTTTCATGTACAATAGCAGAACTTACTCAGTTATAATTATTGCAAGTACTGACAGATCTTCTTGGCATTTTACTCATACTGAAACACCTACCAACTACGTCTAGGTGCTATTTTGGAGTCATCTTACTTGATAATCCAATGTTTCCAGAAAAGAAATGAATGTAATGATAACTCACCAGTAACCGAGATGAAGCTGCTGTCTGCATGAGAAAATCCATTGTTTAATATTTCACGTTTCAGACCCAAACACTTTGAAGCTTTTCAGACATTAAAACAGACTTTTACTTGTCAGGACATTGATTATCCAGAAGCTACCTTTAAGTATCATGTATCATATTACACCAACTTGTGCTCAAGTACTGGGAAGAATTGACAGTTGCATATCATTACAATCCTTGTTTTCGAGAAGCATAACTGCAAATCTCACTTTGTCTCATTCCAGACGTCTGGAAGTATTTACAAGGGTTGGTGGACAATAAAAGTTAAACACAGTACGTAGGAGCTTTATGTGATGATCAAAACAAAATCTTGTCGATGTCACGGGAAACATATCAACATGACTGGAAACATTACAAAGCACAGCAATTGTCGTTTGATAACTTCTCTGTTCCATAGTATTAAAAATTGCAATATTAGACTTTGAGACAACCACCACCCAGAGCAAAGTATCTCTCAAATAGCACAGGCCAACTCAAAAGCCAAAGTACACTGATCAATTAGTGTGGAACATACCAATAAAAGTTGGCTCAGCAGGAAAGGATTCAAAAACAAAATCAAGCTAATATGTGACCAATAAATTTTTATTCTGAAATCCAGGCTATGCCAAACTTCAAAACTTATTTATTCCACTCTCTATTATCATAATTCAAATAATTTTGAGAGGACACTGAGCTGAAGCAGCAGAACTTGATTCCAAATACAACTTATAAGAAATGAAAAAGGTCTTGCCTGTATGCATTTATGTCATGCCTTTATGTTTTATATTTTTATCAATGTGATTTATAGATGCAAGCTGTTGGTGGAAGTGCTCAAGATACCACTTCTCCCTTGATATAGTGCCTACACATCTCCCAGGCTTGTTCTCTGATAACCATCAGCTCCTTTCCTGCTTCTCTAAGTGGACATTTTCATCATTAACCACAGCAATAAAGTATCAAATAAAAGCCCCTTTCACATTTGCAATTGGTTCCTGAAATTAATGACCAATCAGCTTTTTAAAGTGTCTAGTGTGAAGGAAAAGTTATCTCAACTTTGTCTCAAGGAAAGTTGAGATGATGTCATCTCATCTGCTGACGCCGGTGTTGCAATAAGGCAAGCATTGAGGGATTGAAATGATCCAAGTTTTTGTGTAAATGCAGGAACATGAAGGAAGAAAATATTAAAATGAAGGTATAAACTTTGGTGTGGGGAAGTCGCAGCGGGAGAGAGAGGAAATAGATAGCAATAGTGGACAATTTTTAAACAGCACGGGGAAATAAGCGATTGCAGACCCGACTTCTCAGATGCCATGTGACAGAGAAACCCCTCCATGAGTGCTCCGTGCATGCACCCTTTCTCTGATGCATGGCATTCTGGGAAGGCAGGTCCACCATCGCTTCCCTCCCCAACAGTATTTCAATATTGTGTGCGATAGTGCTACCAACTTTCCCATGTTGTTTAAATTGTGTGCAATAGCGCAACCAATTTTCCCAAGCGGTTTTAAAAATTGGCCGTTAATTTCTGGAACCAATTGCAAGTGTGAAAGGGGCTTTTATTTGATACTTTATTGCTGTGGTTAATGATGAAAATGTCCACTTAGAGAAGCAGGAAAGGAGCTGATGGTTATCAGAGAACAAGCCTGGGAGATATGTAGGCACTATATCAAGGGAGAAGTGGTATCTTGAGCACTTCCACCAACAGCTTGCATCTATAAATCACATTGATAAAAATATAAAACATAAAGGCATGACATAAATGCATACAGGCAAGACCTTTTTCATTTCTTATAAGTTGTATTCATTGCTAACACTCTCCCATGAACCTTTAAAAAGGTTTATATAGGTCGGCACAACAACAGCAGGGGCTGAAGGGCTCATACCGTGCTGCACATAATTAAAGCTTAATTATGCTATAATTAGGTATGATTAATGTTGTTCAAATACAAGATCATAATAAATTGATCTGATTTAGGGCAGGTCCACATCACTCGATGCGTCATGACATCACCGGTAGAAGGCAGAAAAGCCCTAACACCGGGGATGGCTCCTTGCAAGTGAGAAAATGTTCAGTGTTCCATTTAGGAGTGGTCAAGTGTGAAAAGCCAAACCCCCAATCCTATCCTGGGACACCGAACAGCCGATTTAGTGGGACTCAAAGAGACTAAGGATCCAATGCACGTCTTAAAAACAGGGAATCAATCACAATCAAAAACTGTGCCTTGACTACTTCATACATTCTTCTTCATCGGCAGTCCCTCAATGTTGAGGATGATTTGATACCATTTTTGTGAATTCAAAAGGTGACTAATGAGGCTAATATAAGAACTGTGGACTCTTCTACAGATGGGAAAAGAGGTGCTCTAATGAATGAATGGGCAAGTGATGTGTACATAGAGTTTATCCAATACAGTGCTTTGAGCTCCTTTGCCTTTTGGAGAGGATGTGCACCAGAGATTGGCAGGAATCATTGGTGAATGCTGCATTTCTTCAAAGGCTTCCATCCCAGATCATCTGAGATGTCCTGCTCCTTCAAAAAAAAAGTAGCTTCCCCTCTCCTATAATAAGCTCATCCCTCACCTGTATATCCTTCATTATTCACACAACTATCCAAGCCCCGTCCACCCTCATGCACAACAAGGATAGGATTCCCCTTGTCCTCACCCAACACTCCACAAATCTCCATATCCATAATCCTCCACTATTTGCACCACCTACTACGTGATCTCACCATCAGATACATCTTCTCTGCCTTCCGCAGGGAACAGTCCTTCTGTAACTCCTTTGTCCACTCGTCCCTTCCCACCAATTGCCCCCTGAAGGACCTACCCTGTAATCGCAAGAAATGCTACACTTTCACCCACGCCTCCTTCCTCATCACCATTCGTGGCCCCAAACAGCCCTTCCAATGAAGCCACACATGAGTCGTGAATCTGGAGGCGTCACCTACTGGATTCAGTGCTCCTGTCAAGGTCACGTCTAATTCAGAGAGGCTGGATGCAGACTGGGAGATCGCTTTGTTCAGCATCTTCTCTCTTTTCATTGCAACAGCAAGGATCACCAGTGGCACCCATTTTAATTCCCTGCCCAATTCCCAGGCTAACGTGTTGTCGCGCACTGCCAGATAGAGACCACTCGCAAATTGGAGGACCACCACCTTGTATTCCATCTGGGTACCCTCCAACCAGATGGCATTAACGTTCACTTCTCCACCTCACCCCTCCCCTATTCTTATTTCATCTTTCCTCCAGCCCTGCACAGACCCATCGCCTCCCCAAATCAATTCTCATTTTTCCTCTCCTGATCTTCTATGTCCAATGTCATCTTTTGTCTCTTGGTCTGTACTCCTCCCCTGCCTTTTCTTCCCTTCTCATCCAGACTTTCTACTTTAAGCTCACATGATGAAGAAGGGCTCAGGCCTGAAACATTGGTTATATATCTTTACTTGGATGCTCTAACCCCACCTGAGTTCCTCCGACATTTCTGTGCTTTTGCAGCAAATCAGAGTCTGCAGACTTGTGTATTTCACTTGCTAGGATGCTTGTCATAGATGTGCAAAGTTTAACCACATGCCACATCCCTCTGTAATCTATTTTTTTTTTTAATTTTTGATTAACTAAATAACTAAAAATAGTTTGTCATGAAAATTCAATCCACAATTTTTGGTCAGTAATATAAATTTAATAGTTTAATATGATAATTCTCCAGAGGCTGGTGGAGAAGCTGTCCTTGCTGGGACTCAACACCCTTCTCTGCAATTGGATTCTGGAACCTGACAGAAAGACCACAGTCTGTCTGGGTTGGCAGCAAAGCATTGAATGAGAGCACCTCAGACTTCTGTGCTGAACCCACTCCTGCTCAAGCTACTGATTCACAACTGCAATGTCAGATCCAGCTCCAGAGTCATCAAGCTTGCAGATGACACAACAAAAGCCCTTTCACACTTGCAGGTGATCCAAGGAATTAACAGCCAATCGGCCTTTGAAGTGTGAAAGAAAGATCAGCTCAACACCAGCGTCAGTTGATGTCATCTCATGCCGGAGATTGATGGCCTCAACTCCTAGTACAATCCCTGGCATCTGCAGATGGTAGTGTTGCATCAGGCAAGTGTTAAATGGGTAATTGCAGAGTGGGATTGAAATTACCCAAGTTTTTGAGTGAGTGCAGGAACATGAAGGAAGAAAAAATTAAAATGAAGGTATAAACTTTGTCATGGGAAAGTCACAGTTGGTGGGGGAGGGGGAGGGAAGAGAGAGAGAGAGAGAGAGAATAAATAGCAATAATGGACAATATTTAAAGAGTGGGAAAAATTGGTAGTGCTATAATGCACAATTTATAAAGATCGTGGGGGAAAAAAAAGACCTGACTTCCCAGAATGCAGTCAGGCATACAGCCCTTTCTCTGCCGCATGGCATTCTGGGAGGGCAGGTTCGCCATCACTTTTTGCAACGGCATTTATAAATTTTATGTGATAGTGCTACCAACTTTCCTACACTATATAAATTGTGTGCTATAACGCTATTAACTTTCCCACGTTGTATAAATTGAATGCTATAGTGATACCAACTTCCTCACACTATAGAAGTTGTGTGCTAAAGCGCTACCAACTTTCCCACCCTGTTTAAAAATTGTCCATTATTGCTATTTATTACTAGCACTTTCCCATGGTCTTTATAAAGGTTTATATAGGTCAGCACAATAACAACAGGGGCTGAAGGGCTCACATTGTGTTGAACATAAAGTTTAATTATGTTATTAGAGATGATTAATTTTGTTCAAATACAAGATCATAATACATTGATCAAAATTTAGGGCAAGTCCACATCGCTCGATGCATTATGATGTCACCAGTAGAACAGTCCTAACCCAGGGGATGGCTCCTTGCAAGTGTGAAAGCATTCTGCATCCCAGTTAGGACTGGTCAAGTGTGAAAAGCCAAACCCCAGGACACTGAACGGCCAATTTAGTGGGATGCAAATGTGAAAGAGGCTAGTAACTGCCTCATCAGCAATGAGTCACACTACAAAGAGGTGGAAAATCTCTTGAAATGGTGCAAAAATAACCACCCGAGTCTCACTATGGATAAGACAAAGGAGATAATTGTGGATTTCAGGAGGATCAGGGATGACCTATCCTCAACAACACATTAATACATTGGTACTGGAGAGGGTAGAGAGTATCAAGTTCCTTGGAGTCCAGTTAAGAAGTGAACCATCCTGGACACCCATCATCACTTCACTTGTGAGGAAGGTGCAACACCTACATCACAGTGTGGTACAGTTGATGTAGAGCATTGGAATGGAGGTCAATTCACAAGACCATGAGAGCATCAGAGAGGATCACTGTGGTTTCCCTCCCTCTTTCCCATCATTTCCCCCCCCCCCCCCACCCCCACCCCCACCAAATAGATGTGATCTACCAGGATCATTGTCTGAAGAAGGCTCAAAATCATTTAGGGTCCCTAGCAGCCCACACATGGCATCATCTAGCTACACCCATTGGGAAAGAGATAGAGAAGTAATAAAGCCAGAACCACCAGGCTGAGAAAAAGCTTCTTCACATAGGTAGTGAGACTGCTGAACAACTCTATTTATTATTTATTTAAATATTTGTGTGGGTGTAGCTATGTGTGTGCGCTTTTACAATCAGATGACAATAAATGAACTTGAAAATGGCAATTTAAAAATTCAGTTAATTTTCAGCCTGCTGTCTGGGTTCAAAAATGATAACTACTTCATTCTATATCAGGAGTCCTTAAACTTGCTCTGAGTCCCTTAGGAGGATTCACATGTCTTGACAATCTCCTGATTGATTGTCCTTGAATGTCAGCTGTTGTCTCAAATGATGTCTTCTCAGCTGTGTATTCAGGTTATTCAACAGTATCCATCTTTCCATCTACTATAGCTGGTTCCATTTGAAGATCTCTACGATTTCTTCACAGAACAGCGCCTTCATCTGTCTGAATGGTGTATGATCTTGGTTGGACTTCACTAAGGACAGTTCCCCTCTGAGTCCATAAGTTTGTTTTGTCTTTTAGCCTTACTTGGTCACCAGTGTGGAGTTCTGGTAGATTTTTTGTTCTTCTGTCTAAGTAATACTTTTGCTTTTCTTTCTGTTGTTCTTTGAACATCCTCACTTTCTCCCCCTCTTTTGCTTTTAGGAGGTTCTGAATGGGTAGGTTTGATCTTAGCCTACGTCCCATAGGAGTTGTGCTGGTGACATACCACACTCGAGCTGCCTTGTGCAGTATACTAGCATGCTCTGGTAAAAGTCTGTTCCATGGTCTTTTGCCTTGTTCATCAGTCTTTTCACTGTCTGTACTGATTTTTCCAATAGACTATTGGACTGTGGAAAATAATGATTGATGTGTACAAAGTCCCACTCTTTGGCAAAATGTCAAAACTTTAAATTGCAAAACTGGGGTCCATTGTCTGTGAAGACCTCGCTTGCCACACGATGTCTGGAGAACATCGCTTTCATATCTGTTATTACAGCATCTGCAGTGGTGGTGTTCAGTCTACACATCTCTGGATACAGGGAGTAAAAGTCTGTGACTACAAGGTAGTCCTTCCCTTGACATTTGAATAGGTCAGTGCCTACCTTCTGGTAAGGGCTGTATGGTGTGGGATGTGGGTTTAGTGGTTCTGCAGGATTGCTTGCTTGATATTTCCGACAATATTGTACAGTTTGATACTTCATTTGTTATATCATTGTTGATTCTTGGCCAGTGCATCAACTCTCATGCTCTTTTCTTAACTTTTCAAATCTGAGATGTCCTCCATGGATCCTTTTTAGCATCTCTTTTCTCAGACTCTTTGGGATAAGGATTTTGCTTCCTTTGTAGATAATGTCTTAAACCACTGATAGTTCCACCCTGCAGTTCAGTATTCTGAAATGCCAGGTGAGCAGTCCTGCTTCATGTTGGGCCATCCATCCAAAATGTTTTTTCTCAGTTGTCTCAGTGTTTCATCTTTGTTTGTCTGAGTGTATGAGCTCCATTTTTGCATCTGATATGAAAGCATTCACGTCTTCATCCATTTTGGTGTCATCTCTCGTGTCAACAGCTCTAGACAATGTAACTGCTGTGTACATTAGTTTACCTGGAGTGTATGCTAAATTCACTGCAGACTAATCATCATTCTTTGTCTTCCAAATGGACATTCACTTAATGGTTTTTGGAACAATGCAATCAAGGGCATATGGTCAGTCTTCACACTGATTGCTTGTCCTGACACAAACTGATGAAATCTTTAACAGGCGTATGTGATGCTGAGCAGCTCCTTTTCAATTTTAGCGTATCGTGTCTGTCATTGAGCATGGTGCATACGCAATGGGTGCCAGTCATTGTATTTTTTGCAGAAGAGCTGCACCGAGCCCACTATGTGATGCGTCTGATGATATCTTGATGGGTCTCACTGGGTTGTAAAACCTCAGGACTGGTTCCTCTGTGAGCAGTTTCTTAAGTTCCCTCCATGACTTTTCGTGCTCATGATCCCACTCCCATTCAATGTTCTTTTCTGTTCGTCTTCTCAATGGAGCCATCTTTTCTGAGAGGTTGGTATGAAGTTACCCATATAGTTCACCATTCCATTCAACTTCTATACATCCTTTTCACATTATGGTCTTGGCATGTTCCCAAGGGCAGACTCCTTTCTGGGATCTGGTCTGATGCCCTCACTGCCAATAATATCTCCGACAAATGTTATTTCTGTCACCTCGAGCTGATATTTCACTCTATTCAGCTTCTGTTTGCTTTCCTTATTACTTCCAGCACTTTCCTTAGTCTTTTATCATACTCCATTCTCATGGTTCCCCATACTATGATGTCATCCATTGATGTGTTAACTCCGTCCAGGTGCTCATAGACTATATGGATAGTTTTGTGATACACTTGAGGAGCTGAGGCAATTCCGAATGGTAACCTTTGGAATCTGTATCTGCCAAATGGACTATTGAATGTGCAGAGTCTTGAACTTGCTTCATCCAATTTTAACTGCCAAAATCCTGATGATGCATCTAACTTGCTGAAAAACTTTGCATTTGTAAACTGTGACATGATTTCTTCACATGTCAGAAGCTTAAAGGGTTCTCTCTTTATTGCTCTGTTTAGATCTCTTGGATCCAGGAAAATTCTAAGTTTTCTATTCTTTTTGTCCACAATGACAAGTGAACTCACTCACTCCATTGGCTCATCTATCTTCTGAATCACATTCAGGCTTTCCATCCTGTCCAACTCTGCCTTTAGTTGCTTTTGAAGTGCAAATTGAACTTTTCTGCTTAAATATATTATCGGTGGCACACATTTATCCACTCTGACCATGTGTTCTCCTGGAAGGCAGCCTAGACCCTGAAATAGGTCATTGTACTTTTGCATGAGTTCATCATAGACCGTCTCTCCTTTGTTTTCCACAACAAGGACTTTTTTTTTTAAAACCAGGTTTAGTTTCTCACAGGCTGTTAAACCTAGTATGGCCTGTACATCCTTTGGTACCATGATGAGTGCGAGCATGTGCTCTTTATCTTTGTGTTTCACTTTGACCATGCATTCTCCTTGCACTGGTATATCAGTACCTGAATATCCTGTCACTTTCACTTTTGTTCCATTCATCTTTGATCTTCTTAAAATCAGTCTCTGATATTACATTAATGTGTGCTCCAGTATCCAATTTAACTGAAATGTACATGTCATTCACTTTTAATCTCAACATCCTGTCTCTTTTCTTTCTTGGTTTCAGTCACATCTACATAGAATTCCTCTATCTCCTTTCCATTTACTGCATGAACCTTGCTTTTGTTTTGCACTTGGTTCCTACAGCAACAGACCTAATGGTTGCTTTTGTTGCACATATAGCATGTTTTACCATATGCTGAACACTTTTTGGTAGGTATTGTGTGCCGCATCGACGACATTGCTTTCGATAGCCCCTTTCATTTTTGCTTGCTGGCCACGCCTCCCTTTCCACTGTTAAAATCTGATCTTGCTCACTGCATCCACCTTGCAGCTAGTTTCACTGAACAGCTCTTTTGCCTGCGTTTTTACAGTTTCTGTAGCCCTACAGAGTGCTATGGCTTTTTCCAGGTCTAGATTTTACTCTCTTAGCAGTCTTTCCCTTAGACTATTATCTGGAATATCACACACAAGTCTGTCTTTTTATCAGCAAATTGATCAGTCCATCAAATTCACACGTTTTGGTTCTATTTCTCAATTCAGTCACATACTGATCAATACTTTCTTCCATTTTCAGTATACATGTGAAAAATGTATGCCTCTTAAATGTCACATTATTTAGGTATGCAATATGCTTCAAACTGTTCCATTATGTTTTCCAGTTTCATTTTATCTCCTTCAGCAACAAATGTGAAGTTATTAAACACCTCCAGAGCTTCATCACCCACACTTTCACTTTATCACTTTTTTGTCAGCACTGACTGCCACTAGATAAATCCAAAATGCTATTTAAATATGTTCCAATTTTCAGCCACATTACCTGTCAGCTGAAGTTTTGCTGGTGGATGTAATCCTTCCATTTTTCTCTTTGTTAGCTTCTCTTTACTGATCAATTGCTGACTTTAGATTTTCCTTCTAATTTTCTTCATCCCACTTTTGACACCATGTTTCATCTTGTATTCGTATGTGAAAGTTCTTAGGCAATATGTAGATGAAATAAAAGGCTCTTTATTTTAAAGTTGTTGTAAACAGCACCATGAGGCATGCCATGAAGTTGCAAGCCTCCATTACAGATAAAATACTGTGTCTTGCTCTGTGTGTCAACCACCTGCTGGCAGCCAAGTATAATCAAACGGGAAGTATAATTAAGGCCTTAGTAGTGGCCATGCAAACATGATCACTATCATTACAAATGGCAGGGCCCAAGATATATAGGGGTGCATGTACATAGTTCTTTGAAATCGATGACACATATGGTTGGTGTCAAAAGTATTTGGCCTGCTTGCTTTCATCATTCAGGTCATTGAGTACAGGAGCTGGAATGTCATGTTACAACTGTGTAAGATATTGGTAGGACCACACCTTAAGTGTTGTGAACAGTTCTGATCATCCAGCTGAAGTGATTATGTCATTAAGGTGCAAACAGTGCAAGGTCCATACATAAGGATTATGGGACTACTGGAAGTCAGCATGGACAAAGTTGAAAGGCTTTTTCGGTGCTGTAGGATTCCATATAAATAAATAGAAAATACTGACCATCAATGCCACTCACTTACAGGTCTCAGAACATTCTACAAATCTCTGTAAACTTATTTCATGTTTGATCCATGCAAAGCAATAATACTGATGTTGTTATAAATAAAATCGATGTTACGATAATATGTTAAGGCAGAAGGCACTCACCAACATTAACTTTGGATTTTAGAATTTAACAAATAGAATCAAGAGTAGGCACTTTTACTCTGAAGCCTGCTGCATTACTCAGTAAGAAGTAATCATTTATCCTGACACTACTTGTCTACATTATTGCACTGATATTATATCAGCAAGCTCATTTCCCAACCATACTACTTAGAAATCAGTAAATTCTCAGGAATAAAGCTCATTAAACTATCCCACAATTCTTGTTTCGCTCTTTTTTTTTAAACCATTTCCAGCCAACTTCACTTTGTATGTGCTGCTTTTGAATGCAAGTTCGTTTTAAAATCCAAGAAATGAAGGACATCCCCAGAGAAATACATTTGCAATTTCTGCATTACTTGTTGGAAACTCAGGATATCCTCATTGCAAGATTAAGCAAACTTCCACGATAAAGTGACAACACTGATGAGAAACACAATGATGATTAAATCCACTATTTCAAATTAAGTTTGAATGGGTGAATGGGAATAGGCTTGAAACCATCACTTCTTTCACTTGATAATTAAATTCATGGTGTATTTCACAGTGAGGGAAAAGTAATATGAAATATTCCCTCATTCATAAATGCAAGGAAGTAATTCAGGCTAATTATAAACTTAATATAACTGGAATAGAATCCTCTTAACCAAATAATGGTTCATTAGGCAGTAACAGTCTTATCTGAAGCTAAGACTAATTGAACACAAAATAATTTTCCATTCTACTGTATATAGCTCATAAATGTGCCAAATTAAACTAGAATGCTAGGACCTGATGGCCAACTAGCCACATAGCTCTCTATGGAACCTCGCAGAATAAAACCATATAACAAATTTAAAATGCATTAGCACATAATGCAAAACGAAACAGAAGTCCGATTCTGCATTTCAATGACATTGCATGCATGCAAATATATTTTTGTTCAATTAAATACATGTGCTCATGGCTCCCACATTAGCATTCTGCATATAGCAGAATGTGGGGATGGAGGAAGGTGAAACAAAATTTCAATTTTTTAATCCTCTCTAATACTACTGAACATTTCACTATAGGAACAGCAACACAGAGTCCGAACAACATTAGGATAAGAATAAGATGGAAGAAAGCCATTCAGTCCATCAATCCACACAAACTCTGCAAAAGCAATTCATTTGATCTAATACCCTGGTTTTCCCCTGTTGTTATCGAATTGTCTTTTGACAGCAAGAGCTGAATCTGCTTCCTTTATCCTTTCAGGTAGAAAACTTCACATTTTGATGAATCAAGTAAAAGAGTTTTGCACATTACACTGGTTCTTCCGCCAATCGTAGTCAATGCATTCTCTGGATTTCAGACCTGGAGTCAAAGGGAACAATTCCTTTGTCTTGAATAGATCCTCAATTATTTGAACACCTGAACAATAATACTGTTCACCTTCCCTGTTTGGAAAAACAACAATCCTATCAATTTCAATCCACCCAACTAACAAAAATCCCTTATCCCAGAAATGTTTTACTACATTCTATCTACATCTTCTCTTGCACTTTAATATCCTTCTCATCGAGCAGTGAGCTCTTCTACACTGCAGAAATCACAATAGGGTAAAACATCCCAATTACAACCAAACCAATTGGTTAGCAATTAACACCGCTTTTTTGGACAATGCCTCAATTTATTAAGTCCAATTACTATTTTCTACATTAAAAATTTTAAAAAATACTGTAAATAGCATAGAACATCAGAGCACAGAAAACAGGCCCTTCAGCCCTTTTACTCTGCTGAATTATTATTCTGCCTAGTCCCACTGACCTGTACCCATTCCACGTTGTTCCATTTCCCTCCCATCCACGTACCTGTCCAAATTTTTCTTAAATGTTAAAATTGAGCTCGCATTCACCATTTCAGCTGCCAGCTCCCACCACTTTTTGTGTGAAGAAATTTCCCCTAATGTTCCAACTAAACATCTCCCCCTTCACCCTTAACCCATGTCCTCTGGTTCGTATCTCACCTAAACTCAGTGGAAAATGCCCATTTGCATTTACTCTATCTATACCCATCATAATTTTGTATACCTTTATCAAATCTCCTCTCATTCTTCTGCACTCCAGGGAATACATTTCTAGTCTGTTTAACCTTTCCATGTATCTCAGCTCCTCAAGTCCCAGCAACATCTGAGTAAATATTCTCTGCACTCTTTCAATGCTATTAATAATATCTTTCCTGTAATTAGATGACTAGATATGTACACAATACTCCAAATTTGGCCTCATCAATACCTCATACAACTTTACCATAATATCCTAACACCTGATACTCAAGACTTTGATTTATGAAGGCCAATGAGACCTTACATCCTTATCTACTTTTGACGCCATTTTCAGGGAAGTCTCTCCCATGAATGGCCTCACGAAGTCTGCGTGAATCCGATGCCAGGGTCTGGAAGGCCATTTCCATGGGTTAGCTTTGGCTTGCGGCATTTTTGGCTGCATTGACTGACATATTTTCCATTCTCTCACTGTTGTTTCAATATCTGTCTATTGATGGCCATCAAACATGCACCTGGGCCAGTGCTTTCATTCGTACCCTTCCTGGATGGTTGTGGTGCAGCTCTGATAATATAGTGTTTTGCTATTTGGCCAGGATAATTGTACGGGTACCCCAAAGTAAACATCCTTCTTCAACTGATAGTTTATGGCAGTGTGTGAAGTAAGCTTTCAGGACTTATGGTAGGACCTCAGATTCTGGTCCATCCATGAAGGGTGAAGTATAAGACTTTGCTTAACATTGCCTCCTTTCGGATTTCTTTGACGATCATCTGGGCTGTAATGGGCAGTTGTTGTAGTTGTTCTTGGTTGATGGATGCTGCATCTGATGTCCATTTAATAATTTCTTTTCGTTCAGTTTTGGGTAGTGGTAAGCATGACAAGGCATCCGCATGGCTGTTGAGTGTTCCCAGTTTATGTTTTACTTTGCAGTTGTATGTGGCTAGTAGCATGGCCCATCTTTAAATTCTGGCTGCTGCTTATATTGGTATCCCTTTGTGGGGGCCCAGAATCAAACATAGAGGTTTGTTGTCAGTGGTTAAGGTGAAAGTTCTTCCATAGAGATATTGGGAGAATCTTCTAACACCAAAAATTATTGCTAATCCTTCTTTTTCCAGTTGTGCGTAATTGTGTTCGCTTGCAGTTAGTGTCTGCGAAGCACATGCCACTGGTTTCTCACCCTTCTCTGAGATTTGGAACAATACTGCTCCCAGTCCTACTGGTGAAGCATCCACGGCTAGAATCACTTCCTCGTTTGGGTCGTAGTGGATCAGAACCTCATTTGTTGATGTTAATATTTCTTTTAGTCGATCAACTTTGTTTTAAGTTTCCATATTCCAGAGCCATTTTTCATCTTTATTGAGTAAGCGGTTTGGGGGGTGTAGGGGTGCATCGTTTAGACAGGTTAGGGATATGTTTCCAATAGTGATTTGTAAGCCCTAGAAAGGACTGTAATTCCAACTCATTGGTTGGATATGGGGCTTTGTGAATGGCTTCTGTGGCCTCTGGATCCATTCGTACCCCCTCTGATTGTAAATCCCAAGCAGCATGAAGACACACTTAGACTGTCGTAATCATACGATGTCCTGTTGTAGTCTGCTTAGGACATTTTCAAGTTTTGTAAGTGTTCTCTGTTGTTTCAGCCCTTGATGATGATATCAAAGTAACAGCCCACTGGTTTTCAGTGTAATAATTTGTCCATTGTAGCTTGGGAGGAGGGGGGGGGGGGTGGAAATTGCAAGTGCTGCTCAGATTCCGTATGGCATGCATGTATTGGTGAAAAGTCCCAGGTAAGTATTGATTGTCACATATTGTCTTCATTCTTTATCCAACTCTATTCATTGGTATGCCTGTGACAAATCTAGTTTTGTGAACTTTTGCCCTCCATTTAGTGCTTGGAATAGTTCTTCTGCTTTGGGCATGGGGTGTTCTGGTACTTTTAGTGGCTGGTTGATGGTGACTTTGTAACAGCCGCCAAAACAAATCTCACCGTTTGCTTTGCATCCAGGTACGATGGGGGCTGCCCAATCACTGGTTCTAATATGCCTTCAACTTTTAATCTGTTTAACTCAGCTTCAATTTTTCCTTTCATTGCAAATGGGACTGTTCTGGCTTTGATGAACTTTGGTTCCATATTCTCTTTTAATTGCAGTTTGGCTTGAACCCCTTTGATCTTTCCCAATCCTTGTTGGAAGACCATGGTGTGGACATTGAGGATCTGGTTGAGTTCTGGCTGGGTGTTGTCTTTGTTGCTATGGCTGTTCTCTCTCTCTCTACTAGCGCTTTGACTTCGGTTGGGTGGTTACCAGCATTTTGAGTCCAGTTGCGTTTCACTGTTTCTTTCATTGGACATTGCTTTGATCTGTCCTTTTTTTTGTTGCAGCTGTGGCATTTGGAATTTTTGAAAAAACAGTTTTCTGGGTGATGATTGTATTTCCCACAACGGAAACACTGTTGGCGGGAAAACCTCCTGACCTGAAGGTCTTGTTGGCCCACATCCAAATTTTTGTCCACCATTTCTGCAGGCAGTTCTATAAGTGATCTCAAGAGTTACTTCGTCGTCCATTGCCAGTAATTTCTGCTTTGTCTGGTGATCTGACAACTCCATCACCAATCTGTCTTGAAGTGCTTGAGTCAGAAACTGCTCAAAGTGACAGTCCTTGGATAGTTTATGCAACGCTACCAGGTATTCACTTACTGCCTCCCTTGACATTTGTTTCCTTTCATAGAATCATTGCCTTTTTGCCATCATTGGTGATCTGGGGCTGAAGTGGTTCCCCAGTGCTGTGCATAACTCACTGTATGTCTTCATCCCTGGATCCTCCAGGGACAGCAAAGTTTTAAGGTAATTGAATGTTTTGAAGCCCATGAAACAGGAATAGGGCACATTTTCAGTTTACCGAGACTTCAATGATATTATGGGCTACGCAGTAGTGGTTAAACTGTTCTACTACGTCATTACTCCAACTTTCATCTGCTTCATTGAATTCTCTGAACTTTCCCTTCGTCATCTACGCACACTTTTGCTTTGATCTTTTGGCAGGAACTCATGGAGCTGGTTAGGTAGTCATCTTTAACTTTTATCCTTTTAGTTTCTTCCCCTGGTTGCTGCATGGAGCACATGTTGGTTTTGTTTCACTCCTCGTTGCCACTGTTGTGTATGCACTTACACAATTAGGACTCGGAGACGTGGTACTTTCTCATTCTTTAATACCATCAGACTAACATGGCTACTAACATACAGATGAAGGGGTGACATCATGGCATGGGCGTCATGATGGACAGCAGGACAGGCTTAAACACAAGTTTATGTGGCCTCTTCTCTGCAAACCAGTCAAGTTTTGGTTTCTTCCCTACTTCTCTCCTACTGACTACATAAAAAAAAACGATGTTATGCGAGGTGAAAAGAAAGCAAGTCTTTTACTTCAATGTACTGTACACACCAATGGAGGCGAAGTGCCCCCATTGAGAATGGCTGATTTAGATAATTGATGTAGATGACAAACAACAATTGACCCAACAATTGAACCTGAGGCACACCACTAGTCATAGGCCCTTCAGAGAAGCAACCATCCACTACAGTTCTTTGGCTTCTCCTGTAAAGCCAAAGTCTAATCCGATTTACTACCTCACCATGAATACCAAGCACCTGAACCTTCTTAACTAACGTCCCATGTGGGACCTTGGCAAAGGACTTACTAAAGTCCACATAGACAATATCCACAGCATTTCATTCATCAACATTCCTGGTAACCTACTTGAAAACTCACCAAGATTTGTTAAAAATAATCATGTCAATTTTCTCTAATCAGTCCATGACTATCCAAATACTTGTATATCTGATCTCTTCGAATACCTTGCATGGAATCTGCAATTTAAAAAAAAAATAAAGATTCCCAAATCAATCTTGCCACCTGAAAATCTCAATAAAATGATTATTAACAGGTTCTCTCCAGGGACGCTGCCAGAGATTCTCTCTTGCTTTTTTTTTTAGTTCACTCACTCTCAGCATCTGCTACTCTTTGTGTTTCTCTTGTCATCTTCAAAGATTGATGTACATATACTCCCAGCGATCTCTGTTCTTCCAACACCTTTAAAATTATATTTCTATTATTTTTCGTCCCCTTCATCTTCCACAAGACTATCACTTTGCACTTCTCTGTGTTAAATTGTATTTGCCATAAACCTGCACTTTTCACTGGTTCTTTTTTCTTTTGGTTTGTCAGGGTTTTTTTCACTTTTTAAACTACATTTTCAAGTTATGTATCACATCCAAGTTTTAGAACTAATGTAATGTAATGTTCACAATGCTGGTTCAACAATTAGTGACGAATTTCCAAAAAATATTTCATCCATATGGAATTATTATTAAAATTACTTACTAATTTTATGTTTTAAAGGGAAGATACTCTGTGGGAATTTTTCCTCATTTGCTTGAGTAGTATATCCAGATGACAAGAATTAATTACTTAAGCAAGTGTAGATGCAAGGACCCCCAACAATATAAAGGTGCCCCCAAGTCATTTGTCATGAATAATGCTTTCATTTAATCCTATCTGTCAATAATTCTGTCATGGAAGAAATAAAAATAGGTTATGAGGTAGGGAAGGTTTAGATTTTTGAGAAGTTTCCTATAGGTCTGCACAACATTGTGGGCCAAAGGGCCTGTACTGTGTTTTAATGTTCTATGTAAAATGCCAGCCAAACATGACTGACCATTGAATTGTGATGCAAAATTTAAGCATTAAAAGTAGATTCCAGAAGAAATTATATTAGGGATGCTAAATGCTAAAAAAGTGGGAATATACTGGACAACAAATATTTACTGAATCAGTGATACATCCAAAGTATTCTTTTTCTTTCTTTGGCTTGGCTTCGCGGACGAAGATTTATGGAGGGGGTAAAAGTCCACGTCAGCTGCAGGCTCGTTTGTGGCTGACAAGTCCGATGCGGGACAGGCAGACACGGTTGCAGCGGCTGCAGGGGAAAATTGGTTGGTTGGGGTTGGGTGTTGGGTTTTTCCTCCTTTGCCTTTTGTCAGTGAGGTGGGCTCTGCGGTCTTCTTCAAAGGAGGTTGCTGCCCGCCAAACTGTGAGGCGCCAAGATGCACGGTTTGAGGCGATATCAGCCCACTGGCGGTGGTCAATGTGGCAGGCACCAAGAGATTTCTTTAGGCAGTCCTTGTACCTTTTCTTTGGTGCACCTCTGTCACGGTGGCCAGTGGAGAGCTCGCCATATAACACGATCTTGGGAAGGCGATGGTCCTCCATTCTGGAGACGTGACCCATCCAGCGCAGCTGGATCTTCAGCAGCGTGGACTTGATGCTGTCAACCTCTGCCATCTCGAGTACTTCGACGTTTGGGATGAAAGCGCTCCAATGGATGTTGAGGATGGAGCGGAGACAACGCTGGTGGAAGCGTTCTAGGAGCCGTAGGTGATGCCGGTAGAGGACCCATGATTCGGAGCCGAACAGGAGTGTGGGTATGACAACGGCTCTGTATACGCTTATCTTTGTGAGGTTTTTCAGTTGGTTGTTTTTCCAGACTCTTTTGTGTAGTCTTCCAAAGGCGCTATTTGCCTTGGCGAGTCTGTTGTCTATCTCATTGTCGATCCTTGCATCTGATGAAATGGTGCAGCCGAGATAGGTAAACTGGTTGACCGTTTTGAGTTTTGTGTGCCCGATGGAGATGTGGGGGGGCTGGTAGTCATGGTGGGGAGCTGGCTGATGGAGGACCTCAGTTTTCTTCAGGCTGACTTCCAGGCCAAACATTTTGGCAGTTTCCGCAAAGCAGGACGTCAAGCGCTGAAGAGCTGGCTCTGAATGGGCAACTAAAGCGGCATCGTCTGCAAAGAGTAGTTCACGGACAAGTTTCTCTTGTGTCTTGGTGTGAGCTTGCAGGCGCCTCAGATTGAAGAGACTGCCATCCGTGCGGTACCGGATGTAAACAGCGTCTTCATTGTTGGGGTCTTTCATGGCTTGGTTCAGCATCATGCTGAAGAAGATTGAAAAGAGGGTTGGTGCGAGAACACAGCCTTGCTTCACACCATTGTTAATGGAGAAGGGTTCAGTTTAATCCAAAGTATTAAACCAGCTCAAAATGTTATGAAGCAGGAGACACACGAGACACTGCAGATGCTAGAATCTGGAGCAAACACAATCTGCTGGAGGACCTCAACAGATCAAGCAGGATTAGTGGAACAAAAATAATTGCCATGAAGGCCAGGAATGCAGAGGTGAGATGATAATATGAGGACAGGATTGGAAGTGTTGGGCAGGGGTCAGTAAGGGAATTGGTGAATGAGGGTCATTTGAAGGATGGTGAACACAAGCAGTTGATTGGCAGATGCCAGAGAAACACTGGGAGAGGCAAGAGAAACAAAGGGAAAGGTGGCAGAAGATGAATCATACAGGGCAGGGTGGGTGCCAAGATGAAGGCTGCCAATACTGGAATTTGATAAGAGAAAGTAACAATGGTGGTAATAAATGTAACCAGATAGAACTGAAAAAGGGGAGAGGCAGAGAAAATGAAGATGATGGAATCAAAGATGGAGGGGGAAAAGAATGAATAGGAGTGGTATGGAAAGTAGATTAAAAAAATTAAGAGGAGAAAGGAGAAGAATGGAAGTTCATAAGAGGAGGGGGCTTGCTACCTGAAATGGGAATATTCAATGTTCATACCATTAAGATGTAGACTGCCCAAGCAGATTATTGAGGTGCTGTTCCTGTACTTCAAGTTGGGCCCCACTCTGGCAGTGGAGAAGATGCCACAATTAGAATAGCAGTTAGCGCCATACCTTTACAGCACCAGCAATCGGGACCATGGTTCGAATCCCACGCTGTCTATAAGGAGTTTGTACATTCTCCCAGTGTTGGCATGGGTTTCCCTCGGGAACTCTGGTTTCTTCCCACTGTTCAAAATGTTTTGGGGGCATAGGTTGATTGGGTGGCACAGACTCGTGGACCAAAACGGCCTATTACTGTGCTGTCTGTCTAAATTTTTTTTAAAATTAAGATCACTGTTTAAATATGTATTTAATTATATTTTGCATTTACTGTATTTAAAATATTCAAATTGTTAGGAAACTCAATATACTTGCAACATGAATAAATGTTCTATCATCTGAATATTTAAACATGACATTTCCAACAAAATTGCAATGAATGATCACAAGAATCCCCAAAAGATTAGAATTAATTTCTTTTTTTTTGTCTGGGTCCTACAATTATTAACTTACTTCTTCAGTCTTTATTGACCACTTTATCCCAAGTTTATGGTGATTAATTAATCTGGGTTCTAAAATTAGTCCTTATTCCCATAACAGGCTTGGACTTTGATTAATTTAATCCCCTAAAATCCTTCATTATATTTCTTACCACCTGTAGTGATTGGAATTAAACTAATTCTTCACCTACCAAGAATACTATTGCCTTAGATTTGTGTTGTGCTCTTTCATCTTAAACACTTTCGCCAATGACGTTCTATCAATCTGGGTAGATTTATGTCACAGTTGAACTAATTCCATCCAATTGTTCCATTTTCTCAGCAGCTCTTTCTGACCAGGAGTTCCCTATATTTACTGAAATACATCCAGACATAAACTGTTCCATTTTATTCCAAGGAGGTAAACAAGAAACATGCAGATGCTGGGGTCTAATACAGTACACAAGAATTGTCATGCTACATCCATGGACAGCAAAAAACATGAAGAAGGCTCAGGCCCAAAAGGTCGATTATATGATCTGCCAAGTTTCTCCAGTACTTCTTGTGTACTCCATTTTATTCCAAAAACTGATTGCAATTAGGTAGTTCCTGAGATATTAACTGAAATGAATGTGATTAGACACGATCACTGCAGTGCATCGGGTTTATCAACTTGAATTTTCCAGTGAGATTGAGTGTGAGATTTTGAATCTCATTACACCCAATCTGCAAGTACAACAAACATTGTGAACACTGCCCTCTGCAGCCAACAATACCAAGTCGCCACTCAATCCATCTTTTTAACCTTTTCAATATTGGCTAATGCAATTTCCAAAATATACCTGCAGTTTTCTTTTGTTGAAACTTTTAAAAACTGCAATACAAATGATTAAATATTTAATAATTCAGGAATAGGAGTGCCTTACATAGTTAGCATGCTTTACAATGCACTCTGATTAAAATTATAGACCTTCAATAATTTATTTTGCATCTGAAGTACCAACCAATAACTCCAAAAGATGGCAGATTTCTTGAGGTCATTGTCCTGTCAAGGCATCAAGTCAGCAGATGGGATACCCATTTCATACTTCTGCAAATAATGCTCTCAGTACCCTAATCATGATTATTCATTGAAATTTTCCATCTCCTCTCTGCCTCCAGAGAAACTCTGCAATTCATTTTCCTGTAAACAATATTTACCACACCAAGAGAAAAACTGGTTCACATCACTTGAATGAATTTAATTTAAGAGAGCTACAAAAAAATTAATCATCTTCTTTGTGCAATGCATCTAATTAAAACACACATGAATTTCTCCTTCTAGGTTTGAAGGCAGTGGCCATTTATCACTTGGATTATACTATTTTATGATAGTTTTTTTTACTTTTCAAGATTTTTGGGAAAGGTTTAGTCAGTTATAAATAACTTTATTAAAACAAACAATAATAGTCCTTTAGTTATTCAAGATTGTGTTTCACAATTAAATGTCTCAACATAATCAGTCTGATTTCATTCGAGTTATCTACCAAGTGGAACTTCAAAGCCAAAAGTGCATCTCCCTTAGGTAAATAGGATTAGTTATGGTTTTCCCTCTACGCCAAGATAGTGAGAATTGAATGGTTATGAAACCAACAAAAGAAGACATTTTCAACTCTTACATGAACATGTTCAATTATACAGAAGCTAAGAATACCCAGTATGAGCGTTCCCACGATCTTTTATTTCTAGTTTGCAATTCTGCAGATTTTCTCTGCTCTCTGTCATTGTCAGGTGGCAAGCTGGCTCTTTCTGTAGTCCTTGAATGCTGACATGCCGACCGTCACTCACCAACCCTCTTCACAAAGTGAGGTCTTAAAAAAAACCAATTGTTTAATTGTAAACTTGCCACAAGCCTGAGGTACCCTCTATTTAGTGTGATGTTTATGAATTCAATAATTAGAAAATAATTTTCAAAAAGCTGATAAACGCCAGCTCTCAGATAGCATGACCTAGTAATTAATTCCCAGTTGCAAATCTGCTTTGTTTTTGAGCCTCTTTTGGAGGCAGATGACAACTGCTGCCAAATGACAAAGCACCATCTCCTCACATCTGCACAAAATAACGTGATAAAACAGTGATTTACCCGGCATTAAAGATCAAGTAATGAGTACAATAAGACCCTTGGAATTTGCACTTCTTAATGTTTAACAGTTCAAGGGTCTGTTTTAATGTTAGCACATCATCCATTGAACCCTTTTTCTATAATATGAACACATTCTCGTTTGTCATTAGGCCATTTCATGCCTGGAGGTCAGTTACAAGCGTGGAGGGAAAACATAAAACTTACTTTTCATCGAGCAGCCATAAAGGCTGCTCCAGTGTCACATTCATGTTGAATGGCGCCACGTAGAGTCCTCCGGAGCAAATGGAGGCGGCCGACTGGTGCTATAGCGCCACCCATCATAAGTACGCAGCAGAGCAATGACCGTCTTCCCTCCATAATCCCCCATGCAGCTGGAACTGCTCTGTGTTTCCCAGAACAGTTCAAGCTGCATGGGGAATTATGGGTAGTGAAGACGACCATTGTTCTGTCGCGTTTTGAGCTGCAGAGTGTGGCCTGGTGAGGCCGTCAGAACCCCCCCGCCAGCTGCCCCCGCCGCTACCCTGACGGCTCCCATCCACTGCCCCTGCGCATTCAGAAAGATAAGTCTCTAGACGGAAGGGCAGAGAACCTCTGCCTTTACAAGTAGGGCATTTTCCTTGCTTGAAAGGGCCTATTCTCATAGGGGCTTACGATGAGATAAAAGCAACTTTCTACTCAGGTTCTATATCTTCAAAAGATGAATTTGAAATGGGCTTCAGCATGATAGGAATTGCCAAATAAGCTCTGGTTCTCAGCATATCAATATTCAAATTAACTCAAAATTATCAATTACTATCGAATGACCATCAAGAAAGGAGAAAGTCAAGAAAGTGATTTGCAGTTTTTGAAGTTTAGTGACCTACATGCTGACACATTCAGCAATAATATTATTGGTCAAAAATAAATTATGAAGCTTTTGCGAGTAAATGAAAGAAAATAGGACAAGTAATCAAAAACCTGACCTGGGTAACTTTTCTGATGATTGCGTACCCTCCCTGACTCAAGAGATACTGGAGGAAGAATTATGTCGTTCTTTCTTCAATGCATTCTATGACAAGACCTAAAGTTGAAGGCAAGGCAAGCCAAGCAAACTGATATTTACAGCGCAGAGACAGACAGACTATAGATAGTTATGCACTTCTATTCTATTTTGGAAAGCTGTAGAATTTTTGCTGGTTAATGCAGAATTGCATTGAGGATCTTTATATCATCACATCTCTTGCCAACCTCTTCTACAGCATGGGCAAACTTGCACCTGATGTGATGAGAATGAATACATTTAATTTCAGGTACATTGGTGACCCTCTTCACCACCAACAAGGCTCAGTGTTCAAATGTACAAATATTTTGTAAATAAACTACTTACAGATGTGAAGTTTGCTTTTGTCTGGGTCGGATTTTGATTCTGTGCTTCTTGCTCTTGAAACTGTAAACCTGCAAGATGTTTCTCAAGGGCCTCCCAGTCCATGGTTGGGAGTTGAGGTTCTTCTGATACAAAAGTCCCTGAAGTGGCCACAACACCACTTGTTATTCGAAAAGTCTTTTGCAGCTTTGGAAAAGTCTCATTCCCTCTGCCACGTACTTTAGCGGGTGGTACATTGCCATTTTGCTTAATTTCACCTGGAGTAACATTAGAGGGGACAGGAGGAATGACCTTTACATCTTGAAACTCTTCAGCTAAACTCCTGCTGGCAGTTTTAACAAAGCTATTGTTCTCTGAGTAATCGCCATACTCATTTTCCCATTCTTCGATCACCTTCTTTTTGTATGCTTGATAATCCTCATCTGCTTCATAGTCCCCCAAAGTGGCAAGGTCCAGGCTCGGTGAGGATTTGCACTCAGAACATGGTGTCACTTTGTTGGAGCTCGATTCAGAACTTGTTCGACTACACGAATCACTTCCCAAATCCATACCATCTTCCCTGTAATCCTGAGGGAAAAAAAATACAGAACAATTCAATGGAACATTATTTTTGGTTAGCTTTTCATAATTAAAATGTTTTCTTGGATTGGCAAAAACTTTGGGATGGATGGCGAACAGCTATGTTTCTCCACTGCAGAACCACCATTTATGCTGAGATGTGATTGAGGCAAATCCCCAGTCACAGGATCCTCACTAAATGATGGCAAACTGCAGATCTCCTGTACCAAAGTTTCCCCTAAATTTAACAAATTAGATACTATAAACACCAACATCAGAAGATTTTGGATGCACATCATACTTATATTTTAAAGCAGAAAATGCATATCTTATTTTGAATGGTTAACTACCGTATATACTCATATAATTGTTGATACCACTTAAGAGTCGATCCAACCATTTTGGCCCAAAAATGGCCCGTTTTCATATGACCCCCCCCCCCCCCCCCCATTTTATTGGCACCCATTTGAGCTCCCATTGTCCTGGCCAAAGTCTCTCTCCAAGCCCCTGGCCACCCATTCATTTGAGCTCCCGACAACCCGAATACAGACATACCACCCGGTGCCTGCCGATGCCTTGAATGACGCAAGTACTTACTGCAGTCAAAGAATAACCTGTGTAAAACTTGACCCCCCCCCAAATTTGACCCAAAAAATCCGATACAGACTTACTTCAACACTTTCATTCCTATCAGTGCTGAAGACGATTATGTCACTGCTTATTAAACATTCAATTTTGTGAACAATAGGTTTTTTTACTGATCACAGCACAATCACATTACATCCCCATTACCGACTTAAAACAAAGTGCAACATGAATATATTTTGTGAATACAATTCACACACAAATATATGTTACACACATATATTTGTTTGGGAACAACATATGCAACTTTCTTTAAATAATAAGAATCTGGAGGGATTCAGTGGGTCAGGAAGCACCTACAAAAAGAAATATTTCAGATTAGGACCTTTTCTGAGATTGAACACAAGACCATTTCTCTCTACGAATGCTGCCCTGTGCACTGAGCCTTTCTGAATTCCCACTGTTTGCCCAAGATTCCAGCATATGCAGTTGAGGGATTTCTCTTTTATACTCATGAAACCACAGGTAATGAGCCAAAAGCAGAGCCATCTATTCCTTAGTCCCTAACACTCCTGTCTGATATCATCATTCATTTGCACTCAGAGGCTGCATTGGTGCCAAGAATCCACAGGAATCGATACTGAACATCAGATCTATTTTAAGCTCCAAAGGAGGCCCTTTATTGGAAACACAATCCAAACAGAAATTATCAAGTATATTTGTTCCCTTCCCCCTCCCCCACAAGGGATACAGCACAGTAATAGTCCCTTCTAGCCCATGATACCATGCCACCAAAAAACACCCAGGTAACCAATTAAGCTACTAACCCTTTGGTAGGAGGAAACTGGAGAACCTGAATGAACCCATGTATACACAGGGAGATTGTATAAACTCCTTACAGAGAGCATCTGATTCAAACCCAGGTAATCGCTTTACTAACTTCTGCCACCCTATGGTTGTGAATGAGAAACAATGGTCATGATATTTAGTTTACAACATGGAAAAAATCTCCAAATGATTCTCTTTATGAAAGCATTTGGAAACCCAAAGACAAATTAAAAGCTACATTGATTTAAATATCATCCATATCGACTAAGGTTAATGTCGGGCCATGGTGATGAATGCACAAGGACAACCAGATCTTCGAAATTCTTCTCCAAGTCATCAATCCTACCAATTTGGATGCGTGCCACCTTTCCCATACAGTGTCCTGAAATTCTTTATAACTTAGTAGCTTCAACCTATGGACTTCAATTTAAATTATAGTTCCATGTCATCATTGCAAGGGGGCACAAGAGATGAGCAATAAATGTCAAACTTGATAAAGATCCATAAATTTCTTGTGTTTCTTTTAAAGTTAATCAACTCTCCCCATCATAGGGAGACCAAGACCATGGCTCATCAAATTAAACAACGGCCTTTGATCATTGCCAATCCAGACCAACCTGCTGTGTCTGCTTCTGCCTTTTTTTCCTACGCCCGAGAAATGCTCAATTAAAAATTTATTGCTTCTATTTTTTTTAATCCATCTTTGGCTGTAATTTAACTTTATTGGCAATCCCATTCAATTATCATAAAGTGGCAATGCTCAACCTAAAAAATGTCATTTGATTTATTTGTCAAAAACCTAGCTGGGTCTTTCAGTATAATTTCAATGCAGCATTAAACCTAATCAATGTGCCCAGTGAACAGAGGAGTTCAGTTAAATATTTCAGTCTAAATATCCCCAGCAACACAATCAAAAAACTTATAGGTAGACAGCTCACTGGGAAAATCTGAATTATTGTCCAGGATGATGAACAAGATACTGTTCATCTTAAACATGAATGGATTCTTGCTCTTCTTTGGCTTTGACTACCACCACCCCCCCCCCCCCCCCCCCAAATCAAGGACCACTATCTAAAGTGCAAAGTCTTGAGGCATGGGTAAATTATTTGCCAAAAGTGTTTCAAAGGCCGTTGGAAATTTTTACCATAAGCCATATGCTACCATCACTATTTCTGCTTACTAGAAATTTTAGAATTCTTGTATGTGCTCCAAATCTTAACATATATCCTAGAATATTAGAATAAATAAAACATGAAGAACACTTCAACAAAATCATTATTGCACACATTCAACATGCATTCAAAACAACTTCAGCAGTAAAATATTTAGCTAAAGAGACCAAAGTGCCCGAACTATTGCAGTAGTTATAATGCTTCAAAAATCGTGCTGTAAACTACCACAGAAACGTCCATGTGGAACTTGGAGGCTTGCAATTTATTGCTGGAGAACTGCCCAGAATATGCAATATTCATTAAAATGTAATGAAGCTGATTGACCTATTTGCCCTGCCCTTTTTTTTCCCCTGGATTGGAACAGCAATAGATTTCAAGTATCATAAATACAACCATGAAATGATGGGAATTCATTCAATATGTTTGCACATCTTATGATGAATCTTTAATTGGGCCAAACAGTTCCCTGCTGAGACTAAAACTGTGGTGTTCAACCAATCAGAACACCGTGGTGTCAAACATTGACAGAGAAATAATTTGTTGGGACTCTCCCATTGGTGGCATGATTGTATCTTTTATTTCTGCTTGGCTGCATAAAAGCAGATGAACGACTGGGACAAAACACAAAATATACACGGAAACTCAATGTATCATTGCTTATTTTTGCTCTTTTATACAAACTGTTCTTGCAAAGCACAATGTTTTTCTCACCTCCTTTTCCCACACATCATCTCATTGTTTCCAACACATTCTGACAAATGAATGGAATGTACAGCGTGGAAATAAAACACTGCACATTCTGCTTAATTGTTTAGTAATTGCCTCTCACATTTTGCAGATTCTAGTCAAGCCGATAATAATTTAATTTTCATTGCCAGTCACGTCATAATAGATCTACAAATTAAAAAAAACAGTTAACAAAAATGAAGGTATTGTAAAAAGTGCAAACAGCTTTCATAACCCATGCCAGAGAAATGCGAAACAAAGCATGGACGCATGCCATTAAGCCCCGCGACACCAGTGTTTATTTTAAGGGGGTTAATCTATTTCTCTTCATCTTGCACCTTCTGGGCCCAAATCACGATGTGTGAATCACAGTCACTGGTTTGAAACTACCGAAGGACACAACGACTAAGATCGTTGCAGGTTTCGTTGGGGGGCCCTGATCCAGGGTTTACATTCTCAGGCTCTCCTGACTGAATGCCCATCGGGAGCAAAGACCCGCAACTGCCCAATCAACAGAAATCACCTCCTGCCAGGAACACAGTGTCCTCAATTATTTGCCTTTGTGCTGGTTTTGAATTGTCAACCCAACAACATTTTGTGGTGCTCAAAGGAAGAAAGGATGAGTTCTGGCATCTAACATGGGGAAATCAGTGCTGCGGTCGTTCCCAACCAGCTCTTCCGCTCCACAGAAGCTCGCAGAGCGGCGGCCGCTCTGACCCCAGTCACTCGGCGGCAAGAAGATACATCTTACTCTAGAAACTAGCAAATTATTTTTAAAAAAGGGAAACTTCGCTGAGCTGCAAACAAGATCGAGCTCAAGCTATTCGCCTCTTACCGCGGGAGTCAGCCTTCTCCTCGTGTAGGCACCAAACGGTCAGGGATTAAGAAGAAAGGGGATCGGGACTCTGCTTTCATCTCAATGCCATCGTCCTCTTAAAGGGGAAATGTCTCAGGCTCTCCTCGCTGTACATCGTTCAAACGTATTTAACGGTCTATGGATATTGTTCAATTTTACTGAAAACTTCTAGGCATAAATTATTCGACTAATCCATTCCCATTATAATTCAGTCTCTCTCTCTGGTGTGTGAGTAAGAGAGAGAAAGAGACGTTTCCGCCTTGTCATAGAGTAATAAAGCCAAACTAACGAAGCCGACTTGAAATGTAAGCCACACTTGACCAGGATTAGACACGGAAACGGAAGACATTTTTTTAAAAAAAGATCTGTTTCCCTTTTAACGCAACATTTTGACGTCAGCTGACAAATATGTGAATTTTAAAATGAGTTGTGGCAGGTGGGGCTGGGCTGTGGCCGGGTTCATTGCCCGACGCTGACTCACAGCCCGCTGTCCAGCCCTGCCCAGAGCCGGGGAGATGAGACAGTGGCAGACTTTGACCAAGCGGCGGGCAGCAGAGGGCAAGGGTGGCGCAAACTGCTCAGGGTGGAGAGGTGCTTCAGAGCGCAAGGAAAAACTGCTGCGATGCTTAAATGCAAAGGTCTATTTTCTCGAAAGTTATCGCAATTTACATGCTATTTTATCCTGAATATTAACCACTGATTTCGATTAGGAACATACACTAACCCACCTCAACACCATTTTCTCTTAATTTAAAAGCCGCTGTGGCACACCACTGCGCAAAGGATGTGGAGAAATTGCCATGACACTGGCTGGACGTCTTAATTTCTTCCTACTGTTTGAAACAGAGCAGAACTTGAGGTTCTCTCTATGGCAGTCTGAATTAACGGAGCAAAACAAAGTCTCCTCATCGCAACGGCTTCCTCTGAACTGCCAGTACTTACAGTCATTTTCTTGGATCAAAATATCCCATCAAGTCATTGTCCAGCAGCGGTCACACTGTCCCAAGGCGTTTGCCCAGACCGATTCTTGTGCAACCCGCACCGCCACCAGCCGAGTCACCTAAAAGACTTGATTCACTTAGCACGAAACGGGCGGCTCATGTCTTCAGAGATGGGCGAAGTAAGAGCGGCGAATACACTTCTGGTGATGAATGTCACTGAGACCTCCGCTCAATAGTCTTCGCGCTGTGATGGTGCAGTAGCAGTTGTATCCTCCCAAACTGAACCAGAGCTTCCTTCCTTCTCTCTCTCTCTCTCCCCCACCCTCTCCCTTTCTCTCTCTCCCTCTCCTTCTCTCCCTCGTCGACCAGCTTTTTTCAGGCATCGACCTTGTATGAAAACGCCTGTCTCATCTGAATAATTCATGAAAGTTGTTTTGAGTGCTTCTCGTTTCCGCGCGCGTTTTAAATGATTCATTACGTTCATGGGCTTATTTTTCCAAGAGTATTGCTCGTTTCCATATTAACGCAGGAGCAGATGAGGCGAAACACTCTGCACACCTGGTTTAATGAGTTTAAGTTGGAGAGCTGCTTATCCGCAATTCCTTGCCAGTATTGCGTATCTGTAACTAGAAGATACAGCGTTTTGATTCGAGTGACAGTTTAAAAGTGCAACTCCACCCGGGCGCCTTCCGACCGTCTCATAAGAGAATATTGGATTTTAAAAAAATTCAGGTCTTTTGAGTTGTTTTGGGGAATAAACCTCAGGTTTGCTGCATTGCAAACCCTGGACTCCGCTGTCCTGCTGGTGGACTGTCTGGGGCGCGGAGTGACAGACAGGGCAGCCAATGGTGGGGCTCTGCTGGAAGGAGCGTCACAGCCCCACACTGCCCGCCTCGGCAGGAAGAAGTAAACCGTTGCCATGACAACTGAATCCCAAGACTGTCAATCCGTTTTCCGTCAGCTTCATTTTCTGTTTCCCCCCCCCCCCAACACCTTCTCCCCTCGGGTCCTTGTCTATTCTTTGCACAAAGGCGACACGTATTAATTCAAAAGCAGATGCAAAGTCGTGTGTCAACTCGATGACGTTGAAATCCAGGAGTAAAAGGCGTAAGTTTGCAGACACCGTGATTGAAGTAAAATCCCATGCTGGAGAAACTCAGCAGTGGACTTTCATGTAGCAAAGGTGAAGGTACAGGACCAACGATTCGGGCTTGAGCCCTCCATCAAGCTATGGGAAAGTATAGGCACTACAGCAAAGATGAAGATGCACAGCATTTCGGGCCTTCATCCAGGGATGAGCAAAATGTAGGTAGATGACTGAACTGTAGCAAAGATGAAGATGAATAACCAACATTTCAGGCTTGAACCCTCCATCAAGGTATAAGCAAAATGTAGGCAAGGTGCCCGATTCACGCGCCTGCTACATTTTCCTCATATCTTGAGGAAGAGCTCAAGCCCGAAGCGTTGGTTTTGTATCTTTACCTTTGCTATATAAGGTATATAAGATAGACAACAGACTCGCCAAGGCAAATAGCGCCTTTGGAAGACTACACAAAAGAGTCTGGAAAAACAACCAACTGAAAAACCTCACAAAGATAAGCGTATACAGAGCCGTTGTCATACCCACACTCCTGTTCGGCTCCGAATCATGGGTCCTCTACCGGCATCACCTACGGCTCCTAGAACGCTTCCATCAGCGTTGTCTCCGCTCCATCCTCAACATTCATTGGAGCGCTTTCATCCCTAACGTCGAAGTACTCGAGATGGCAGAGGTCGACAGCATTGAGTCCACGCTGCTGAAGATCCAGCTGCGCTGGGTGGGTCACGTCTCCAGAATGGAGGAACATCGCCTTCCCAAGATCGTGTTATATGGCCACCGTGACAGAGGTGCACCAAAGAAAAGGTACAAGGACTGCCTAAAGAAATCTCTTGGTGCCTGCCACATTGACCACCACCAGTGGGCTGATATCGCCTCAAACCGTGCATCTTGGCGCCTCACAGTTTGGCGGGCAGCAACCTCCTTTGAAGAAGACCGCAGAGCCCACCTCACTGACAAAAGGCAAAGGAGGAAAAACCCAACACCCAACCCCAACCAACCAATTTTCCCCTGCAACCGTCTGCCTGTCCCGCATCGGACTTGTCAGCCACAAACGAGCCTGCAGCTGATGTGGACATTTTACCCCCTCCATAAATCTTCGTCCACGAAGCCAAGCCAAAGAAGAAAGAAAGAAAGATAAGGTAATACCTTTATATAAGAATAATACCTAGTGTCGCCAAAAATGTTCTCCAAGAATCACAGTGTGGCTTTCACGCAAACAGGTACACTGACTTTCTGCAGCATTGTGTTATTTGGAATCCAACTGCTTTCTTATAAGAAATACAAAACTCTCAAAAACTTTTTTTTCTCTTTTAGCCTGGTGAAATTTCAATCAGTGGTCACTGTCCCAGATCATGCAAGTTAATCTCTGCTCTAATTTTCATGTCTCATTTACAAGCACGATTTTAAATCCTTCCCTCTTCAATTCCATTCGCTTTGATCCCATCTGCACTGGAAACATCACGGCTGCCATTTCAGGAACTGAAGCAAATGACAACAGCGATTGGTTTCTTTTTAAAGGATATTTCTAACCATTCACTTTACACATCGTATCAAATTTGGATACCATTATAACTTTCATGGATTCAACTTTATAATAGTTTGAGTGTTGAACCTCTGTTGATCTGTTTCAATGTTTATAATAAAGTGGCTGGCTCCCATCCCCTGTGAAGGGGGTCAGTTTATATGGTTATTTTCTGACATCCACTGCCAGCACAAAACCTTTTGCCCAACAAACAGCTGTGTATGCAATCCTCAGAATCAGAAAATTAAGTATGAAAATGTAAAGGAAGGGAAGAAGCAAAAATTCAATAAGCAGCATACCAAGATCCACAATAAAAAGCAGATGTCTTGAAGTTACCATCTTATTTGACTAATAACATTGATGGGAAATCTTTCTGGAAAAGGGTACAAGAATGGTTAAATACTTCAGTAACTATTGCAGTTAATGCAAATGCACAAAAATGCTAATTTTAACACATTTTTGAAATAGTGCCTGTAATCAATATTTCCCACAAGGTATCTGGTTTCCACTAATTGTAATAAATGCAACTTTGAGAAAAGAGAGAACTGCTAGAGAACAGAGACAGTTTGAAACAGTACAATCCTAAATTAAATGGAATCAATGAAAGACACTGTCCTATCTGTACATCTGCAATGGCATCCATCAAATTCAAAGAAATTGGAAGAAAAAATTATGCTTAAAAATAAAGTTGAAGTCCAAAATTTTCCACCATGTTTCATAAGTTTTAATTATAAGATGCCTTGGATGTCATTCTACAAATCACAGAATGAATAATATGCGTATCATGGAAGAAAAATCACAAAACATAATGGGTTCGCAAATTCAAACTTACAGGAAAACTGTGAATTGCCTTGAATAATTACAAAATGACATAAATTGATACCCAATTTCAGAAAGACTTAAAAAAAATGAAACAGGCTTGTGTTTTATAAACCTAAGATAAAAATTATGAAAAATTCCAAGCAAACAAACATGAAAAAAGTTGTCTATTTACTTAAATAGAAATTGATTTATTTCAATGGTTATATTGCTTATCAAGAAAACAATAGATCAGTAGTAATAAACATTTTACTTTGGTAACCCACCAAAACAAAATATACTGTTGGCTTTGTTAGGGAACAAGAAGTAATACTGTAGTTTGTTGAAATGGATGACTTCAAAATCATAAAGAAAAAAGTATTAACCATTGAAATGGTGAACCCATTGAACCATATTTATCTTTCTTAATACACAATTCATTGAATCATCATAAAATTAAGGGACTTCCAAAAGACTAACACCAATTTTAGGTTAATGAATTGGATGACAACATAATGAACATATTAAGTTTGCGGATGACACCAAAACTGGTAATCTAGTGACCAGTAATAAAGACTATCTTTGATTACAACTGGGGAAATGGGCCAAGGAATAGCATATGGAATTTAACAAGTTCAAGTATTAGCTGTTGCACTTGGTAGGGTAAATCAGGACATACAAAATAAATTATAGGGCACTGAAGAATGTTGTAGGACAGAGGAACCTAAAAATAAAGATATATTGTTCTCTAAAGGTGGTAACACACTTTAGACTGGATGGTGTAAAAGATGTTTAACATACTTGTTTTCATCTGTTAGGGCAATAAATGGAGAAGTTGAGATATCATGTTACAACTGAACAAGACATTGCTGAGCCCACATTTGGAGTATTGTAAGTAGTTCTCAGATTTATTATCAGAGTACATACATGTCATTACATACAACCCTGAGATTCTTTTTCCTGTGGGCGAGGCAGAATATAGTGGTTTCATTCAGCTGAAAAGGGTGCAGAAAAGATTCATAAGTATGTTACCTGGACTAGAGAGCTTGAATTGCAAAGAACATCTGAGACTTATTCTCTGGAGAAAAGGCTGAGCTCTGAATTTATGGAGATATACAATATCATGAAGACCTCCTTTTTATCCCCCAAGGTAAGGGAGTCAAAAACTAGGGGGCATAGTTTTAAAATGAGCCTGAAGATTTAAAAGGCACCAGAGGGACATCTTTTTCACACTGAGGATGATAGTACATGGAATGAGCTGAAAGAGGAAGCTGTAGAGGCAGACACAATTATTGTTTTTTAAGCCATATATATCATTTGGACAGGAGAGGTTTGGAGAGGTAGAGGCCATGCATAAGCAAATGGGGCTAGTTTGGATGCGTAAACTGGTCAGCATAGAAAACCTGGACAGGAGGACATGTTTCTGTGTATTTTTAACTATGATTCTGTGATTTTAACTTTTCCTGTGCTTCTTCTTGGTCAATCTATCAAGTACAAGGATTATTTCATTTTATTGCAGATCTGATACCAGACTGCTAAAGTAGCAATCTACTACGAGCTCCACCACGGCATAAGATGACGAGATCAGATGTAGCTGAATCATGTGTGGGATCTGCAGACTCTACCACAGGTGGAACAGGAAATTTACATGGTGGTTGGAAAGTTGTACTCTTTCCACCATTTTCAGTTGGCTTCCATGTGGTTCAGGACCCTCGTCCCAGATGCTCCTTTTCATTTTAAGTGTGGGCCAAGGATTCAAAGTTTTTCAGGAACATTCTTGAATTTGTACCTCTGATTAGGTCATAATCTTTTGGTGTGATGAGTACAATCATGAAAACAATGTGATTTGCCTTTAAGATAGATCTACCTGGGCATAATTTCACTCTGTTGGGCCTGGGAGAAGATGCTAATTGCGGTTTCCTTAATTTGTCTGTGGATTTGTAGAGATTTTGAAAATGGTGTTTGTTGGTATTTCTTCTGTGCTTTGCGATACCAGCTGTATTCATTTATCATAAGGGAGTGGAATCACTGCTGCATAAGCTTTGTGCTGGATTTGACATATTCATTTTCATACTTTTTTTTCTGTGTGAGCACACTGAAGGCAATGATACATTTTATTCTTGAACTCTACTTCACTGAGGGGTGATTCCTCAGACGTGGAAAGTTGTTGACATTTCCCAGCATCACATCATAAATCACACATGACATTGTGAGGGGTGTAGGTTCAACAAAAACCTTTGTTCTGCAGATGTCTAGCACAAGGTCCATTCTCTTGTCCACTTGAGATAACAATGACTTAGAGTTTTGCCTCCAATCAATCATGCGCATATTCTGTCACCTGAGTAATGCAGCTCAAGAGTTGAAATTCGAGTGACCTTGCTTCTGAAGCAGAGATGTGTGCTGATCCGTTTCCCATTAGTTCTGCAGATTTATTCCACTCCATCAGGAAACGTAGTGGAGGTGTGTAATACAGCAGTAAGAAAGATGAAGGAAAATGTTGGGCTGATGATATGGCTTCATTTTAACCAGTTTGTACTGAGACTGTTGTGGACCAATAGGTTATAATCATATAAAAATTAGAGATATAAAGAATAGGGAGAATAAGATTTGCAGGAAGTTGTATTGGAAAAGTTGTATCACTGATAAAATCAGGTTGTTGCTCAGTGGTCATCTTCATTGTCTTTAAATGGATGAAATGCAGAGAGTGGTTTCTCAGCCACAGGCATGAAATGAAGTCATAGACCTGCTTAAAATACATGGTATGAAGATTCTTAAACGAGATGCAACTAAATCCCTCTCAAAGTAAAGAGAAGTTTGTTACATTGTGATTAGTTTCCCAGAGGCTTCCTATCTAAATATTATTAATTAAACACTACATTGCACAAAATCTGACCTATTAAGCAAAATGTGGTGAAACAAATTAGTCTGCAGCCACTGTGATTGTAGTAAATACAAAAATATATGGGAGAAATTCAGCAGGCCCCACATCATCTACAGAAGGTGCCTGCCTGCTGTTATATAGATCTTTGCCTTTTATGGAGGCTGGAGGATCTGCTTCTGTGTGAGGAACAGGTTTGATGGGTCAAAAAGCAACGACCATAGGCACTTTTAGAATGTGATAACAGTATTTGCTTGCAAAGGAAAGTTGCCATGAGGAATAACAATTACTCACACACTCTCACAAAGTACAGAAAGCAAATGCATCAAACACAATTAAACAAGCTATAACTATAAACCGTACTATATAGAGATATACTTTGCACCACAAAGCATTGCACAAGTTACTGGGACACACCTTGTATTGATTCTCCTGGCTCATGACCTAGAGTGGAGCTCGGGTTTGTTCCTTGGGGAAAAGAGCCCTGGCAGTTCCATGTGTCTGGCTTTATACCCCTTTGCTGGTCAGTGAGGCCAGCCCAGGTGATTAACAGAGCCAGTGAGATCTTTTGAAAAGGCCAATTGCAAGGTGAATGCTCAGTATGGGTGGTCTTGACCTTGAGTGACAGATGTGGTGGCTTCCATCCAGGTTCCTGCCAGAAAGGTCACACGAGTCTCCACAATCCACATTCCGACCATGTTCCAGCCAAAGAGGTCACATGACCCTCTACAATCCACACAACATCTGCTGAGTTTCTGCAGCACTTTTGTGTATTTACAATGATCCAAAATGATTCCTCGATATATTGATTTGGAAAAGTATTTGGAATATCTTCCATAATCACACCTCCACAACCTTTTTCATTCAATGCACTCAAAGTTAAGAATCCCCATGATAACAACATCAACCCACCAACAGTGCATCCAGAATTTCCTAAATTGCAGTTTGCCAGAGAATACAACAGCTACTGGAGCATATTCAAAGTACATACATGATCTCACACTCAATCTTGAGATTCTTTTTTCATTGGCTAGGCAGAATTTCTGCTTATTGGTGGAGCAAAAAACTATACTCAAGAAAAGATACATAAACAAAAGAGAGAAATGTAAATAAGGAAAAAATAAATACACTGACTGCAATACAGTACAGTACAACTCTGATTATCCAAAATCCTCAGATATCCAAACATTTTTTGAATCCGGAAGTAACATTCAGTCCAAAAGACAATTTGGATCATTGAGGATTGAGAAAAATCAGAAATCCTCAGTTATCCAAAATTTTTTCAGAGCTGAACTGACGACACAGGTTGAAAACATTTTAAACCAACAAGCTTATGTGTCACTGCCATTTTTAAAAAAAAATATTTTTCACACTATGAACCATATTGACCAAAATACACATAAACCTTTCCCTCTTGAATAATCACAGTGTCATTTCCCCCCCTCCTTCCCAACCCCCTCCCCACCCACTCAACGTTCAACATATATGATACATTAAACCCATTAAAACAATGTCATCACACAATGAAAATAAACAAGAAAATTGTGTCATCTACTTTTACACACTGGGTCAGTTCATTTCGTTTTCTTCTCATTCTGTCAATTTAGGTGGTGGAGGTCCGTTGTGTTCCATGTACGGTTTCCAAATTTGTTTGAATACTGTGATGTTATTTCTTAAATTATATGTTATTTTTTTCCAATAGAACACATTTATTCATTTCCATGTACCATTGCTGTATTCTCAGGCTATCTTCTGATTTCCAGGTTGACATAATACATTTTTTTGCTATAACTAAGGCTATGATAATAAATTTTTTTTTGTGCTCCATCCAAATCGAGACCAAGTTCTTTACTTCTTATATTACTTAGAAGAAAGATCTCTGGATTTTTTGGTATGTTGCTTTTTGTGATTTTATTTAATACCTGATTTAGGTCTTCCCAAAACTTTTCCACTTTCTCACATGCCCAAATCACAAGAACTGTTGTTCCCGTTTCCTTCTTACAGCGAAAACATCTATCTGATACTGTTGGGTCCCATTTATTTAACTTTTTGGGCGTGGTGTATAGTCTGTGTAACCAATTATATTGTATCATACGTAACCTCGTGCCAGAAGGAAGCAATTTTGAATATGTGATTACAGACACAATGAGAATTTAAAAATTTATAACAAACATGTACATCAAACTAGAAGAGAAAGATAATGAGGAAATAAGCTGTAAACCCAAACAAAAATGGGAACAAGATCTAAACATAAAGATAAAGAATGAAACATGGGAAAAGCTATGCTCTGGAACTATGAGAGACACTGCCATTTTGATTCCATTGGAGACAGCATGAAGTAAATGAGGTGTTGGAGGAACATAAAAAATGTAAAAAGAATCTTAAGAAGGAAAGTAGAATGGCTAAGAGGAGATATGGGGTTGCTTTGTCAATTAAGGTGAAAATAAATCCAAAGGGTTAATTCAGATATATTAGGAGCATAAGGATAGTGATAGATAAAATTGGTCCCCTAGAGGATGAGAGTGGACGGCTATGTATGGAGCCAAAAAAGATAGGGTAGATTTTGAACCATAGTTTTCTTCAGTATTTACTAAGGAGAAGAATATTGATCTCTGTAAAATAAGGGAAATAAGTAGGGAAGTTATAGAAATGATGATAATTAAAGAAGTAGTAGTATTGGCATTTTTAAGGAAAATAAAGGTGGATAAGTCTCCAGGTCCTGACAAGATATTCCCTAGGGCCTTGAAGTTAGTGTAGAAATAGTAGAGGCTTTGATGAATATATTTAAAATGCCATAGTAACAGGAATGGTGCCAGAGGATTGGAGGATAGCTCATGTAGTTCGATAGTTTAAAAAAGGTGCTAAGAGAGAATCTAGTAATTATAGGCCTGTAGGTTTGACAGCAGTGGTGGGGTTAATGGAAAATATTCTTAGAGATGGTATATATAAATATTGGGCTTGATTAGGAACAGTCAACATGAATTTGTGAGGGGAAGATCATGTTTGTCAAGCCTCATCGAATTTTTTAAGGAGGTTACAAGGAAAGTTGATGAGGATAAGGCAATGGATGTTGTATAAATGTACTTTAGTAAGGCCTTTGAGAATGTTCCTCAGGGAAGGTTAGTTAGGTATTAACATTTAAGTAGTAAAATGGATTCAACAATGGTTGAATGGGAGATGCCAAAAAGTAGTGATAGATAACGGTTTCTCTGATTGGAATTCGGTGACTAGTGGTGTGTCTCAGCGTTCAGTATTGGGTCCGTTACTATTCGTCATATACATTAATGATCTGGATGATGGGGTGGTAAATTGGATTAGTAAGTATGTGGATAATACGAAGATAGGTGGAGCTGTGGATAGCAAAGAAAGATTTCAAAGATTGCAGAAGAATTTAGGCCAATTAAAAGAGTGGGCTGAAAGATGGCAGCTGGAGTTTAATGCAGATAGTGTGAGGTGTTACATTTTGGTAGGGCTAATCAAAATAGGACATATATGATTAATGGTAGGGCATCAAAGAGTGCAGTAGATCAGAGGGATCTAAGAATAATGGTATATATTTCCCTGAAGATGAAGTCACATATCGATAGGGTGGTGAAGAAAGCTTATGGTATGTTGGTCTTTATAAATCAGAGCTGGTTGACCGTTTTGAGTTTTGTGTGCCCGATGGAGATGTGGGGGGGCTGGTAATTATGGTGGAGAGCTGGCTGATGGAGGACCTCAGTTTTCTTCAGGCTGACTTCCAGGCCAAACATTTTGGCAGTTTCCGCAAAACAGGACGTCAAGCGCTGAAGAGCTGGCTCTGAATGGGCAACTAAAGCGGCATCGTCTGCAAAGAGTAGTTCACGGACAAGTTTCTCTTGTCCCCACCATGACTACCAGCCCCCCCCACATCTCCATCGGGCACACAAAACTCAAAACGGTCAACCAGTTTACCTATCTCGGCTGCACCATTTCATCAGATGCAAGGATCGACAACGAGATAGACAACAGACTCGCAAGGCAAATAGCGCCTTTGGAAGACTACACAAAAGAGTCTGGAAAAACAACCAACTGAAAAACCTCAGAAAGATAAGCGTATGCAGAGCCGTTGTCATACCCACACTCCTGTTCGGCTCCGAATCATGGGTCCTCTAGCGTTGTCTCCGCTCCATCCTCAACATTCATTGGAGCGCTTTCATCCCTAACGTCGAAGTACTCGAGATGGCAGAGGTCGACAGCATCAAGTCCACGCTGCTTAAGATCCAGCTGCGCTGGGTGGGTCACGTCTCCAGAATGGAGGACCATCGCCTTCCCAAGATCGTGTTATATGGCGAGCTCTCCACTGGCTACCGTGACAGAGGTGCACCAAAGAAAAGGTACAAGGACTGCCTAAAGAAATCTCTTGGTGTCTGCCACATTGACCACCGCCAGTGGGCTGATATCGCCTCAAACCGTGCATCTTGGCGCCTCACAGTTTGGCGGGCAGCAACCTCCTTTGAAGAAGACCGCAGAGCCCACCTCACTGACAAAAGGCAAAGGAGGAAAAACCCAACACCCAACCCCAACCAACCAATTTTCCCCTGCAACCGTGTCTGCCTGTCCCGCATCGGACTTGTCAGCCACCAACGAGCCTGCAGCTGACGTGGACATTTACCCCCTCCATAAATCTTCGTCCGCGAAGCCAAGCCAAAGTCAAAAAAGTCAAATCAGAGCATTGAGTATAGGAGCTGGGATGTCATGTTAAAATTGTATAAGGCATTGATGAGGCCAAATTTGGAGTATTGTGTAGAGTTTTGGTCACCAAAGTATAGAGAAGATATCAATAAATTGGAGAGAGTGCAGAGAAGACTTACTAGAATGTTGCTGGGGTTACAGGATCTAAGTTATAGGGAAATATTAGGTCTTTATTCTTTGGAGCATAGAAGGTTGAGAGGGGATTTGATTGAGGTATTTAAAATTATTAGGGTATATAAAGAGTTGATGTGGAGAGTCAGGGGGCAAAAGCTTAGAGGAAACATGAGGGGGGACTTCTTTAATCAGACAGTTGTGGGTGAGTGGAATGAGCTTCCAGACAAAGTGGCAGAGGCAGGCACGATATTAGCATTTAAGGTGAAGTTGGATATGTATATAGACAGGAAAGGAATGGAGGATTATGGGTTGAATGTAGGTCAGTGGGGTTAGGTGTGAGAAAGTTTTCGGCATGAATTAGTAGGGCTAAGATGGTCTCTTTCTATGCTGTAAATGTTGTATGGTTATATAGTAATATAATAATATGAGGTCTGATCCTGTTTGCGAACACTGGTCGGTTCGCAACATTGGATGTGCTCTCCATTCGCCAAGTCTCGGTGCAGCAAACATTTGATCTCACCTTTCATATAAACTAATCTTACAAGTGTTCAGCTCCACCTGAATTAATTGGATATCATGACTTTCTGTGCTATCATTAATTTGCCCCACTGTCTTTACCGTTTTTTTTATTTCAAGGATAACTCCACATCCCTCCTTTATTCCATTTTGCACATGTCCTTCAAAAGTCACAACATTTAATTTCCAATTTTGATCAATTTCCAATTGTATTCCTGTTGTGACTATGAAATCAAACTTGTTTATTTCATCTAATTTGTTGCAAAAGCTTTTGTATATTTGATCCAGTTTAAACTTTTTCTGTGTATAGCCTATTTTTCTGCTAGTCAATGGATGCCAAAATATTTGGGCCTGGAGGGCCAGCTTTGGAATTTGGATAAGTTACTGCCAGCACTCCTGTCTTTGAGATACACTTGATACAAATTGCATACAATTTTAATAAGTAGCTCATGGATGTCTCAGGCTAGAAATATTAAAGCAGGTCTCTGGGAAGGTTGAGGGGTATTTTGGTGTTGGGCAAAGGTCTCAAACCATCTGGTCCACTCAGAGATCCCTCCAGTCAATGCTGCCTGAAGATGTCAACTGCATCCAACAAAACAAGGAAAACATTCAAGTATTAAAAACGTGGATCCAGAATGAATAAAACAGTAAACAGCTTGATCAGGATTTTCAAGGGTTAAAGTCAAAACTGTAAGAAAGGAAAAATCAACTAAAGCTGCAAGATCCTCAAATCCTAAGTGTCATAAAGCTATCAACAATCTCAAAATAACTCTGCTGTATCCATACAGGAAAACACCAAAACAAATGGCAGTTTTGAATATTGGGGTTATACTAGCTTGATGAGATCTGCAGCAGGAGATGGGACCACTAAAGCAACAGGTAATAGCTGCTAAGAAACTGATAAAAAGAGATTTACAATGAAATATTAATGGAAAAATTGAAGACAATGAAAAAATTGAAAAGATTTTTTTTTTAAAACGCAAAAAATCTTTCGGGAAAAATTATGAAAAACACAATAAGTATATAGAAATGAAGAGAAAATAACACATTAGATCCACTATTTCCCCAAGACATAATGTTGTTATTATAGGCAGCCCCTGGGTTGAAGATGTCCCATTTATAAACAACCCATAGTTACAAACTGGCAAGCTAACCGGAAGTAGAATGGCTTCAACTACCAGTTCGAGCATGGCTCAGTAGAATTTAAATTAAATAATTTTTCTTAAAGAGTAAGTAATCTGAATTCAATTTCATTTTTCAAAAGTGTTCCCTTCCCCCCTCCCCCAACATGGTCCCCCCATCCTGTTCTGACTCAGCCCTCCCCACCCTGCTCCGAGTGGCCGCCGCCCCCTCACTCTGATGCAGCTGCCACCCCGTTTCCTCCAACATGGTCCCCCCACCTCCTGCTCACTCTGACATGACTGCCACACCTCTCCAACGCCGTCGCCACCCTCAGTTCACTTCCCACCACCACATGTTCACTCCAATGCGGTAACCCCCCCATCCCTGCTTGTTACGACAGGGTCCCCCTACCCCCACTTGCTCTGATATAGACCCTCCATCCCCACGCTCATTCCAACATGACTAACACCTCCCTCCAGACAAATCGAGTGACTGAGCAAGAGGGAGGGGGAGGGAAGTGGGAGAGAGAGAAGGAGGAAGGGGGAAAGAGGAAAGGGGAAGGGGGAAGGGGGAAGGAGGAAGGGGGAAGGAGGAAGGGGGAAGGAGGAAGGGGAAGGAGGAAGGGGAAGGAGGAAGGGGGAAGGAGGAAGGGGGAAGGGGAAGAAGGAGGGGGGAAGGAGAGAGGGAAGGATTGAAGGAGCCGGGCACAAAATTCAGAATTTGAAATTGAAACTTCCTGTACTGTAGCCATCTCTCCATCATCTCCTGTAAGTGTTAACTTTTAATTATGATCTTATGACCATATGGTCACCAAAGTATAGGAAAGATAACAACAAATTGGAGGGAGTGCAGAGAAGATTTACTAGAATGTTGCTGGGGTTACAGTACCTAAATTATAGGGAAAGATTAAATAGTAGTTACTTTTGTTATGTACATATTATTACCTGTATTATTATTATTATGTACTCCATTATTATGTTTGAGATGTTTTCATGTATTGGGAAGTTCTTGACTATATACCATGATAAACATTTGACTAACTGACACTAAATAAGGACCGTATGTTCTGGTTCTGACAAATACAAATTTGGGTTAAAGACAGACCTAGGTAAATGAACTCTTATTTAACCCAGGAAATGCCTGTATGTGAAGGTAAAGTTCCTTCTTCACAATATCAGACCACATCCAGGAGAAAAGTAACTGTGGAAATATTCCATAATTGATATGAAAATGAAACAATATCAATTTGATTTGGGGTGACTGGCAGCTATAGGTGGTCACCAATGAAATTTCCTACAGTTCTGTTACATACATGCAGCAGTATTGATAAATGAAGAATATTTTCTGGAAATGGTTGTAAACAACCATTTTTTGTAATATGAATTAATTTCCAATCTAATTAACCCATTATGAAACATTAGTTCAATTGAAAATACCTTTGCTTCATTCCTAAATTTCAGTCAAGAGCAAGGTTTTCATCAGAAATTCATCCGAAAAAATAAAACAGAGAATAATTCTAAATAAACAAAAAATTGAAGGAGAGAAAATCTAATACATCAGCTCCAATGTGAGAATTTGAAATATTTAATCGACAGCAAGAGATATTAGACCAATGCAACAAATAAATAATTAAGATCAATACTGATGTACTGTATGAATATGTTTCAAAGTCAACTGTGGCCCTAAACAAATAGAGTTATTTTAACTGTTAGGAACTTCAAAATAACAATTTAAGATGGAATATAATCTTTGAATGAGCAGTTATGTGACAAAATGTACATTTTCTGGACAGGTTGCATTGGAGCATAAACCAAGCAGGGAGAAATACTTCAAAACCACATTGGTGTAAATATGGAAACTCTAGTTTCAGATTAACAATGTACATCTTCAGTGGGAAACCATTAGAAAACAATAAAAGATCTTCTCCTTCAGCAAGTTACACTGTTTGCAGTTCTTAGTACCATCCAGAATGTCCCTTGTTAATTTGAGCAGGTAAAGACCAGTGATACCCAACAACCAGTAAGAATATTGAGTTTTTTAATGCTTTGAGAAGGTCCATAGATCTGATCTTTGATCAGCTGATAACACCTTGCTAAGGAGGAACATAGAAAAGTGTGCCTGCTTCAGCAGTCAGGTTTAAGGTCTGGAAAAGATCATGACTGTACTGCCATAAAAAACACAAAATCCTGGAGAAACTCAGCAGGTCAAAGAGTGTTGTAAAGGTAAAGATATATAACCAATGTTTCAGGCTTGAGGCCTTCGTCAAAGTACTTATTTTGATTGGGCAACAATCAGAGTCTCAACATGGACAAGATAAAGGACTTCAGAATGATGATGAACCACTTCTCATTACATAATGGCTTCATCATAAGAGAGTAGGAGGGACAAAGTTCCTTGTGGGACCTTTTAAAGGGCAACCTATCTTGGACTCTCAACACCTCCTCATTAATCAGGAAGGTGCAGCAACACCTGTACTTCCTAATATTGGAGTGCAAGACTATTGGCCACCACTTTAACAGAGTCTACAGGAGCGCTATAGTTTTCTGACTGGCTGCATCATAATGTGATATGGTAGCTGCAAAGCATCAGATTGGAGGTCAGTACGGAGGGCGATTAAAACTGCTGAGAAGATTACTGGGGTCTCCCTTTCCTTTCTGGATGACATCTTCAGGGAGTGGTGCTTAAAGAGAGTTCATAGAATCATCAATGACCTTTACCATCCAGCCCGCAGTATCTTCAGCCCTTTTTACACTGAAAAGCTGCATTAATGCCGTATACACAGCCCATCCCTGGAAGCTGACTTGCTTGTTCACACAGAACAAGTAAAAAGCTGGGACCTTAAAATCTTTTACATAGCAAGCTCATTTTCCCATCCTTTTTTATAAAATGTGCATGTGTGTTTTTGTCCCATAATGTTTTCCACGCTTGTTTATAAATTGTGCTCATGTGTGGTTTATTCCTGTAACATTTTCCCACGCTCCTTTATAAATTTTGTGTGTATGCATGTGTTTTTATTCCTGTTAAAATTTTGACTCAATTTTCAACAAATTGAGTGTTAATAAAAGCTATTTGTGATTGCAAACCCTTGTATCCAGACCCATTGACATTTACACACCATGTGCCTAGTAGAGTCCCCTGCTCTACTCACTGTGCACCTATGACTATGAACTCTTTTTGGACCCAAAATCATGGCGGCAACACAGGTCGCCCATTTTAGACTGGTCCCGCATCAATACACTCCATCTCTGGTACTAGACTCCCCCAATCTGCCTTCAATGCTTTCACACAGTGCTCAAAAGGCAGATAATAGCAGGCTTTTTTGATAATACTCAGGTCCTGTGTAAACAGGATATTTGAGACACTACCTTAAAAAAAAAGAGGTATAGAAGCATAAAGATCTGGCTGGGAAATAGTTTCTTTCCTCAGGCAGTGAAACTGCTAAATACATATTTATTTTGGATTGCTTTGTACATTGCTTCGCATACTATGGTCAGGAGATATGCTGTTTAGTCAGGTTGTATATGTACAATCAAATGACAATAAACTTGAACTTGATATCCAGTGGAGTAGATCAACAATAATTATGGCCTCAATGCTGAACATATTATTCTGGAAAAGGACTGTGATGTTGATTTACTTAAGATACCAATGGACGTGGAGGGCTGTGGAGACATTGATGGTATCTCTCCATCATTTTGAGTTGCTCACAATGCCCCACTGGTCAGTCTGTAAATCTAAAAAGGATCTATTTCTACTCTATTCTCTTTCTATTAACCAGTTCTCCATTCACACTTGTATATTATTTCTAATTCTATTCACAAATTCTCTATGTGGGACCTCATTAATGCCTTCAGCAAATCCAAATACACCACCTCTACTGGTCCCATTCTAGTAGATTCACCTCACAAGAACAAGTATGATTTCCTTTCATAAATCTATGTCAACTGTTCAATCATATTGTTATGTTCTAAGTGCCTTGATATGACATTATTTATTACAGATTCATCATTTATCAACGTCAGCTGAAATGCCACGTTCCATATTTTCTCTCATCCACTTATTTAAAAGTTGGATCACATTTGTACTCAATTACAAATAAATTAGTTGTAATAGGAATGACTTAAATGGTTTATGGAAAATATTTTTTCCGATGCACGTTTTCATTGTAAGCAAGAAATAGCATAAATAATAAAAGGAATTGGTTACTCCTCTACATCTTTTATGGTACAAGAAAATACACTCTCAGGTTCTGTTAATTTCAAACTGGAATCCTGCTGTACCCATGATTTCGCAGAACAGCTGTGCATAATCCTGCAGATTTTGAATCAAGACTGAAAATATTTTTTTAAAAGTTGGAAATTACTTTGAGCAAATAAAAAAAAGCAGGTCAGTCAGTATCTGTGGAGGTGGAGGGATTGTTCATGTTTCAGGTCGAGATAATCAGGACTGGATACAGAGAGCACATAATAGATTGTAACGTCCAGGATCCAGACTGCTGGCCAACTCACAACTACAATACTTGCTCACTCACACAAACTTGTTCGAGAAGAGATGGCAAGGTGAGTTAGTCTTTGAATTGTCTTGTGAGGCAATGGGTTACAGGAAGGCTGATGGAAGCAGAGATTTTCACAGCACACTGCTGTCAAAGACCTCTGAACTACTTTTAAATATTTTAGATTGTTAAAAATATTTAAACTAGTTCAGATAGCTTAAAGAACTATAAAAAAAATTAATAATCCTTAAAAATGCATCTTAAATACAAAACTATTTAGACCCATTTCTGTGGTTTATGATTCTTTGAGTAATTTTTGAAATAAATGAGCATGTCTCCTAAACTGAACCTGTCATTCAGGGTCAGTTACCCGTTCGCAATAGTATATTAATTAATTATAGAGGCAAGTGGTATGTTAGTATTTACTGCCAGAAGATACCCGCCAAAAAAAAATCTCTCTACAATTATACAGGGTGTTGGTAACAACATCTGGTGAATGTTTGGAATTCTCTAGCCCCAGCAATTGTGGAAAATTCACCATCAATTGGATTTGAAACAGAGATCAATTGTTTTCTGGACATCAAAGGATTCAAGATTTATGGGGATAGAGCAGGAACCTGGTGTCAAAGTAAAGGAAGAGCCACGATCCCTTGTTGGATGATGGATCAAGTTTCAGGGATTTATGCTCTCTGCTCTTTTTAACACACACACACACACACACACACACACACCAATGCCAATTGTAAGATGATATTCTTGCCTAAAGCACTGAATCAACCTTTCTTCTCATGTTGGCTATCATTATTTGTTACTGTGTAATAAGAACTGAATCCAAGTACTTATGAGGAATTGGTGAGTAAGCATGAGAATCTTCTTTGGTGCAGCCAATATACGATTCTTGATCCCTCTTCCTGTAATTGCCTCTCTTATTAAATTTATCATGTGATACTTCGAACAGAAATCTTGCACATTTGATTGCCTGATTACTGTATCAGATGAGGAGTTAGGAAAGATAACCCACGTGAAAAATAACCATCCTAATTTTCCTTTCTTTTAACATCTTTCATCGTCTTCTGCTTTATCCAGTCTTACAATTTGCTCACTTTGTGCTTTGACCCAACATGACTCTCATATAGACTCTTGCCTGAAAATAATTTTCACTCATCCAGCATCTTTAACATGGAAGAATATCACAAGAAAAAATGAACTCAATACATAGAATGAAATATTGAGAGTGACTAAACACCCAGACAATGAGGTGGGTCTGAAGGAATGCTTTAAAAAAAATAAAATGGAGAGGGAATTACAGAGAAATTCAGAGAGGCTCTAAACATTACCATTAAAGGTCTGTCAAGGAGATGACTATACTCAAGCATCTAGGGACAGAGGAGCAGAGTACAAATGATTATTTTAAAAAATTGAAACTGAATGTGACAAAGCCAAAGAATGCAGTTGTGGAGCTGATAGATTGAGATGGTTTTGTTATCCGGCTAGAAATAAATTATGTTTAGCCTGAGATGATGCGGAAGTGGAAGCTTAGCTTAGGATCAAACAGGACACAGAGTTTGAAAATGATCAGTGGAGTAACTGAATATGATGACATTGGTCTTAGCATTGTTTATAACTAAAGGAAGCAGCATGTTACCAAAAACTAGATGTTTGATGGGCAGACGAGAAACAGAGGCAATTTGATGTAAGTACTTCATGTAAATATCAATTCCCTCTGCACATTTCATATATATTCCATTTTTGCTGCTATAATTTTCAGCACTCTCCTTTTAAAACAATTAATGAAAGCAGCTGAAACAACTGAATGGATATAAATGGAATGGTAACAAACCAGATATAATCAATGTTACGAGCCTAGAAGACTCCAAAACCTAGCAGCATTAGAAATTCAGCAAGGCAATGGTTACTTAAACAAAAGTTGCTTTTAATTTTCGTTAAACATAATAACAGGATCAATTTTTAACTTATTACTATTAACTTAACCCCCTTCTAATTCTAGGCACCATATATATATATATATATAATGTGTATATGTTCAGGAAAGTTCTCTGTTTCACTATCCAATAATTCACTTTTCACTTCTCCAAGTTCACTGGTAGGCAATTCTCATACTGTGCACAGAATTCAACATTTATAATTTATAATTACCGCTCAGGAAGGTTCTTGATGGTTTCAGAGAGAAATTTGTTGCTCGTTGGACACACACAAAATGATTTCCTTCAATCAGTCACTTCAGTATCTTGCCAAATAAACTTGCCCCACCATAGGTTTTCCAAATGATAACCTCTTCTTCCAGGTCACCACAGAGTTCTTCGTTTCCCTTATTACCGAGGAAACACTCTAGCCAGCCATTTCCTCTTGTTAGGACTACAAGGGTTTTGAACAGGCTGAACATAGAACTCTCAACCCATCTTCAAAATGGGGGTTTTCAATAAGCCTACCAGCTTGCCATTTTGCAGCCTCAACTGCTGCAGTAGAACCGACTTCTCTCTCTCTCTCTCTCTCTCTCTCTCTCTATCTCCAAAAGAGAAATCACCTGTTTGTTTTTCCCTCTCTCTACTTGTAAAAAACCAAAAAATCTCTCCCAAAGCTCCAAACCCAATTTTCAAAAGATCTCATCAGTATCTGAGACTGGACATGATCAACATTGTGTTCCATTTTCACCTCTTTTTGAAGTCCTATTAAAGACATATTTTACCCATAACTATTCGAACATATCCCGTAACATCAAGCTGTCGAAGCAAGGGGAGGCCATTCAGATTCTTGAACATGTACTGCTTTTTAATTGGATTATGCAGATCCTAGCCTTAACTCAATTTTTCTGGTTTTAATCTATATATTTTCTGATTCTTATTCTGAAAAAATACCAATCATGCAGATTTCACAGCATCCAGAGGGAGTAAAGGGTAACCAATGTTTCAGGCCCGACCTATCATACCTGACAAAGAGCCCAAGCATGAAAGGTTGGTTCCCCTTCACCTCCCTCATAGCAGAAATGTAGGATTATCCTGCAGAATAAATCATCTTTAAAGATGAAAAGGACTGTGTAACTGGAGCCCTCAACAATTGTAAGAAAATGAAATAATAATATGCAGTTCACTCATGGCAGTTTTACTAACATTCTGCGACAGAACTAAATATGCACAAAAAAATTATGATTATGGAAATAGATCAATCTGCATATCTATTTTTGCTTCCTATTTAATAGATAATTTGAGGTGAGTATAATTAAATGCAATCTACCTTACATGTTACATGATAAATGTTACATAAATGTTCGAACCGTGAAGTTGTGTAAATGTTTTCAACCACTGTACAAATATGCCATATTAATGAAATTTTATGTAGTTATTTATGTTAGAATATTACAGGAGAGAAGTCATCTCAGCCAAATCTTTGATAAATCCAATGATATTCACCCTCACAATTAATTATTTTTTTCATACAAATGCACGTATAATTCCATTTCCAAAGTAACTGTTGAATGGTTCCAAAAACCCATCAAGTAAGCATTGTCTTGGTTGTACCAATCTGGAGTATAAAAATGTTTCCACTGTCCATCCAGTCTGTCAATAGTTTAGTTACAAACTTTTTTGGCAAAGGAAACACTTTCTCTGTGTTTAGACTGTCAGTGCCATTTATAATTTTGAACACCACTATTAAGTTTAGTTGGAAACTTTTTTTGTTCTGAATAGAATAAGTGCAGCTTTGTTATTTTGTGCACAGAACTAAAATTGTAACCTGGTATCATCCCTGTCACTCTCTTCCAACAAAATAGCTGTGATTGAATCTGATCAGTGTATCCTTGCATGGAAAATAATATTCTCTTCACTTAGCAATGTGATTGTTTCATTAATTGGTCTGATTATCTTTCACTGAAACTTGTGCCTTTACTTCTGAATGATGAATTTTCTAAGAGTAAAACCCAGGGTGTAACTCTTAATTCTGTTATGGTTTGAAAATGGTATTGTGTGATCAAGATTGGTTGACATTTATTTTCTGATCCACATATGTGAATTTTGTTAAGAATAGAAATGATCTGCTATACACGAGAGTAATTATGGAATAATCATATCTATGATACTTTAAAAGGAAGAGGACAATGCTTTTGAATGGTGAACCTTGGTGCAAACACTTCTGAGCAACTGAAAAGATTGTTACAAGGTTCGTAGATGTTTCATTGGTATTCTAATAATTAAATAAAATGTTGTTCCCACAGGAAATCTGGTGAGAAAATAGTTCCCTGACAGCAAGGACAAGAAGTGAACGTAGAGGTCAATGCTGGGACCATGGTACTCAGGGCAGGCTGTGATTGGCACAGTTATCTCACTCCTAACTTTGACCCTGTATTTTTATCTCTTTAGCTCCATTCCACCTGTACATTCACAACTCTCCTGCTTTTACCCTTGCTGCCTTTCACTCTCCTATAATCAATCTGCAATGTTTCCCTCAACTTCCTTGTGCTATTAACTGCACATTTCATCATGTATTCCATCATTTCCCTGCAATTGCACCAGTTCTCATATTGGATTTCATATCCTCAAAAAAATTCCATAAACCATTCTTAAGCAAAACTTTGTTGCCCTACAAACTAGTGCATAAGACATACTTTCAGAGAAATTGCTGAAAGACACAAATTGGGAAAACAAGACATGTGGTCTTCTTACCCCCGCATTCTGAAGCCAGACATGCTGAATTGCTGTTAATTCATGATAGTCTGAAACTTGTCTAATTTTTATACAATTTAGAAAAGCCCACAAACTCAAGATGCTCGAATCTTGAGCAAACAAAGACAACTTGGAGGAACACAACCAATCAGGTAACACCAATTGAGAGAAATGGATTGTCAATATTTTACGTTGAGACCTTTTTTTCGAGTCTAGAAGAAGGATGGTGACCTATTGCTGTCTATCCATTTCTCTCCATGGATGCTGTCTGGCCTGCTGAGTCCCTCCAACTTCTCATTGTTTTTTCTGTCATTGGAAGAGACAGAAATTACTGTCTGGGACAAAGACACATTTTTCTTTTATTTTCTCCTTTAAATTTGTAATCAAACAATTCACATAAGATCAAAGTGCACATTCCAGATTTTATTCAAGGTTATTTGAATTTGGTTTGACCATTTTACTGCACTTTTATTCATTTCAGGGTGTATTGGAAGATTTAAACCATGTTTTTGCTCCTGCAAGGCTGAGAATCAGTAACCTGCTTGAGACTCAGCAGACATAAGCTACATTCCACCATGGGGCCCAGAGATGCAGTTATCTGACAAAAAGACATCTGTGTACCAAGGACATTTAATCTTCCTGCTTGTTTTGGTCACAGTCTTTCAGACAGAGACCTAACCTTGACACAAAATAAACCATTGTATTCGATAGAAGCCTAGGCATGCTAGCTTGCTCACTTATCTTTCTTTTTGTGCTGGGAATAGGTGCTTGGGTAAGCAGTTTTTGGGTAATATAAGCCATGGTCCCGCTGCTGAAGTTTGAGACTCTCTGAGAGGCGGCAACATCTCTCAGCAAGAAGAAGAACTTCTAGAATACAGCCAGTTGGGGGAGGTGGAGAAGCTGCTACCAGCGCCCCGACAACCTACTACAAGTGTGCAGTCGTTGCCTCACCTCAGCAGTTAGGACCAGTCCAGGTGTTGATAAGAATAATTGGGAAGGGCTTACATATTGTAGTTTGATATCAGCTTTAGAATTTGTAATAAAGATTTGTATAAACTGAAGTGCTCTCGGCGTGTGTGTCTATTTTCTTTCGGTAGCTCAAACACTGTGACCAATCTAAAATGAACAAAGTGAGAGGTACAAGTTTACCCAGGACACAGGTTACCATCATATTTGGGACATTGCAATAGTATGTATGTTAAAGAGGTCATGTTTAGTAGTTTATTGCATTTTCCTGTCTCTGATTCACCAGGTGCTGAGCATCTTCTCTGGGTGTATCTCCTCTGGTGATGCTCTGCCAAGCCTCTACTACAGCCATCTTCAGCTCCTGCTTGTTTCAGGGCCTTGACCCCTTAGGTTTTCTCTTCAGCATATGGAAGGCATCCTCAATTGGAGATAGATCAGGCAAGAACTTTTCACTTTTTGGCTTTGAAAAATTCCCTTGTTGCTTTAGCAGTATGTTAGATATCATTGTCTTGCTGTAGGATGAAGTACTGTCTAATGTGTTTGGAGGCATTTGCTCGACTTGAGCAAATAAGATGTTTCTATACATCTCAGAATTCATTTTGCTCCTTAATTTAGAATCAGAATTAAGATTTATTGTTATAAACAAGTTATAGTTCATAAAAAGTAAGGCCGTGTCTTTGGTTCATTGATTATTCAGGAATCTGATGGCAGTGGGGAAGAAGCTGTACTTGTGCCGCTGAGTGCTTGTCTTTAGGCTCCTGTACCTTTACCCAGATGGTAGTAGAGTGAAGAGGGCATGACCTGGGTGGTGGGGGGTCTTTAAGGATAGAGGCTGCTTTTTTAAAGCACCGGCTCATGTAGATGTCCTTGATCGAGTGGTCTGGTGCATGTGATGTCACAGGCCGAGTTAACACCCCTTTGGAGTTTATTGCATTGGCGCCTCCATACCAGGCAGCGATGCAACCAGCCAGAATGCTCTCCATGGTCCACCTATAGAAGTATACAACAATCTTCAGTGACATGCCAAATCTCATCAGACACCTCAAAAGTATAGCCACTGGGGAGCCTTCTTTGTCATTGCATCAATGTGGAGACTCCAGGACAGAGAAATTGAAGTTCTTGACCCTCTCCACTGCTGAGCCTGTGATAAGAACTGAATCATGTTCCCCTGACTTCCTCTTGGTCCACAATCATCTCCCCCGGACTTTCTCCTGCTCCACAATAATCTCCTTGGTTTTGCTGAAGTTGAATGCAAGATTGTTGTCCTTACACCATTCAACGAGCTGATCTATCTCCATCCTGTACACTTCCTCATGGCCGTTTGTGATTCTGCTGACAAATGTGGTGTCATCAGCAAACTGGTAAATGGCAATGGAATTGTGCCTGGCCACACAGACATGGGTGTATAATGAGTAAAGCAGTGGTATAAGCACGCATCTTGTGGTCCGCCTGTGTGAATGATCAGTGAGGAGGAGACGTTGTTTCCAATTCATACTGACTGTGGTCTTGCAAGGAGAAAGTCAAGGATCCAGTTACAGAGTGGGGTACAGAGGCCTAGAGTTTGTAGCTTCTTGACCAGCACTAAGGGAATCATGGTATTGAAGGCCGAGCTGTAGCCTATGAAGTTCAGCTCTATGTATGAAGTGCTGTTTTGAGGTGATCCAGAGCAGAGTTGAGCCAGTGATATTGCATCTGCCGTGGAGCGACTGTGATGATAGGCGAATTGCAGTGGGTCCAGATCTTTACTTGGGTACATGTTAAATCTGGCCACAACCAGCTTCTCAAAGCACTTCATCACAACAGAAGTTAGCGCTACTGGGTGGTAGTCGTTGAGGCAGCCCACGCTACTCTTCATGGGTATCGGGATGATTGATTCCCTTTTGAAATAGGTGGAAATCTCTGACTGCCACGAGAGGTTGAATATGTCTGTGAACACTCCGGTTAGTTGTTGATGCAGATTTTCAGTACCATACCAGGTATGCCATCAGGGCCTGATGCCTTGTGAGGGTTTACCCTCTTGAATGATGTTCTGACATCACCCTCAGAGACAGCAGCCTTTTCAGGGAAGCACTGTTTGGTTTTTCTTCTCAAAGCTGACATAGAAGATGTTCAGCTCATCAGGTACTTAAGCACTGCAGCCATGTATAGTGTTCACCCTCACTGTGTAGGCTGTAAAGGTCTGCATTCCCTGCCACAGCTGGCATGTATCTGCCTCTGTCTCTAGCTTCCTCTGGAATTCCCACTTTGCTTCAGAGATGGCATTCTGCAGGTTGTACCTGGATTTTTTTTGTAAAGATCTTGATCCCTGGCCTTAAATGCCCTTGTTCTTGTCCTCAGCAGATTGCAGATTCACTGATTCATCCAGGGCTTCTGATTGGGGAACACCTGGTATTTGCATGTGGGCACACACTCATCGAAGAAAAGTGGGCCAGTACCTGTGGTAGCCATATATGCTCAGGCCATTACCCCCACCCCCTCCCACCATGATTCACCAATGAGGTGGTATGCTTTGCATCTTGGGCTGTTCTTTTATGCCTCCACACTTTGCTCTTGCTCTCTCTCTGATTCAGGTCTCATAAGACCTTTTTCCAGAATTGTGCAGGCTCTTTTAAATACTTCTTTGCCAACTGTAATCTGACCATTTTGTTTCTGTGGCTAAGTAGTGGTTTGCATCTTGCAGTGTAGTCTCTGTTCATGAAGCATTCTGTGAACAGGTCATTTTCACATCCATGCCTGCCTCCTGACGAAGGCTTCATATCTGTCAGACACGAGTTTGGGAATTTTTCTTCATTAAGATTAGAATTCTTCTGTCATCAGCAATGGAGATCTTCCTTGGAAGACTAGTCCCTTTGTGATTACTGAGTTCAGCAGTACGCTCTTTCTTAATGATGTTCCTTGGTAATTCTAAGATTTGGTTTTATTTTTTGTTTTTCAGCTTCATAATGGTTTCTTTGACTTTCATTGGCACAACTCTGGTCCTCAAGTTGAAAAATAGCAGCTACAGACTCTAAGCTTGATCAAAAGCTTTGAAGCAAGCCTATCTCTCTTGTACCTGCATCAGTGAAGCAATTAAACATACCTGAGTACTCATAAACACCTATGAAGCCAAACGTCCCAAACATTATGTTGCCCTGAAATGAGGGGACTATGTATAAAAAGTGCTATAAATATTACGTGGTCAAACTAAAATGTTTAAAATAACCTTGAATAAAATCTGGAATGTGCACTTTAATCATATGCAAATTGTTAGTTTACAAAGTTAAAACTGTGGAGTTCAGGGGCAAATAAAGGGAAAAAAAAGTGTCTTTATCCCAAGCATTATGGAGGTCACTGCAAGCTTTGAACCAATGCAATTCTTTTGGAGGTTCGTTAAAAGAGAATGATAAATAGATGTAAGGAACAGCCTTAAAAGTCTGACAGCTGTTAAAAGTATTTGGGCACGCAATCCTGAGTATTCACTAGAAAGCCAACCAAATTAACATGGCAATAATTTTAATTGATCAAAACAAAGTTAAATTGACACAGTCAAAGTTAAAATGTACTTTTACCATAAGATGGATGTCATATATCTGGGGGTGAATTTCTATTGCAACCATGAGTTTATGAGTAAAGCATTTCTGAGCCAATCTTCATTGTAGCAACTGAATTAACCAGGGGTAAGTGGCAAAATTCTCTTTTACCTTCTCAAAGATGGCTGCAAATAAAAGGACCTGCAATTTTGAAGAATTTAAAATTATGCAAACAAAACATTTTTCCTTTAAAGAATATTTCTACTAAAATAAATTTAAAGCAACTTGATTCCAATCTTAGCAACAGAAAAATATTGATTAATGTATTCTGCATCAAAGAAAGGTACTTGCTTAAATCTGCCCATAAAACTTCTGAGGGCATTCAAGCCAAGGGCTCTGCTATTGGTTTCTGATTCAGAGCAGAAATATCTAGAATAGTTCTAGATAAATAACAGGTAAAATAACAGCAAAAATTTTCAGATTAATGAATTTCATTGAAAATTTTCAGCTATCACAGAAGGAAATACAAATTAGATTAAAATAATTTGCAGGAAGTTGAAGTGCAGAGGGAGATATAAAAATGACAAATAAAAGATACCAGAAGTAAAAAGTGTCTGTTGGCACTGTGCAATTGCTCAGCAAAAGGAGGTGTAAGGTGCTCCTTCTGTCCAATAACCTGCAGGTCACCCTTAGGCAAGGTATAGTACCTGTTTAGCTTCGCAATCAGGGTCACGTGAAGTCATGGATTGCAGATGGTGGATAGTTTTTACAAGCAGATTTTACAAATTGAAGTTTATGGTTGTGAAACTAAAAACACTGGGCAGATGAATCTGCTAATCAATGGTCAGGGTTACCTATCCAGTATGGACACTGCACAGAAGAAGGCAATGGTAAAGCACTTTGGTATTTTACCCTTGTATAATCATGAACTCAACATCAATTATGGTCTTAGCTCAAAGAAGGGGCCTTCACCAAAGGAGAAAAGGGGAGGCAATAACTACAATTTGGAGGATCAAAGATCATAATGGACGGAGAGATATGATCGCAGAACAGCAAGGCACCTGAATGAATGAAGTAAAATATAACAAAAATATATTTTAAATTCTCTCTCATTTATTCTAGGAATAAAAATCCACATAATAAAATTAAACTTTTGCAGCTAAGAAGATTATTTGACAGTAAGAGTTACTGAGCATGTTGTTTAAAAGTTCACCTACAACTGAATGCTCTTGAAATACCAATTTCTGCCATATTTGGTGGTCAAACTGCAAGTACTAAGACTTCAAGCAAAGTCTATGGCAAGATTCATGTATAGAATAATTTATGAAGATACAGGATAACTTCAATTTTCGTCTTGAATATTTTTTCTTTCTCTTTCAGCATTTCATTAACAAGGATATGAGTGTAAAACCATAACCTCTGAAGAAAATTAAGCACTCTGTTTGCTCAAAAACATTCTGGAAACTCATATTGTGTTTTACCACAATAGATTGTTTTCACACATTTCTAATGTTAACTGCTTACTGAATATCCTATCAAAAGCAATTGAAGTAGTCATGTAACTTGGGGCATCAAAACATAATGAGTTCTTACCTCAAAGCAACAATCATTCTAATGACTCTCATACCTATTAAGTTATGTCACAAAATATATGTTACCTCCAGAAATTGAAATGTAGTTCAAATAATGTTAGAGATCAGCAACAATAATAGCCATCATTAACTTTCTTGAAGGCATTTATTTATGTCAAACTAAACAACAACTTAGCACATCCATAATGCCACCAATTTTTGATTACTGTAACATTAGCAGTCCAATTCACTAATACTCCAATAATCTACAATCCAACTATTCAGAAATCCAGATAATCTGTTATCTGTCTCACCAGGTATATTCCCTGTTCTCCCTTGAAGCCTATCAGGAGCCCCAATTCCTGCCTTTGCTAGGAAAAAAAATGGAGCCTTTGTTCCCACCCTCACTAAAACATCACCAGGTGGACTGGAAATTTTATTGCAATATTGTGTAACATCTTTTTAAAAAAATTAATTAAAAGTGTAATTCAAGACACAAGATGTTGTCCTGTAATGTTACACAAAATTTGTTTTCGTCTGCCATAAGGCAGACAGCTTCACCATCGGCAAAAATTGTCTGAAGCACCTCTTACAGTCAGAGAAAGAGAAGTATAAGAGAGTTTTCTCAGAGTCACTGTGTTTCCATGGATTCACCTCCAGCACTCCTACAGACAGCCACACATAGTCCAGTCCAAACTCCAGTCTGAGCTCTCCCAGAGGAACTCAATGCCTTCTACATCCGATTTGATGAGAGTAACAGCGAAGAACCACCCCTCCACACCCACATGTCCCCCTGACAATCCCATCATGTCTGTATCTGAGGATAACGAGCATGCTTCCTTCAGGAGAGTGAATCTGTGGAAAGTATCCGATTCAGAATGAGTACCTGACTGTGTATTAAAGATCTGTGCTGATCAACTTACCAAGGTATTCATGGATATCTTCAATATCTCACTCCAGCAGGGCATGGTAACCACCTGCCTGCCTTAATAACCATCGACCAGTAGCACTTACATCAACAGCGATGAAGTGTTTTGAAAGGCTGGTGCTGAAGCAGTAACATGGATCCATTCCAGTTTGTCCATCATTAAAACAGGTCTATGGCAGATGCTATCTCATTGGTTCTACAGAAAGCCATGGAACACCTGGACAGCATATATCAAGATGCTTTATTATTGACTACAGTTCAGCATTTAACACCCTCATCCCCTCAAAACTGATCAGCAAACTCCAAAACTTTGGAGTTAACACCCCACTATGTAATTGGATCATCTCCAGACTACAATCAGTGAAGATTGGTAAGAACATTTCCACAATTTCCATCAGTACTGGAGCACCACAGGGCTGTGTTCTTAGCCCCTTCTGTACTCACTTTACACCCACAACTGTGTAGCTCAGTATGACAATAATGATATCTAAAAATTTGCCCACGATACCACTATAGCGGGTGTATAAAGGAAGGCAATGAGTTAATATACAGGATGGAGATGGAAAACTTAGCTGAATGGTGCACTATCAACAATCTTGCACTCAATGTCACCAAAACCAAGGGGCTGATTGTTGACTTCAGATAAAGAAAGCCAGAAATATACAATCCAGGAATCAGAGGTGGAAAGGGTGAGCAAATTTAGGTTCTTGGGAGTCACAATCTCAGAGGATCTTTCCTGGTGCCAACAAACCAATGGCACTGTGAAGAAAGCACGTCAGCGCCTCCACTTCACCAGGAGTTTGTAGAGGTTTGGTATGACACCAGAAACAATGGCAAATTTTTACAGAGGTGTGGTGGAAAGTGTGCTGACCAGCTGGTCTGGTAGGAAACACTAATTCTCTTGAGCGTAAAGCTCTCCTAAAGGTAGTGGACACAGACCAGGACATCACAAGCAAAACCCTCCCCACTTTTGAGTACTTATGATTGCCGTCCAAAAGCAGCAGCAATCATCAAAAACCCACATCACCCAGCACATGCTCTATTCTCGCTGCTGCCATCAGGAAAGAGGTGCCACAACATTTGCACCATCAGGTTCAGGAACAGCTGCTACCCCTCCACTATCAGAATCCTCAACAACAAAATCAATCAGAGACTCATTCAAAGACTCTTACTTGTGAACTTTGTTAATTGATTTTATTTGTTCTCAATGAATTGCACAGTTTGTTTTCATTTGTTATCTGTTTACAGTTATTTTATTTGTTTACATATTTACGCTGTGTATATCTTATTTTTGCACCAATTGGTGGTAATTCTGCCACACCCACAGGAAAAAGGAATCTCAAGGTTGTATGTGATGTCATGTATATACTCTGACAATCTGAAATCTGACCACACTCATGGGGTTGTTTTATAGACCACCCAATAATCAATGTGAATTGGAGGAGAAAATCTGAAGAGAGATAGCAGATATTTGTAGGAAACATAAGCCTTTGATAGTGGGAAATTTTAATTTTCCACATATTGACTGGGGCTCCCATACTGTAAAAAAAGGCTGGATGGCTTGGAATTTGTCAAATGTGTTCAGGAAAGTTTTCTAAATCAATATATAGAGGTACCAACTAGAGAGAGTGCAATACTAGTTCTCCTATTAGGGAACAAAACAGGATAGGTGACAGAAGTATATATAGAACATTCTGGATCCAGTGATCATAATGCCATTAACTTCAAGTTAATTATGGAGGATAGGTCTGAACCTCGGGTTGAGATTCTAAATTAGAAGAAGGCCAATTTTGAAAAAATGAGAAAGGATCTGGAATGAATGGTTTTGGACAAGTTGTTTTTGGGTAAGGATGTGCAAGTGGAGAAGCTTCAAAGACAAAATTTTGTGAGTACAGAGTTTATATGTTCTTGTCAGGATTAAAGGGAAGGTTAGCAGGCACAGAGAACTTTGGTCTACGAAAGAGATTGGACATAAATTGAGGTATTGATTACAGGAGATGGGATGTTATGGTAAACTTGTTTTAGACATTGGTGAGGCCAAAGGAGTATTATGTCCAGATTTGGTCACCTAACTACAGGAAAGATGTCAATAAGATATAAAGAGTGCAGAGAAGATTTACTAGGATGTTGCTCAGATTTTTAGAACTGAGTTACAGGGAAAGGTTAAAGAGTTAGGACTTTATCCCCTGGAGTGTAGAAGAATGAGGAGAGATTTGATTATAGGTATTTAAAATTTGAGGGGGACAGACAGAGTCAATGTAGAAAGGCTTTTTCTACTGTAGGTGAGATACAAACCAGAGGCAAGGAGTTAAGAGTGAAAGGGAAAAAGTTTAATGGAAAATGAGGAGAAACTTCTTTACAAAGGGTGGTGGAATGAGATGCCAGCTGAAGTGGTGGATGTGGGCTCAATTTTTAAATTTTAAGCGGAATTTGGTCAGATTACATTGATGGTAAATATGGAGGGCTACGAACAAGGATGCAGGTCACCACAGACGAGAAGGGCTGAAGATGCCTGTTTCTGTGCTGTAATGTTCTATGGTTCTATGACCTCTTAAGCTTAATTTCTCACTCCACTGAGCCTTTACTGAGTTAAATCTTGTGACAGAAATAATTTCATTTTAACAATTTGCCTTTGCATTATCCACAATGACATTATCAGCTAGATTTTGTTGAATGTGATTCACTGCCTTCACCTGCCACTCCAGCACTAAGGTTTGGTCCCACAAGGTTCTGCACCCCATTGGTAAGGCCCATCTGCAATGTAAAATGTAATTCAAATGCATTTTACCAAGTATAATAACTGAACCAGAGAGATGAAGCTTGTTACTGGCCATTAATGAAGTCCTGCACTGTATCTGAAGCATAAATGGAACATGAATAATGCTTTAACTTAAAATAACCCACCATTTCCAAATTGTGCCTTTATTTGGTGACTATTCTGTTTTAGTTTCAATACAAAGGACCTCCCTCCAAAGAAAATTCTTGTTTTACATTTTCTGAATTGAGTATTTCTTTGACTGATATACAGGTAAACAAAATGAGCCCAAGGGTTGAATAAAGAACTCTTAAACACTGAAGTACAGACATATCCAGCCAGCTAGAGATGGGTTTACAACTGGCAAACCTCAAGAAAAACAAGTGACATGAGAGGCTCAGATTCTGGAATACAAAACAAAAATCAAACTGGTATAAGAATTCAGTGCGTCAGGCAGCATCTGTAGAGTGAAATAGACAGTCAAGATTTGAGTCTTTGCATCAGGATTGAAAAAGTAAAAGGAAGATAGCCAGAGGAAGGAATGAGGAGAGGAGAGGAGAGGAAGGAATGAGGCAGGAGCTGGTTCAGGTTCCTTTAATGTCAGGCATATAATTCACAAAATATGTTTGCTTTTGTTATTAGTTGTAAAGAGATGCTACTAGTTGGGTGCCCCTACCAAGAAGAGAGAGAAAAATAAAAGAGAATCCCTTCTATGCTACCACCTCCAGCACTCCCATAACTTCTATAGCTGCATGACCACCTGTTTTTTTTCCAGGAATGAACTCAAGATCCAAACATCACCCTCCTCTGCATCTGGCTCCGAAGTGAAGCTGTCAGCACTCTCATGAATCTGATCTCCATGTCTGTTTTCCAGCAGCCAGCAAGGGGCATGCAGCCTGGTGTGAGTTCTTTTGGCTGCCAAGCTCCTCGATCCATTGATATGTTTGTTCTCCTCCCCTATAGGAACTTCTCCATCTCAGCAGGTGGTGTTCTCTTGCTATGGTGCCCTGTGCTAGTCCATACTCCACTGGAACCCACAACCTTTGTAGTCTGGGTTGCCAAGCCTGGATGCTGCCATGTTGGGAACAGGTCTCCACTGATTTGCCAATTTGAAAACAAAACATTAGCTATGAAGGGGAGATCTGAATGATGAGATCTGGTGATGGGAGACGGTGACCTGATGATCATTGGTGAGGGTCATGATCTCGGAGTGGCTGTGAGAAAGTGTTGTCTAGGCTCTTAAAGGTAGAAATCAGGTTGCCAGATCACAACGACATTACCTTTGATATAGCTTTATTGATAATATCAGGATTGGGGCTCAGTGCATGGTGAGCTGTGATTTTGAAGGGGATGAGATTGGAGTAGGTGAAGACAGTGGAGAAGTCAAGGTGACATTGACATTTGGAGAAAAAAATTCAGAAGTTAAAAGGTCAGAAATGGAGCATGAGGAGGGTTGGAGAAAAAGCTAATATTATGGATTTTCTATTCATAATAAAACTGTCTGCCTGCTTTCTCTTTCTATTGATTTTATGCAATTATATTTGGAACTATCCATCAATTGTTGGAGGACTCCACTATTGTACTTACTGGTAAATGAAAATGAAAAAAGAGTATTGAAGGAATGGAGAGCAAGTGGATGACTGGGATGAGATTAGGTCTCTCTTGTAAAGAAAAATCACCAGTGAGGTCTTGATGGAATTAATAGCCTATTTCCGTGTATAATATTCTGTGATTCTAATGTGCACTTTCATTCCATTGGAAAAAGCTTAGTCATGGTTGAACTGTTAGATATTTTCAGGTAAAATTTATAATCTGTAAGATAGCATTTTCTTTCCAACATATTAGGCTTTATTATTGGCAGAATAATTAAGCTAGTCTTGAACAATAGCTCAACAGCAGGATGACTAAATTCTTTCCTTTGATTAAGATCTTCATCTCTTGGATAAGTTCTTAAAACCCATATTTATGGAATTACCTCTGAGGTGATTTACCCAAGATTAATTTTTTTTTAAATCTTGAGTCTCACTTATCATTTGAAAAGTTATATTTCTTTGCAAATAAGGCCTTAGATCAGACTGGGAAAAAAATGGTAGAGCTACCAGAGCTGCTGTAACAGAAGTGCTGCGGCTGGTGCAAACCCAGGAGAACAGGGAGCTCTGCAATATCCAATTGCCCAGTCCTAATGTTGACGGCTGTATACAGGCTTTAAATGGCCTTTTAAAGGAGCAAACAGTGCTTTAAATTAAAGTCATGCAATTCTGGGGTCTGTGCCCAACAGTCCCCACAGACTCCCAACACGTGCCAGTGCTGGCCAGTGGCCACTAGGGATTACAAATTCTGAGGGAGCAGTGGTCCAGTGCAGGGCACCAGAAATGGGGAGAAATGCAGTCGAAGGACCCACACAGCTGCGGGCTGCTGGAAACTGGTTCATGGTAATCAAGTATCAGAACCGAGATTAAAGAGGGTGCTGAGTACAAGAAAAGCTTCCAAAGGCCCATGGGTGCTGAAGGCTTCCTGATTGTATCAGAGGTCTGGATCTGGAGCTTGGGTTGCCAATGGATTGAATGGGTCTACGCAGCTGCAGAGGCTGTGGGAATGCTGGGGGCGAATCCATGTATAGGAGGTGTTTCTGAAGGGTCTCTTCAGGTTCTCTTTCTCTTGCTGTAAGGGGTGCCGGGCAATATTAATGGTGACTCTTTGTCTGCCTTACGGCAGGAAGAAGAATATATCATGCAAATTTACATTTTCTGTATTATTACATGACAATAAAGGAATTGAATCTACAATAATGTAGATTTAGAAATTAGTCACTAATACAGGACAACATGGGACAAAGTTCAAAAGGCAATTAAAAGCTATTCTTAATCTTCACTGGCTATTGGAGAAATGAGAAAATTAAACTAAATGTAATTCAGATCACATTATTTAATTTCATGTGATAAAATAGCAATGTAATATTACACAAAATTATTCATAGTTTGCCATAAGGCAGACAAAGCTTCACCATTAGCATTGCCTGGTGCTCCTTATAGTCAGATAAAGAGAAGCAAAAGAAAGTCCCTTCAGAGTCACTGTGTGTCTGTCAATTCACTTCCAGCACTCCCACAGCCACACAAGACTCCAGTTCAGTTCAAACTATCAGCATCACAGGCCTAGATCCAAACCTCCAACACAATGATGAAGCTTTCAGTACCCAGGGCCCTTCGGGAGCCCTTGTTACCCATTTGAATCCCAGCTCCAAGACCTGATTCTCATGTGCCATTCTCCAGCAGCCCCCAGCCTGGTGTGAGTCCTTTGACCTCATCACCAGCAGCCCACAAATTGTGTAGGTTTTTTGCCTGCAAGTCGCCAACAGTTCACTACCTGTGTATGCCTTTCAGCCATTCAGCCATAGAGCTTTCCTGCCACGTGGTCACTGTCCTTAGGGTTGTTGTCTCTGTTTCTCCTTCTCAATGGGGGGGGTGGGGGGGTGGGTTTTATCTGTTTCTGTTTTAAATTTTTGAGACAAGGTTAACAGCTAAAACCAAAAGATTGTAGAAAAATTAGGGTACTTAATTCATATTCATTTCAGAAATATTTAAAGATTAATTTTCTATATGGCTATGTTAAATAAATCTACTCTAGCAGAGGAAGGTGCTAAGGAAATTCAATACACGAGCAGCATAAGTCTTCCAACAAGAAAGCTAGGATGCTATTTGTCTATCAGAAGCACTGAAGAAAAATGTGCCACAAGGATCACTGTTAGGGCCCCAGCTGTCAACATACTGTGTCAATCTTTTAGATATATAATTCTGATCTAGTCTACATATGACGCCACATTCATACCAATATTATTTTCTTGTGTCTTCCAGAAAGTTATTCAAGCCACTTATTCATACTGCAGAGCCAAGACAAAACACAATCAGAACAGAATTAGAATTGTAGTGAATGAAGAATCAGATTTATATGCAATTGAGGGATACCTAGTCCAACTACTCCTCACAAACACCTGAAGATTTATTCCACCACAGTCTTCTCCATCAACATCTCCAAGTACCTATATTCTCTCTAATGGCACAATTTCATACTCTCAAATGTCTTCACATTGTCGGTCAGAAAGGCAAGTAGTAAACCATGTCAGGAGTACCACCAGGCCATTCAAAAAATACAATGTCATCAACAGAACAGCAAATGAAAAGCCAGCAACAAAAACAATGTGTTACAGGGAAAATGAAAGGAAGGCAGAAATTAAGAGATTAAATTTCTAAAGTCTCCTCGTGAGCCCTTCTTCTTCTCAGACATGAATGATTAAAGGTAATTAAACAATCAATGTATTGAGTTACAGGGTCAGAGAACCATACAGTATGGAACAGGTACTTTAGCCCAGTTCATCCATGTTGACCAAATTGCCATTCTGGCTTTGTCCTATTTGTCTGGATTTGTCCATATCTTCCAAAACACTTCCGTCCATATATTGGTCCAATGAGGAGAGGGGATATTCCAGGAATATCCCCATTTTTATTGATGATAGTGGAGACCATCATGTGTATGTGAAAGATCACAGACACCAGTTTTTAACCTATTAGATTTGATCTATGTTACAGTAAAACCCCTGTTATCCAGAACCAGCAAAAAAATCATGGAAAATAAATAGGTAAAAAATGTTTAAAATTGCTGTTCTTGGCTGTTAGTTTGCCACTCCATGCCACACCCAATCTCAAGTAACCAGAAAATTCACTTTTCCAGCATCTACCAATCCCCACAGGTGCTGGATACCATGGGTTTGAAGGGTTAAGAAATGGGTGTGCACACAAAAAAGGGCAAAGTCTCTAGGCCTTGAAAGCAATACCACTGCTGAATCCTTAGCACTCTGAGCTCCAGATGTCCAAACACCTCACTGAATCAATCAAATATGGTTAAAAGAGCAAGCTGGAAGCTATGCTTTTTGCACAAAATGACTCACCTTCTGAAACCAAATGATTATCCATCATTTACAAGGTATTTCAGGGATCCAAGGCCACACCACTACCACTTCAAATAGTAATTTGCTCTACTTCTGGCACACCATGTAATAGGGACATGCAAGTCACAGTATATTCAGGCTTTTGACAGCATCGATCAAACTTGTAACCTTTAGCACATGGAAAGAGAAGAAAAACAGGTAAGTGGACATGTAACTGCCTCCAAGTTCCCCTCCTGATCACTGACCATCCTGACTAGGAATTCTTGCACTAATCCTCTATTGTTGCTGGATATAAATACTGGGTCAACTCGAAAAATATTTCGGACTTACATTCACTACACCTTTCACAGCATTGCAAGAAGGCAGTCAACAGCAGATTCAAAAAGCAAACGAAGAATTGGTAATATGTGATGGACTGCAAGCTACGTCCATATCTTATTGATATGAGTTTAATAAAAACAAGTTGATGTAAGATAGCTGATCAATTGTTTTCATTGGCAGTTTTTCTTCAAAACTTAAAGTTTCAATTTTGGAAGAACCTGCCTGTGGTATCGATATCTTAAAATAATACTGAAATCAACAAAAAAAGCTTCCAAGGAATGGCTTCAGTGATGCATGTAAGCCACTGTACCATATCCACGCATTGTTTCCAGCATTATACCTGCTGGAATTTATCTGGCTTTGTTGTCGGGACAGATGGATACTAATGACTGTTACTTTCATTCTGTTTAAACCTAGAAATAGCCTCGATAGATACAAGGCAGAGTATTTATTTATTTAAAGGTACAAGTACATAATTATATGCTACTAAGGAGCATTGACATAACATAACAATTTACAGCACGGAAACAGGCCATTAGGCCCTTCTAGTCCGCACCGAACCAAACACCCCTCTATAGTCCCACCTCCCTGCACAATGCCCATAACCCTCCATCTTCTTCTCATCCATATACCTGTCCAACCTTTTCTTAAATAATACAATTGACTCCGCCGCCACTATTTCTCCCGGAAGCTCATTCCACACGGCTACCACTCTCTGAGTAAAGAAGTTTCCCCTCATGTTACCTCTAAACCTCTGCCCCTTAATTCTTAACTCATGTCCTCTTGTTTTAATCTTTCCTCCTCTTAACGGAAATAGTCTATCCACATCCACTCTGTCTATCCCTTTCATAATCTTAAATACTTCTATCAAATCCCCTCTCAACCTTCTACGCTCCAAAGAATAAAGACCTAATCTGTCCAATCTCTCCCTATACTCTAGATGCTTAAACCCAGGTAACATTCTGGTAAACCTTCTCTGCACTCTCTCCACTCTGTTTATATCCTTCCTATAATTAGGTGACCAGAACTTACAGACTTACAAGGTAACGCTGCTAAATTACACCCTGGGCAAAATAATCCAAATAGGGAAATAACTGCATTCATACACAGAAACACAAGCCTGTTGTCATCAAGTTGGATCCAAGATGTAATTTTTGGTGCTGAGGTGCAAAACACTGAAAAACTAGTTGAGCCTGCTGCCTCACATGCAAGCAATCCACATTCAACTCTCATCTCCAGTACCATGTTCTCCATGTGACTGCATGGGTTTTCCCTGGATTCTCTAGTTTTTTCCCACATCTCAAAGACCTCCAGATGGTAGGTAAACTAGGCACTATTAACAAGCCCTTTTATATATGTGGGAGGTTGAATATGGGAGTAGTTTATAGAAAAATAGGGAGAACAAAACAGGATTAATGTAATTGTATGGCTGATCATCAGTGTCGATGGGTTCTGGGGCGTATTTCTATGCTATATTATTCTATCACTATAATCACAACTAATAAATTTCAGCAAAACTTCAATGTTTGTTCCATTCAAAGTAATTAGCTCAATTCTTGCTCTCAAACTGGTGACTATGGACATTACTGGAATTCTAAGCATGCACTGTAAGATAGGAAATAACCTGATCATGTCATAGCTTAAATTTACAATATATTTATTAGTAACTATTGGTTGAAATAATTCACAGGTTTGATCAGATCTCATATAACAACAAGACAGAATAAAGAAGCAAGACGGAGAGTCTCGTGGCTTGGTAAAAAGCAGGTGTTGCCTTGCATGCAGTTGCATGGGAGAGGGGCAAATGTTGATTCAGATAGAAAAATGAACCAGAAAATCAAAGAAGTGATGGAAGGCTGAAGAGAATGGGCTCCATTTGCTTTGAAAATATCAGGAAATTTTCTTTGACCCTAATGGCAGATGGAAAGGAAAAGTTGCCAACTTTATTAATGTTCTGACTGGAAATTTCAATAATAGGAAGGAAATGAGTCTTCCTCCAAAACAAGGGCAGACAATGGACAAACTGTAAATCCACAAACAGATGTTAAATGCCTGATTTTGAAATGCAAGCACAGTGCCAAGAGGTAGAAGCTTAATCCACATTTTATAAAGTTATTATTTTAGAAATCATTCTGACACACGAAAAAATTTAAAAAAAGCTTTTTTTCATGAGAGAAAGGATGTCTGGTTTATTGTTTTTATCTTATGAAGGGAAAACGAGTGAAATAAATGCAACTTACTTTGGGTTTTTTTTTGCTATGCGTTCATTTCATCATTTTTGAATTAAGCAGTTTAGCAGTGAAGATATAGAAAGCCCAACTTTAAAAAAGCACACACACAACAGCAGATGTTGTTCAAGTTTTGTACCTTTCATCCTTAGAACAAATTTCAGGACCACAACGTTAAGAGTTCCACTTTATTAGTTTTGCAAAACTTGAGAACTCATCTAACAAGGGTGAGCTGCCAATTTCTGCTTATATTATACAGTTCTCTACAACTTTTCTGTCCTGGATCTCAGTCAGTAGTCAAGCTAGTTCCTGTTCACTTTTTTTCTGACTTTGACACCAGGATTCTGAGACCATCAGCTTTAGTTATGCATTTTTGCAATTCTTTCAATCAATACTCAAGAGATACATGGAACTAACATCAGAACCAGATAGATGTGTCACACACTTTTTCATTCATACATTTCATTGAGCAAGTCACTTAATCTGAGGAACTCATAGGCTAAGGACATTTAATAGCAGGCGGAGGTCTGCCTAACAGAGATCGTGGGGCACCCCCACTCCGCTCTATTTATTTATTTATAGATTTACAGTCCTTCCTGCATTCTGCAGCAAGCCATATGTGGATATAAATTAAAATTGGTCAATTCACATTTATGTTTAAATTTAAAATTTACATTAATCTATATTCTGGCAGACCCTTACTTCCACAATGTGTCAGGCTTTCCAAACTCTGGCGAAGAACACCATTTACTGTTTACTTCACTGACAAATGTCCATTGCCATCCACAATGGATTTGCTAAGTCCAAGAAGAGACTTCCTATTACTGTGCAATGCTTTTAGATTTCCCTCTGCAGGTGAAGACATTGTCAAGATCAACAACCAAACTGAAAAATTATCACTAAAGTTTGCTATGTTTAAATTAGGAAATATGAAATCCAATATACAAGTTAGATGAGAACAATGCACAAAACCAAAAAAAAAAGACAAATATATAGCGTACAAAGAAAGGCAAATAAAGTCAGCCAATCAAAAAGAGCATGCCGTTGCAGACTCTAATACAGAGCTAATCTAATTTTCTTGTATTAGGTCTGTATCCTGACTTTCTGGTCTTTCTAAGAACCTTATCAAATGCCTTTTAAAAGTTGTAATTGTATTATAATAATTATATGAATTATTTTTGAAAAAAAAAGTCCAGCATTAAACTTTTCTGAAGAAATGAGATATAGAACATAGAAGAGTGCAGCACAGTACAGGCCATTCATCCCTTGATGTTATGCCAACCCATATATTCCTTATCAAAAAAAGGTAATAAATTCTCCCTACCCCATAACTCTATTTTTCTTTCATCCATGTGTCTGTCGAAAAGTCTCTTAAATGTTCCCAATGTTTCAGCCTCCACCACCATTCCTGGCAAGGTATTCCAGACACCCACAATACTCTTGTGTATAAAAAAAAACTTACCCCTGATGTCTCCCCTAAACTTCCCTCCCTTCACTTTGTACACATGTCCTCTGGTGTTTGCTGATCCTCCCCTGGGAGTCCACCCTATCTATACCTCTCATAATTTTGTAGACCTCTATCAAGTCTTCTCTCATCCTTCTAGGTTCCAAAGAGAAAAGTCCCATCTCTGCTAATCTTGCCTCATAAGACTTGTTTCCCAATCCAGGCAACATCTTGGTAAATCTCCTCTGCACCCTCTCAATTGCTTCCATATCCTTCCTATAATGAGGTGACCAGAACTGAACTGAATACTTGCCAAAGATTTGTAGAGTTGTAACATGTCCTCTCTACTGAATTCAATCCGTCTATTAACGAATCCCAGAATTACATAGACCTTTTTAACTAGCCCATCAATCCATGTGGCAACCTTGAGGGATGTATAGATTTGGACCCCAAGGTCCTGCTGTTCATCCACATTCTTAAGTAACCAACCATTATCCCTGGTTTGTCCTTCCAAAATGCATCACCTCACACTTACCTGGATTAAAATCCATCTACCACTTTATTGCTCAACTCTGCATCCTGTCTTTATCCTCTTGTAACCTTCGACAACCTTCACAATTCCTCCAATCTTCGTGTCATCTGCAAACTTACTGACCCATCCTTCTGCCTCTTCATCCAGGTCATTGATAAAACTCACAAATTGCAGGGGTCCCAGAACAGATCCCTATGGCACTCCACTATTCACCAACCTTCAGGTAGAATACTTTCCTTCCCTTACTACTCTCAGTTTTCTCCCTACAAGCCAATTTTTTATCCACATGGCCAAGGTTCCACTGATCTTGTGCTTCATGACTTTCTGGCTGTGTCTCTCATGAGGGATCTTGCGAAATGCCTTACTCACCAGTCTATAAATCCCATGATTCTCCCCATTTCCTTTTTTAAACAAAGGGACGAGATTTGCCATTTTGCAATCCTCCAGCACCTCCCCTTCAGCCAAAGAGGGTTCAAAGATCATAGCTACTGCCCCAGCTATCTCTTCTCTCACTTCCCACAGCAGCCCGGGTATTTCGCATCCAGTCCTGGGGACTTATCAATCTTGATTTTATTTTTAAGACAATCCAACACTTCCACTTCCTTAATTGCCACATTGTCCAGCACACAGGCCTGTTCATTTTCGACATTGTCATGATCAAGGTCCTTTTCCCTTGTGAATATTGACGCAAAATATTCATTTAGGAACACCCCAATCTCCTCCATCTCCAGGCACGTTGCCTCCCTTATCCTTTAGTATCCCCACCTTCATTCTCATCATCCTTCTGTTCTTCACATACACATAGAATGCCTTGGGGTTCTCCTTAATTCTACCTGCCAAGGCCTTCTCATGCCCCCTTCTAGTCCTTTCTTTAGCTCCTTCCTGGCTACCATATACTGTACTTCTCATGAACCATTCTTGTTTCCTGTATCTATTTTATTCTTCCTCTTGACTATTGTTGTCTGACCTGTTTCATCAGCCACAGTTGCTTTTTCCTACTGTCCTTTCCTTGACCCAATGGGACAAACCTATCTTGAACCCTGCACATGTGGTCTCCAAACTTCCTCCACATTACTTCTGTGCTTTCACCCTTAAACATCGATTTCCAAATTATTCTCACTAGTTCCTGCCTCATCCCTTCATAATTAGCCCTTCCCCAATTAGCTATGTTGAAGCCAGTTTTCCCCCATCTCCTTTCCTCTGTCTCTCTCATACTCTCTCTCTCTCCTATTTCTTTTCCCCTTGTCTCCTTATCCCAAGCTCTGCTTCCACAAAGCCTAAAACAACCCACCCCCCTTCCAACAATTCTCGCCTTTCTTCTTTCCTGTATCCCATCCATACCCAATTAGCACCTATTGTCTGTGCTCCTCCTGCTGCCCATTCTTCCCTCTGCAGCCTTTTAATTCAGGCACCTGCCTGCATTTTACTCATACCTCGACAAAGGACTCAGGCCTGAAATATCAATTATACAGCTTTACCTCCTATGGACACCACATGACCTGCTGAGTTCCTCCAGCATTTCTATGTTTTACTCAGCTCACAAAGAGTCCCTATTGGTACTCACCATGGATTATGCCACTACATAATCAGATAATAGGTGTTGCAGAAAAAATCCTAACTATAGCATGTTTAGTTACAGCCATGATAGCACATTAAAGAAACAGGCTCACAGGCTCTGCTGTTCCAGGCTGAAGAATGTACCATACTGAAGAGCCATCGAGATTTCAGGCCTAAGCCCTGCTTCAGGCATGTCTAAAATCAGTCAGAAATCCCAATAACAAAGGAAGGGGGAGGAGCACAGGCTGCTAGATGGATACATATGAGAGGAGGAAGGAGAAAGGAGCTGAGAGATGATGGGGATGGGGGCAGGGTGCTGAGAAAGATAGTTCTCTGATGGGAAAATGAAGGGAGGGGGTGAGGAGCTGGAGGAAGGGTCCCAGATCCTCTTGCTTTAGTAACACTTGCCTGCATTAGGCTCATTCCTGTCCAAAACCCTGCCACCCATGTAATTATCCGAGCTTCTTGAAGGAAGCTAACATATGTGCCTCTACCACTTTGTCTGAGTGAAGAATTGTTCCCACACCTCCCTCACCTTCTAATTATGTCCTCTCATCTTAGTCTGTTTCCTGGAGTAGGCAAATCTATCACAATTCACCTTATCTATGCCCCTCATGATTTGAAAGGCCTCAGTCAGAATCCCTCTCTATCTCAGATGTAGGCTTAGTTTTCCACTCTCTCACGATAACTCAATTTCCCTAATCATGGCAGCAATTTCATAAACCTCTTCTGCATTCTTTCTATCTTTATGGGGAAATTGTACATAGATTGTCATTTATATTGTTCTAAGAATATTGTTACCCATGGCAGAGTGACAAGTTTGAACAGTTTAACACAAGTTAGATTAAAAGTACTGTACCTGCAAACTTGCACTTAAAAATAATTGGAAGAATCTGCCAAATTTATAATTTACTTTTATCTTGATGTTCTCCATGACTCCCTCATGTCAAGAATTATTAATGCATGTCCTTGAGTAACTTTGAAAAATCCATTCATGTTTTATAACAATATTGCAAGCTGGAGTGTAATAGAGTCCTCAAGAAATCACGTGATATGATTAGACTGAATAATTGTGAACCTCATTCATTATTTCTGCCTTTGGTCCATTTTTAATCCCTTGAACTGGATTATTTTTCTCTGGTAACAATATTATCTGGAAATGACAATCATTAAAATAATTCTGTGATTAACATCGAGTTAGACATATGGTTAGCGTAGCAGTTAGCGTCACAATGGCAGCCATTGGGACGGGTGTTAGACTTCCACACTGTCTGTAAGGATTTTTTTTTTTTTTTACATTCTTCCCGTGTCTGTGTGGATTTCCTCCAGGGGCTCTGGTTTCCTCCCACCGTTGAAACATACCGGGGGCTGTAGGTCATAGGGTGTAGGCTCGAAGGTTGAAATGGCCGGTTACCATGCAGTATGCCTAAATTTTTTTAAAATTAAATGAAATTCAATCATTTCTCCTTCATTTGGTCTAAGATACTGGTTAAAGGTGGCGAGAACAAGACTTTGGATGAAATGAAGAAACAAAGATAAACATGCAAGGTAGTGGGAAATTTAAGTTAGAAAATTCGTGAGGATGAATTTTTTTTCTATTATCAATGGATTAACAGAAAAATAACTTAAATAGGTTGGCTTTGGTCATTTGGGATTGGAATACTTTGACAGATTTATATGAATTGGTAGATTCAAGGAAGAAGAGTCAGATGGCAACAGCATTGGTGGTGTGTTCATCTTGTGGGATGTGGAAATTCTGGGAGACTTTACATCTCCCTGACAGCTACATCTGCATGAGGTGCATTGAATTGCAGCTCCTTACAGTCCACATTAGGTAACTTGAGCTCAGTGGCCCTCAGCTTGTATGGAAGGAGGCAGTGGGGGTGGTAGAGCAACCTACTATGGCAAAGCTGCAGTGACTGGGTCTCTGGGACAGAGTCTGGCCCTGTGGCTCAGAAGAAAAGAAGGGAATAAAAGAGAGTGGTTGTGATATGGGATACAACAGTTAGAGGGGCATTCAGGCCATTCTTTGGAAATTAAAGAGACACATGGATGGCTTGTTGATTACCAGGTGCCAGGATCAGAGATGAATTAGATTGGATCCATGGCATCCTGAAAGTAAGGATGTGGAGCCAGAAGTCATGGTTCACATTGGTATTAACAACACAGCTAGAAAGAGGGATCAGAACATGAAGAGAGAATATAGGGAGCTAGGTAGGAGGCTGAAAAGAGTTCATAAATAGTAATTTCAGGATTGCTGTCTGTGCCACGAGCCATTGAGGGTAAGAATAGGATAATATGGTAGATGAATGTGTGGCTGTATAATTGGTGGAGGGTTTCAGCTTTTTTGATTATTGTGATCTCTTCTGGGGAAGGTACGATTGGCATTAAAAGGACAGATTACATCTGAATTGGAAGGGGACCAACATCCTGGTGCAGAGGTTTGCTAGAGCTGTTGGGGAAGGTTTAGTTTGGGACAGGGGTGAAAAAAAGAATGACAGGGCAGAGAATAGAGCAGATGGTGCAAAGGTTGATGCAATGTGAAGTGACATTGTGAGGAAGGACAGGTGGTGGAAGGAGCAGAAATGAAGTCAGTTGGAAGAATTGAAATGTGTTTACTCATTACAAGAAATACGACGAATAAGGGAGATTAAGTTAGTGCATAGAATTACAATGTGTGGCCATTACAGAGACTTGACTGAAGCAAGGTCAGAATTAGCTGATGCAGGTACAGTTGTTTCGATGTCTCAAAAGGGAGAGGAAGGGAGGTCAAGAGTGGGGTGGGGGTACTAGCATTACTAATCAGTGACAGTATCATAGCTGCAGAAAGGGAAGACATTATCTACACTTGAGTAAGTGTGGGTTAAAGTCAGAAACAGGAAGGGAATACTCACTCTATTGGGGGTAGTCTTTTGGCTCTCGAATAGACCTTGAGACACTAAGGAACAGATAAGAAGGCAGATTTTGGAATGGTGCAAAATCAAAAGGCTGTTGTAATGGGAGACTTCAACTTCCCTAATATTGACTGGCACCTCCCGATTGCAAGGATAGATAGGGCAGAATTTGTCAGGTGTGTCTAATAAGGATTCCTGACACAGTAGACAAGCTGATGAGAAAAGAGGGCATACTGAATTTGGTAATAAATCAAGTCAGGTGGCAGACCTCTCAGTGGGCAAGCATTTTGGTGACTGTGACCACAACTCCCTGACCTTTTACCATAGCTATAGATAAGAACAGGATTAGATAAAAATGGTAAAGTGTTTAATTTGGGGAGGGCTAATTACAATGGGATTAGGCAGGAACTGGGGAAGAGTAAACTGAGAAGAGATGTTCTCCAGGAAAAGCACAGAAGTAATGTGGATGTTTAGGGACTAGCCTGGGGTTCTGGATAGGTTTGTACCACTGAGACAGGGTAAAAATGGTAGGATAAGGAAATTATGGTTGACAGCTAGTTAAGAGGAAGAAAGAAGCACACATATGGTGTGGAAGTCAGGAAGGGCTCATGAGAATTATACTAGGAAGGAAAGAAAGGACTTAGGAGAGCTAGAAGGGGGCATGAGAATATTTATTTTGAGAAATATAGTCTTCTCTGGGATAGTCAGCATGGTTTTATGAGGAGCAGGTCATTCCTCATGAGCCTAAATGAGTTTTTTGAGCAACCTGATGAAACAGCGTTCTTCGATCCACAGTGCAAACACACATACAGGCAAGTACATTATATACAAAATATGGCATGCTAGCTTTCGTTAGTTTGGGGATTGAGTTTAAGGGCTGTGAGGTAATGTTTCAGTTCTTTAAAATTCTGGTTAGACCACACTTCGAATATTGTGTTCAGTTCTGGTAATCTCATTACAAGAAGGGTGTGGAAGCTTGGGAGAGGGTGTAGAGGAGCTTTTTCAAGATGTTGACTGAATTGGAGAATACCTCTTTTAAGGCAAAGTTAACAGCTTTTCTTTTTGGGCCTAAGAAGAATGAGAAGTGAATTAATTGAGGTCTACAAGATTATGAGGGACATAGGGTGGAAAGCCACCACATTTTTCATGGGATGACAGTAGCAAATACCAGAGGAAACCTGTTCAAGATTCAATTTATTGCCAGGTAATAAAACACTGTCATATTACACAAAATTGCTTTAGCCTGCTTGTAACGCAGATAGATTCGCCTCGGTAGAAATTGCCTGAAGCGTCTCTTACAGTTAGAGTAAGAGATGCAAGATAGTTCCCCCCAGAGTAACCGGGTGTCCTTGGATTCACCTCTAGCATTTCTGCAGACTCTGCAGCCACACAGAGTCCAGTACAAACCATTGGCAACCCGACCTCCAGATCTGAACATCCAACACGATAAAGAACCCTTTGGCACCCCCATGCATCCCGGTTCCGATCCCTGGTACCCCTTCAGCCAGTTTCAAGCCAGTCTCCAGCAATCTGCAGCCTGCCGCAAATCCATGAACAGCAGTCTCCAGTGGCCCACGGCCTCCGTGGGTTCCTCACTTCCAGTCGCCCGCAGCATGCTTGGGTCTTTCAGCCGCAGAGCCCCCTCATTCGTGCGCCACCATAGTCACCGTCCCATGGGTCGTCTCCTCTGCTTCTCCTTCTCAGACAGGGGAGAGTCTCCCTGTTTCTTGGTGCCCTGCACCAGTCCTCCACTTCCCTGGAGTCTGCAACCCCTCATGATTGCTGCCAATTATAGGTGCTGCCATCTTGGGCACTACCCCAAGGCCGTGGGATTTTAAATAAAACTAACATCGGCTCCTTTAACAGGCCATTCAAAGCTTGTGTGGAGCTAATGGTAGTTGACTGGGTGGTTGGACCCCGTGGGAGCATTGAATCTCCGCTCCTCACTCTCCGTGGGTCTGTACCAGTGGCAGCGATGCCGCTACAGTTGATGTGATGAAGGTTTCGGGGAAACTTCAGGGTAAAGAGTGAATAGTAAGTTCCTGGAATGCATTGCCAGGGGTGGTGGTGGTGGAGACTGCTACAATAGGATCATTTAAATGACTCTAAGACACATGGATGCAAGAAAAATAGAGGGTCATGGGTGTGAGGTAGGGAAGGTTTTGATTAGTGGTTTTCAAACTGCCCCCTAAACTCACATTCCACCGTAAGCAATTCCAATGCCATAAGTGCTCTGTGAATAGTAAGAGATTACTTAAGGTGGTATGTGAGTGGAAAGAAAAAGTATGAAAACCACTGTTTTAATCATACCTAATTGACTTACTAAGTGCACAGTTTCATAACTCCAATGGAAATGGGCCAATGGCAATTTTTCTCAAGCAAAATATTTCAGTGGTTCTCACCCTTCCCCTCCCACTCACATACCACCTTAACAATCCCTTACTAATCACAGAGCACTCACGGCATAAGGATTGCTTAAGGTGGAAAGTGAGTGGGAAGGGAAGGTTGAGAAGCACTGGTTTAGATGGTCAAGTAGATTTATATAGATCGGCACCATGTGGACTGAAGGACTTGCACTGTGCTGCAATGTGATGTTCTAATTTTCTTATGGACCTGATTCCCAAGTTAAGAACCTGAGTTAGTCACTAGCTGGAGTTGGCAGGAACTCCATGGATAATTGTCGGAAGCTTTTGAGGAAAACTTGGGAGAAAATCATCCATTTTAAATAATTTAGAAATAAATAAATAGTTACAGACTGAATTCAAATGAAGTGTTTTTATACGGAGACAATGTGCAGATGATTTTCATTTGCTTTGTTACAAGTCAGTGCCATGACAGTAACATACTTGAAACAATTTCAGATGGATGATAGGTTTGAATAAAAAGAAGGTGCATGAGACTCCAGACACCAGAATCTGAAGCAAAATGATGGAGAAACTCAGCAGATCAAGCAGCAACTGTAGATGTAAAGGGACATCTCAACCCTGCATCAGGACAGAGTCAAAAGGAGCGAGCAAGATTAGAATAAAGATTCCTGCAAAGCTGAAGCTTATGAATATAAAATTGGACTACTGTTGAATAATGGCATTTTCAATGTTCTGTCAGTCAGCACTTCACAATCATTTTGCTCTATGTTAGCCCCTTTTTAATTACACACCCTTGGTAGATTTGTTTCCTGACCAAACCATTCATAGCATATTCTCCCAGGATCGACATTAGACTGGCCAGGCTAAGTTAAGGCATATTGTCTTGTGATTTGTTACATCCTTTGTCGAGCTTGCTTTATCAATATATTCACCTAGATGCCTTCCACACATTATGACAGATTGGTAGTATTTGTAACTAGATGTCCTTTGGATGAAAAAATTATGAACAATTTTATCTTTGTTCAGAAGACACAACATTGCTTGCCAAATACTTGTTTTCATATTTGTGTGCAGCATAAACAATTTTCATCTTCCATCTGAATTGAAGGAGATCCATGTACATAGATTGAGCATCAGAGATGATAAATACTAGAATTGCCCTCAGACATGTATACCCACATGCATCAGAAGTGATGGAGATTGAGTAGGACAGGAAGCAAATAAGATGGAAGTAAAAACAGAGCAATGGCACACAGCTGTCCATTCTAAATTCAGGGCATGGATGTCAGGGGGACATTTTTTTTTAGAGTTCTTTGGAATCTGGAGAAACCCCTCATGAAAGAGTGAGGGGTTTTTAGAGCTCGTCGAAAGAATCAAAGACGTTGATCCAAACCAAGACTTTTATTAGCAAAAGACAGGAGCTCTTCACAGGTGGCCGACCAGTCCGGAATGATCCGACCTGGCTAGGGACACAACCCTTTAAGGCTCAGACAATAGGTGTGGCTTAGCTCTCAGCCAAGCTGAAAGCACAGTCTAGATACAGTAACTATATACACTATGTACATTGGTGATAGATCTGTACTATCACAGGGTTGCATTAGGTGGATTGGATGTAATTCTGCTAAGGGAATGGCCCACTATTGCACCTGCTCTGCCATTGACATGTTGCTGTTTAATTTTAAACAACAGCCAGACTTGCATTCTAACAGAAATTCTCTGCATTTCTTAAGAGAAAGGTATATTAATGAGAGGCAATCAAGATCTCAGGAAAATTTGTGTTGCTATTGTATATATTTAGGCTATAACTTCAGCAGAATTGTGTAGATTATGCATATTAATGCCAATAGCTAGTTTCAAATGCAGCACTCTTTTTACCATGGTTATGACAGATAGACTTGTGGGATAAACTGTGAAAGCATATCTGAAATATTTATCAACTCTTTATTAATAGCCTGCTTTTTGAGGGTCTTTCTTGTTCATATGCTAATTCATGCAGACTCTCCACTAGTGTCATGTCATTCCAAATCCCTCAGCTCATGCATCAAAATAAGTTTTTTGATTGTTTTTTTGCACGAGGATTCGCACTCCCATCATTCTATTTTTCCCCCAAAAATAAACTTTATTCACAATAAAATTGATATACAAAGGAAAACAGTGCAAAGCCATTTTGCATGATTTTCACATATACATTCTACTACTGCATATTATAACATTATAACATTAAAATTCTAATTTGCCATTTAGCACCAATGCCACTAATATGTAGTTATCCCCTGCTCTACTGTTTCAGGGCTTCCCTTCCAGTCTCAGCCAGTTCAAAATTGCGGTCCTTCCCTACAAAGCCCTCATGTTGGCTATGCCAAGCCTCTGTGCATCCTTCAGCACATACTCCTGCAGCCTAGAATGTGCCAGTTGGCAGTATTTGCTCACTGACATCTCACTGTACTGGAAGACCAGCAAGGTTTAGGCAGACTAAAGAGCACCTTTCAATGCATTGATGATCTTTCCATTCCACTGGATGCCCATTTCTGCTTGTGTCACCAGGATCAGCTCATAAATCACTGTTTTGCTGCTACTGAAACAGAATAAAGACCTTGCATCTTTCTCCACACACTTTTAGCAAATATAGTCTACAAAGAGATGAACAACTGTCTCCTTCACTATCACAGTGGTCTCAAGAGCAACGTGGATAATGTTTTGGTCCTACAGGAAGGATATGACCGAGAAGGCTCCTCTCAAAGCCAGCCAGGCCAAGGCTTGGTGCTTATTAATGAGCTCTGGAGATGAGCCAATCTGCTCAATGATTTGGGCAATCTGTTCACGGAACCATCCCACAGTATCCATCGAGTCCTTCTCCCCCATTGTCTGCAGTACATTCTGTGGTGACCACTGCCTGATGGACTTGTGATCAAATGTGTTTGTCTGGAAAAACTTTTCCACCAAGGATAGGAAATGTGGCAACATCCAACTAATTGGAACCATGCATGGCAACGGCGGCCACACCGATTCTTCACAACACCTGTGATAGGTAGAACCTCAGCACCAAGTGCCCTCATATCTTGGTTCCATGCACGGCCTGATGCAGCCACACATAATGGTTGTCATCAGTTTGAGGACCACCTTGAGTATGACTTTATCCCCATTGTCTGGTGACTTGTAAATGGCCACATTTCAGATCCCTTCCATCCTGGATCCCCAGATAACTAGAAGATGGGTGTGTGACAAATAAAACAAAGATGCAGGGATATCAGCCCCCAGAAAACCTCATACCTGATGACTAGATTCATCGCTGTTGAGTGGGAGCGCCGCTCTCACAGACCCAGTTTCTGGTGGATCTTTGCTATCTGTTGTATTTTTTTGGTTTCTCACCTTGGCCCCTTGAAACCAGATCCCCAACATCTTCAGATAGTCAGACCAGATAGATTAGTTCCCGAAGACCATTGACTCACTCTTCTTCTGTTTAACTCTGACCCCCGATGTCAACTCAAACTTGATGTTGATCAGACTGTGGGCTGATCGTGGATCTACTATGTACAGGAAGACTTTGACCTGGATTCCTCAATTGCCCTGGCAATGTCACTCCTCAGCCTTCCTGATGGATTCAGCCATGGGATATTTGCAACCCACAAATAAGATAGGAGAGAGTATCCAACCCTGTCTAATTTCAGACTTGATAGGGAAACCATCTGTTTCTCACCCATTGATTTGAACTGCACTGTGGATATCCATGTAAAGCAGTTTAATCCAATTTTTGATTCTCTATCCAAAGCCCATTATGAGAGGATGTCTTTAATTTATGTGTGTGATATCCTATTAAAGGCCTTCTCCTGTTCTAAGCTGACCAGGCAGATGCTTGTTTAGGTTATCAATTGACTGTATTACCTGTAAGATAAGATGATAGGGACAAGTCCAATAAAGGACCAGTTCATTATAAGAATATAATGATCAGAATTTATTGTCATGAACAAGTCATGAAATTCAGTGTTTAGCAGCAGCGTCAAAGAGCAAACGTTCATATTATAACCATCTTACAACATTACTATATAAAAAAAAATACTGCATGAAAAGTAAGGCCGCGTCTTTGGTTCATTGATTATTCAGGAATCTGATGGCAACAGGGAAGAAGCTGTCCTTGTGCTATCAAATGCTTGTCTTTAGGCTCCTGCACCTTTTTCCTGATGGTAGCAGAGTGAAGAAGGTGTGGCCTGGGTGGAGGTGGTGGTCTTTGGGGATAGAGGCTGCTTTTTTAAGATACCACCTTATGCAGATGTCCTCGATGGAGCAAAATCTGGTGCCTGTGATATTGCAGGCTGAGTTAACAACCCTTTGGAATTTATTTTTGTCCCAAAGGTTGGCGCCTCCATAGCAGGCAATGATGAAACCAGCCAGAATGATCTCCACGGTACACCTGTAGAAGTTTACAAGAGTTTTCGGTGACATCGAAATCTCCTCAGATACCTCACAAAGTTTCACCACCGGCAAGCCATTTTTGTGATTGCATCAATGTGGAGGCCCCAGGATAGTTCCTTGGAGATGTTAACACTGGAATTTGAAGTTCTTAACACTCTCCACTACTGTGCCCTTGATGAGGACTGGGTCGTATTGCCCTGACTTCTTCCTGAAGTCCACAATCAGCTCCTTGGTTTTGCTGATGTTGAGTGCAAGGTTGTTGTCGTTACACCATTCAATGAACTGATCTATCTCCCTCCTGTACACTTCCTCATTGCAGTTTGTGATTCTGCCGACAACTATGGTGTCTGTGGTGGAATGTGGTAGTGCAGGTGTGACCTCACTCGACTGTACAAGCTTGCACAACTCTAACTCTGTAATTCTTCCCCATAAGATTCCCAATAAAGGCTGATAGTCCTACTTTCCTCCCTCCATACCTGCCTTGGATCTGGGCCAGCAACATGTGGAGATGTGCCTGAAGTTTCAGGATATTAAAGCCTTTAATCACTTGCTTCGAGTCTGCTTGTGGTTATTGATTGCACTACAGTGTCATTGGCAAACTTGTAGATAGCATTCGAATTGTGCCTGGTCACACAGTTATGGTTATTCAACAAGTCGAGCAGTGGGCTAAGCATGTATCCTTGTGGTGCACCTGTGTTGATGATCAGTGTGGAGGTGATAATGGAGCTGGTAAGGAAGTTACAAGAAGGGAGAAGGAAATAGTTGGTAGCTAAATTGTACAAGAACCTAGCAACTGAAAGATATGGTGACAAATGAAAGGTAATGGAGAAAGGGGAAAAATGTAATTAATGAAGAGGGAAACAGTCAAATCTTTCATAGTGACCAGGAAAATGGTATCTGTGAGATGGGCACTTAGCACAATCAATTAGCTTGGGGCTGACACATGCAGAGACCATCATGGTTGGCCTGAAATTTCCATTTGTATGTTTGTTGCATTACAACGTTGAGGAAATGGCTTTCTGGGTTCATACAGTAACACTCAAACCTCAGCTGAAACTAAGTAGATGCCAACTACTTTATTGCTTGCATGCAGGTTTCTTAATACCCTGTCCCTAGGTTTTTTCATAGTTAGCGTTGCAGTTTGTGTAACCCTGCTACGATGATCAGGATGGGGGTTCAAATCCCACACAGTCTGCAAGGAGTTTTCATGTTCTCCCTTGTCTGTGTGAGTTTTCCCACAGGGGCTCCGGATTCCTCCTACTGTTTGAAATGTACCAGGGTATAGGTTCATTGGATGGCATGGGTTTGTGAGCTGAAATGGCCTGTTACCGTGCTGTATGTTGAAATTTTTCAAATTACAAATAAATTAAGTGTATTTCAAGATGACAAAACCTTTCAGAATTTTAGCCTGTCTTCAGGTTACACTCATTTTTTGTTGTTGTTTTCACCACAATCAACTCCCTAAATCCATCTTCTCTTGAAATTATACTGATGAGCTCAACTAATCCAAGTTTTGTGCCACTTCACAACATACCACCTAAAATAACAACCCATTTGAAAATGTTTGACTACAAGTCAACATTAAACATTAATGTTAGAGGTAAAAGCATGAGCTTCTGTTTGAACTTGAATCAAACCCTATTGATCGTTCAATAATTGCATTCAACCAAGAATCGACCATAATAGGTGCATTTTACTGACATGGGGGCTCCATTACCTGTAATCAAAGTCTGCATTCCTGAACACACCTGTTTTGGATTAGTCAGGCTTATCTTGCTGGTTCAAACTATTGCTGATTCCTAAGGCAAGGACTGGCTGGGTATTGACCAATATGCAGCACAGGTTTTGCACCTGATACCATTTTGTTAGCTTTAGCAGCTGGTAAAACACCACCAAGATTTGCCATCAGTCAGGGCTTTGAAATGTTCTGAATATATCGAACAATACAGAACTATTTAAATGCTATTAAAATAATAAAAAATAAGAATTTAATTGAGGACATTTAAAACACATTAATTATTAAATAAAAGCAAGAAGTTCAAGTTCTTTATTTATATAGCACAATTTGAAAAAAAACTTGCATTGACCAAAGTGCTGCACAAACCAAGGCAATCCATCAAAACTAGTGCAACTATTTACAGAACAATGGATTAAACGTTAAATAGATCACAATTGCAGTGAATAGTGCAATGCTGTCGGAAGTTAGGAACACACAGAGAGTTTTAGACGTTAAATGCTAATGATGGAAGGTACATTTTAAATAGATTTAAAGCAGTTGAGGGAGGGGGTTAGTTTAATGGTCAGGGGAATTCTGTTCCACAGTTTGGGGGCTGCAACACAAAGGCAAGTCTTTGTGTGCTTAGCGTGTGGGACACCCAGGTGTCCTGTGGTAGCCGATATGAGCTGCTTGAGAGCGGAGTAGATTTGATATTTTGGGGTGGGGGGGGTTCAAGGTCATTGAGGGGCTTCACTGAAATGGAATTCACTGGTAGTGTCTTGTGCTGATGGCTGGCTCCACCACATCTGCTCACATATAACTCTGGTTTCCTGCTTAAACCCAGGACTCTTCCAAAGACTACTGTGAAACCCTACCCATAGTTATAAGCTAATAACAGCATTTGTTCTCCCTCCAGTTGTGAGGGTTTTTATTCGCACTACAGGGCCTTATTTGTAAATAGCAGCAGCTTGAAGCCCATTCTGAGCTGCACCAGCAGTCCCCGGAGGTGATATAAAATAAAACAACTCAGCCAAAAGACTGTACTGAGGCCTTTGAATTTGTTCTTGTATTTATCTGTTGATAATACAAGAATAAATTCAAACTCTTTCCCAATCCAATGAATAAATATTAGGCCTCTTCATTTGCTGTCACTGGGACATAGTCAACTGTATAGGTAAGAAGTGCAAAGAACTACATCCTCCCATTACATAAAATGATAGGATACCTGTCTTGAAGACACTTCTTTTATTTTCACTTCAACTGCTGATAAAATTGATTGCAACAGACTCAAATGCGTCAACACAGCAGAAGTTGCGGTGCCAACACTCTTAAGTGGGTACTTTTACATTCTGACTTGCTGTGGTAAGTTTAAATATTTAGTACAATAGCAATACATAACAGTTCATTTTAAAATCAACGGAGATGGTCATGGAAAGCAGCAGGAATATACAGGGCCAAATTTTGCTGAAATAAAGTTCTTTGTGGTTTGTAGAAAACAAATGTTTCTTTGTAACATTCTAGCAGTGCAGTTGATAACTATGTGGCAATGATGCTGAGGTTTCAGTGAATGGGAGGTGTGGACAAAATTTAATTTTAATGAGATTTGAAAACTAAGAAACAAGGAAATAACTGAGAAGATATTTATATAAAGTGAGTTACTAAGAATCAATTCAGATATAGCATGACAAATAAAAGAAAAGGATTGGATTGAGAGAAAGAAAACTAAAAAATAAATTCTGAATTATTAATTGAATAATAAATCTTTTCCATATTCAAACAGGGCATGACGTCACGCAACCACTGATCATGAGTAGGTGGGACATCATCCTTCCATTTTGGCAAAATCACTTGCCTCGGCAATAGGGAGGCTAAAGAATTAGCACAACTCTGAACCAAAGACAGAGGAATCATTCTTTCAATAGGGATTTTTAAAAGACTTTTAGACAGGGACATGGATACAAGAAAAATAGAGGTTTATGGGTGTAAGGCAAGGAAGGTTTAGTTTGTTGATTAGGTTTCTATCAGTCGACACAATATCAAGGGCCAACAGGCCTGAACTATTCTGTAATGTTCCACATAGATATAATTCTCGATTAACCTTTTACCGCTCAAGGCTGCTTCCTGTCCATGGGGCAGAGTAGATCTCTCAGAAACAATAACAAAATGATACACAGTATAGCCAGAAAGCCACCAGTTTTGAACCTGGGTTTTGGGTTTTTATGACAAAGAAAGATTTTATTGATTACCACCTCGGGCTGTACTACTGCTGATGAGTCGGTGCTCAGACATGTTGACCATAACTTAAAGTAAGTACTGTCATAGACAGATATATTGAAGAGGACGAAGCCAAGTTGATATCTTGCATATTTTATTTATACAATTGCCTTGAGAAGCACAGAACATATTCTCAGTGGGAAACTTCAAAATTTAGTATTACCATTTAGCATTGTCCCCTTTCCATCACTATCGATAGAGGATTATCCCTTTAAAAATGACTACGGATAGAGGATTTGCCCTTGAACATCACTACAGATAGAGGATGATTCCATTGGCACCACTACCAACTGAGTTGGTTGGGGCCTGAACAGAATATTTGCTGGAGTGCTCCTGAGGGGAAAATCCTCCTGATGTCCACCAGTTCATAGATAAAATTTTCCAGAACAGCATTGGTAGGAATGACCAATGGACAAGAAACTGCAATGCTGAAATCTGGAGCAAAAAACAAACTGCTGGAGGAACTCAGCAGGTCAAGCAGCATCTGTGGAGTTATGAGAACTAATGTTCCAAAGCAATCCTCTTTCCTTATCATTGTTCCTGGTTTGGTTTGCTAATACAAGTGCCCATAACACAGGAGGCAACAAACATTGCGAGGTCCATTACAGACTCTGACATCTCATCCATTCAAGATAACTAAGTGAGGTACTGCACAGGAAGGCAGCCAACATCACAACCTTTTCTCACTGCTACCTTTAGGCAGAGGGCATAGAACTTGAAAACCAGTACCCATAGGTTCAAAGGTTAGAATATATTGTCAAAGTACATACTTGACTTACAGCCCTGGGATTCTTTTTCCTGTGGGCCAGGCAGAATTTCTACTGTAAGCGGTGTTCAAAAAGATAGATGTGTACAAAAGGGAGAAATGAAAGCAAAAGAAAATAAACAAAGAAAGAAATGTAAACAAACTGACTGTGCAAATACAGAAAAATAGTCGGTCATAAATAATGAGCAAAGTATGATTCCTTAAATGAGTATTTGAATGAGTGTTGTTCAGGAGTTTGATGGTTGAAGGGTAGCAACTGTTCCTGAACCTGGTGGTATGAGTCCTATGGCACCTACATCTCTTTCCTGATGGCAGCAGTGAGAACAGAGCATGTAGATCCTCGATGATTGCTGCTGCTCTCTGACAGCATTATTACATGTAGATGTTCTCGAGTTTTGCCTATTGTGTACTGGGCTGGACTTATCTTTTGCAGGACTTATACAGCTGGTCACACACTTCCAAATACACATCTGTTGAAGTTTGCCAAGGTTTCCATTAAAATACAAAACCTCTGAAAACTCCTAAGAAAATAGAGGCACTGATGTGCTTTCTTCATAATAACATTGGTGTGATTGGTCCAGGAAAGGTCCTCCAAGAATAGTTTCTTTCCAACTGCTATTAGACTTTTGAACCTTCCGTTGTTACACTAATCATGGACTGCTACAACAGTACAAAAGGACTGTCTGCACTAATACAAATTACTTTTTTGTACTAGGGTTACTGTGAATATATTATCTATCTTATGTATTTTAAAAATTATTTTATTATCATCTTAACACAGCAGGTGAACAGATGTGTGAATCAGAGGAGAAGAAATAGACTTTTGTTGCTATAATGAGTATAGCCGCATACACACAAAAAAATGAGACAATGGCTCTGAACTGTTGTAATTAGAAACTAACATAATGGGCCCTGAATTGACTCAGTGAAAGAATCTGAATTGAAAAGGATCTGAGCACTATTTTAATAAGTCTTTGTTCAAATATTTCTGTGTTAGTAGTTCCTTCAATGAACCATGTTTTTAACAACTACAATGGAACCAATACACCAAGGTAACTAAAGTAAGGGCATTTTCCTGAAATGCGCCCTGTGATGCGTTAGCAATTTCTATACACGGTATCAGATTCATCTTCTAAATCAGTGTGGGGTGGATGATGTGTAGAGACAAGATTGAACAGGAATCTGGGGCAATACTACTTCTGTCCAGTTTACAATTATTCAAAGTGCATCCAGTGTTAACCACAGTTCATCATCTGGAGTGGTGCACGGTTTGTATCAGGAACAAAAGAGGATGAGCAATTGCATGTGGTGGACATTATAGTACAGTATGCTGGAGGATCCGGCCCAGGTAATCACTGGGTGCATTAAGGGGCTAGTGGTCAAGGTGCTCATTAATGGGTGGGTAGAGTCCAATCTTGGTTGGCAGGTGATGCAACTTCTGAATGGTCATGTGACCCTCCATAATCTTATCAGGTTCCATTTGGAGAGGTCACATGACTCTACAACCGACATGACAGTTCGCCACTGGGAGGTCCCTGTTATTGCAGCTGACAGAGCAAAAGTGCTCAATAAAACAATCTCCCAGTCTGCATCCAGTTCTCTGATGTAGAGGCGGTCACAATGGGAATATTGGATGCAGTAGATGACTTATGCAGATCCATAAATGTGTCCCCAGTTTATCCTGTTCCTTTTAGAACTAATTTCAATTGACAACAGAATTGTGAGATCACTTCAATGTGAAAATAAAATGCTTTTTCATTCTGGACTTTTACTACATCTACAAAGCAGCAAGTCCAATTTTTTCTCCTGTAAGCCAGCTCAAAATTAAATATTTGATGGTTAACCAGCCTTTACAATAAATGTATTACTAAATTATAAAGCAAGAAGGACAAGAAAGTAGGTCATCTGTCAATAGGTTTTATGCTTCACACAAGCCTTCGACATTGCCACTTCAACCCACCTTTCAACATAAACTCAAATTTAATTTTCTTTCAATCATAGAAATCAGAAAAAAATACCCAGAGGGCCTGTCCATCTTGTCAGTGACAGTCATTAAAAAGGTGTCAACTGAATGCCACCTACAAGCACTAGTTCCATACCCCTGCAACTTACAGATCTTCAAGTCAACATCCAAGTGCAGATTTAATGTGATTCAGCTTTCTGACTGTCATATTTCACATCTTTCCCATCTTTCATACAAAAAAAAGGCTTCCCCATCTCCCTGCTAATCCTTCTACCAATCTTTTTAAATCTAATAGAGCTGCAACAAAAACTGCAGATGCTGAAATCTTGAGCAAAGAATTGCCAGAGGAACTCAGCAGGTCAGGCAGTACTCATAGGCAAAAATTGTCAGTGTTTTAGGTCTGTATTGTTTATCAAGTCGGAGGGAAAGCTGTAATATTATGTATACATGTAATATCACCCCCTTCCCTCCAGTTTTGATAAAGGGTTTAGTCCCAAAATGTTGACTGACCATTTTTCCACCCATGAATGCTGTCTGACCTGCTGAGTTCCTCCAGATATTCATAGTCATATTAAGTCTAATCCCTGATTTTGATTCCTCAGTTAAGGAAAATAGATTCTTCATATTTACTGTATTTTGGTCTCTTCTGTGCCTCCTTTGTGCCACCCTGAATTTCCTCATAGCTACAAGTTTTGCAGTCCTGGTAAAATTCTCAAATCTCTGCTCCTTCCTCATTATGATGGTGAACTGAAATGTGTGCTGTACTCATGATGTAGTGGAGGAACAAGAGACTGCAGGTGTAACCAGAGGAAAACAGCAAAATGCTGAAGGTTCTGTAGTGTAGATCAAAGCTCTCACACGACTGGAAGGAGAACAAAGACTTTTATTAGCTTTCAAAAATGGGTAGGGTACACTAGTAGGCTTCAGAGGGGTTCTGGGTTTAGGTGGGAAATCAGGGTTATATATGGGTAAACAGGGGTGGAGCCAGGAGGCAGGGCCAGTAATCAATACAGCACTCTCCCAGTGAATCCCAGTTCACTGCAGAGGCAGTGAGGCAGCATCTGGGTAGCCAAAGGGATAGTTAATATTTCATGTTGGGACCCTGCATCAGGACTATTATTTCAAACCATCTAGCATAACCTCCATGCAGCATGCATATTTAACATGTTTAACTAGCATTTCAATTTTCTTTTCTTTGGCTTGGCTTCGCGGACGAAGATTTATGGAGGGAGTAAAAGTCCACGTCAGCTGCAGGCTCGTTTGTGGCTGACAAGTCCGATGCGGGACAGGCAGACACGGTTGCAGCGGCTGCAGGGGAAAATTGGTTGGTTGGGGTTGGGTATGAGAAACCAAGGGTGTCTGTGATGAACTTGTCAAACAGGCTGTAAGATGAAAGGAAACAATGAAGACAAACACAATGCAGTTGGAGTTCCATGACCAGAGTTCTTTTCCCCATCCTTGTGGTATCTTAGCCAATCCCTCAGTACCAAGGATGATTTGCATGAACTTCAGTTTTGTAGGTTCTGTGGTAACTGAAAGGAGACCAATGTAAGAACTGCAGACAATTCTACAGATTGGGCAGTAGGTTGTGCAGGTAAGTGTAATACTCCTTCCATTGAATACATAGGGTCTCTGTGTTCTCTCAATGAATGTTCTTAATATTTTGATGAATGATCATGTTGAGTGATCATAGATGAGGGGGTCAGTGAGGATGTTTTTTTTCTTTTTCCACCAAATCCGTGAATCATTTCCCTGATCTCCTTGGAAATGTCAAGCCATGACACAACTTAGAATTGAATATATGCTGCAGAAGTAATGGTTTCAGGTAGACAAGTGACATAACTGAGTGTATTTAGGTTTCCATGCTGGGTATTCTGGACTTAGGAAAGGTAATTACCCTTGCTTACTCATCTTTCCAGTAAATTTGGAGGCTCGCAGAGATGATATTTTTCCAGTGCCTTACGATAGTCCAGGTAATTCAGGTTGCAGAAGTGTATTGGAGGACTGGAATCACTGCTGCTCATTGCAACATGTTTGAGGTTTTGATTTCCAATACCCTTTTCGTCACTTAGCTCAAGGCTGTGTGTGTGCATTAAAGTTCAAGGTGTCATTGATGCCTGCCTTCACTGAGAGGTGGTGTGAAGTGCAGAATGTACACGAACAGGCCCCTCATGTTCTCAAACCTGTCAATAACCCAAACATTAATGCCTCATCCCACTTCAAGCCACTGAAAGAACACATCGAGAGCCTCCTTTTATGTAGCTCTCAACGAGATTTACAAGTTAGCATATAAATGAAGAGTTGATCCTGTATTCTGCTGATTCTATCCCTAATAGTCTTCAAAGTGGTGAATGACAAAACCTACTACTGAAAACATATTCATCAACCTCAGGGCAGTAATAACCTAAGATGATTGTGATTAAACAATATTTGTTGCACAAATAACTGGACATCATTAATTTTATGCACATCTTTCTCATTCCCTCTCAGCCTCTTTTGCTACACCTTATTAACCTACCTTATTCAGTCTCTTTCTGTGCATTAGGTCAAAAAGTAGCAAACACTGGTCATTCTTACAATAAAAAAAAATCTGCATCGTTCTTTTTGCATCACCAAAGTCCTTTACTCAGCAAAGGCCTCACTGCGTCCTTCCTGTGTTTATCTATCTTTTTTTTTATTAAAGACACCCACTACTTTTGATACAATTTCTCCATGCAAGAGTAAGTTTCACATTCTTATCTCTCCTGATGAAATCTCTTACAAGTTATTTGTACCCTATATTTGTGGCTTGGTTCGGCATTCTTGCAAATATGCAAACATTTTCTGTCAACTGCTTAAATCAATATTTCAAACTTCTATATTTAGTCATACCCCCAAATTTCTCACTATGCATTTGCATTTTTCTATAAAATGAAGAGCAATGAACTGTGTTAACTCTCATTGGCTTTTGGGTATAATCAGAGATTTAATCTTAATAAGTTATGAAACAAAATATTAATTTTGTAATTCATTGGAACATTTCCAAAGGCGCCACTCTGAAGGTTTTCACACTAAAAATGTCAAACAGGTAAGGCATATCAATGTAAATTAACTCTCATTTTTGCTGTCCATGGCACTTAATCCAAATGTGTCGAGATTGTTCATGTAAAAATGCAAGATTCTCCACTAATCCCATGATGAATAGTTGCTTCATCAAATAATAAATGCCAAATAATGACTCAAATAAAAGCTTTATAATGCATCACAAAATACATCACCAAACTTTAGTTTACTACATTTCATCTTACAACTTAAAAAACCCTCAAATTATTTAGGTATCACTAACAACCCAAGCCACTCCTTGTTAAACAACATATTTGTTGAAGTGTATGACAAAACATAATCATCACCGAGTCTTTACTATTACTGTGGTCCTTTAGAAAAAAGAAATACATTTAAGTATTACAATTACTTTCAGCACTAGGCATTTATTGTTCCTTCTGCATATTACCATTTGAGGCAAAAGTCTGAATCACATTGTGCGGCCGCCAGTCCCCCCGGCCGCCAGTCCCCCCGGCCGCCAGTCCCCCCGGCCGCCAGTCCCCCCGGCCGCCAGTCCCCCCGGCCGCCAGTCCCCCCGGCCGCCAGTCCCCCCGGCCGCCAGTCCCCCCGGCCGCCAGTCCCCCCGGCCGCCAGTCCCCCCGGCCGCCAGTCCCCCCGGCCGCCAGTCCCCCCGGCCGCCAGTCCCCCCGGCCGCCAGTCCCCCCGGCCGCCAGTCCCCCCGGCCGCCAGTCCCCCCGGCCGCCAGTCCCCCCGGCCGCCAGTCCCCCCGGCCGCCAGTCCCCCCGGCCGCCAGTCCCCCCGGCCGCCAGTCCCCCCGGCCGCCAGTCCCCCCGGCCGCCAGTCCCCCCGGCCGCCAGTCCCCCCGGCCGCCAGTCCCCCCGGCCGCCAGTCCCCCCGGCCGCCAGTCCCCCCGGCCGCCAGTCCCCCCGGCCGCCAGTCCCCCCGGCCGCCAGTCCCCCCGGCCGCCAGTCCCCCCGGCCGCCAGTCCCCCCGGCCGCCAGTCCCCCCGGCCGCCAGTCCCCCCGGCCGCCAGTCCCCCCGGCCGCCAGTCCCCCCGGCCGCCATTCTCCCTGTGTCTGCATGGGTTTCCTTCTGGTGCTCCAGATTCCTACCACTGTTCAAAATGTACTGGGGGTTATAGGTCAATTTGGTGTAATTTCAGCTTGTGGGCTGCAAGGGCCTGTTACTGTGCTGTATGTCTAAATTTTTTTTTTTTTTAAAAACTGGTAACAACTTTCAGATGCTGCATAATAAAATACACCCATTTTGCAAAAGTCAACAGGAAAATTTTTATTTTAATGTTAATGTTTAGAATATTGACAGGAAAAGGCTATTTCTACACCCCACCAGCCTTCTTCCTGAAATTATTTGCTCCAAACATAGGCCATACAAAAAACCCCACAATATTTCTGTGCTCCCTCTTGATTGTCTCACCTCCCTCTGTCGCATGCTGCCCATCTCTCTCAGGATTGGCCCCACTGAGGCAGTGGTTGCTCAGAAGCAGCATGAGCAACAGAAGGGTGGGAGAGGATTTCAATAACTAGAACAACTCTTTCTTGCATACCTGCTTCACCCCAACCATGATCAAGGACTAGAGGCCCCCTCATCCTCACTTGAACATTCCCCCTTTTCACCTATTGCTATTGAAATGGACTGGGGGAAATGATGCCACAGGAGCTTCGCACATGGAGACAACAAATGAGCAGAAGGTGGGAAGATTAGTTCCTTGCAAACAATTATGTCTAGCACCATGCATCAACTTTCATTCTTTTCATTCATTCAGTTCCTCACATAGGCATCCCTGTAGCATGGCAATGAACACATCGTCATGTCTAGCTATCTAAGTGGTCTCTCAAAAGCAATTTACTGCAGTTCCTGCTCAATTCCAAATAACGCAGAGCACAGACTACTCCAAATATGCATCTGATAGACCCATGTATCACCCACTCCTCGAGCACCAGCCCCTAATGTTCATGGTATATTGTGGGAAAAGGTTTGTGAGACTGCACCGAGAATACTGCATGAATGTTGGATTTTCTTTATTCCATTTATACATTGCTAAACCACTTTCTCCATTAAAAAAATATTATACCTTCGTCCTATTTCAGATAAACTCACTATATTTGCCATGTATCTGTATATTCATTCGCCTTAGAACATAGTACAGTATAGCAGAACAGGTCCGAACATGACTTCCAAATCAAACTAAAAACTCTGGTGCTTGCACCTTATAGACACTCTTCATATTCATTTATCCATTTCAAAACCTCAAACACTATTGTATCTACTTCTACCACTACTCCTGGCCACTTGTTCCAACTACCAACCACTCTCTGCTTAGAATTTTTGCCCTTCAACCTCCTCCTTGTTCAAACCTTCACAAGAGTTCTTGCAACTCATAATCCCACCTCATTTTGTGATGTTGGCAAATTCAACTACCTCATCCAAATCATGAGGTAAAAAGCTAAGGCCTCAGCACTGAATTCCACTGCCCATCCCAAAAAAGGCTGATTCATTCAGTGTCTTGTCAGCCAACCAATTTTCAAACCACACCAACATATATCAAATCCTATGTGCTTTAATAATGTATAATAAATTTGCATGCAAAATCTTTTCATATACCTGCTGGAAATCCAAATATTGTCGCCAGTTTCACCCTCCCATTCCCCCACTTGCATCCATCTGTGTGTTTTTATATTTCTTTGACTGTTTCTACCTATCACTTACCTGACTGTCTCCCAACTCCATCACCTCCACATCTGTCCATTGTCCTTCAAACCTTCTTGGACCTCCTATCACTTACTTGCTCATTTCACCCCTCCCCCATACTCTTTACATTGGCTATTTATCCTATCCACTCTCAGTCTTGAATGCAGGGTCTCAACCCAAACCGTTGACATTACTTTTCCCTCGCACAGACTCTGCTTAACCTAATGAGGTCCTCCAGCAGTTGGTTTTGCTCCATATTCCAAGAAATCTCTTATGCTTCCAATGGTATTTATCTGTAGTCAGAATAGCATTACTGCTGGGAAGTTTCAAGAAGAGTATCACAATCTTGTGAGATCTTACCAGACATTGATGCAATGGCACAGATTGAAAAAATAAAGACAAAATGAGTTAGATCATGCCTTCACCCCCATTCAATCTTCTGCACTATTTGCAGATACTACTGTGTGATGGTGCATGCTTGAAGCCTCCTATCCATGTCTCCTCTGTGAATTAGAGTGAACTCTGAGCAGCAAGCAGGCTTCAAGTAGGTAAATCAGAGGTCCTGCCCCCAGAACTCGTGTATCAAATTTGGATAATTGGCTACTGTTAAGGTACCCAAATAACTAACTGCTCTGTGCACTGTCCAACAATGTTTAGTGGGGAAACTGCGATTTGTCCAAAGCAAAAAATAAACTGCTGGGGGAACACAGCAGGTCAGGCAACATCTGCCAGGGAATAGTCAATGTTTCAAATCAAGACTTTTCATGATCCACTCTTAGGTGGAGATCGCCAGCAGTTTGTTTTTGTCCTTTATAGCGTCTACAGCCTCTTATGTTTTTCATTAGTTTATCTTTCTGGATGAGGTAAGCACGCAGTACAAAAGCTTATGATCAGGAATCGGTAGAAGAATTCCTCCGCTTGACCTCCGGACTGCTCTGCAATTCAAGACAATAATTGCTTGATAAACCTTCAAATTTACTAACCCACAGTGCTTATTACTTCCTAGCTTATCAAGGATATATCTCCCTGCGTTAAAACAATGTCAAAGATGCTTTTCCTCATATAACTCCTCTGAAGTAAACTGTGACTCATTTGGTACTACATTTCCTCACAAGAGATAATACTGACCATATTCACCATCAAAATTTTAGGATCTTACAAGTTTCAATCAAATCGAGTCATTCTTCACAACTTCAGTGAGGCAAGCCCAGCCAGTCCACCTTTCCTCATAAGACAACAAACACACACAATACAGTCTTCAGTGAGAGACATCTGCTCACATTTAAAGAGATCAACAATGTACAAGATTCCAGCCGTGGTCTTCTCATGCTCCACATAATTAAAGCACAATCCCTCCACATTTTATTCAATTCCCATGGCAATAAACAATAATATTATGGTCTACTTCCAAATTACTTTCTGATCTTCATTCAAACAAGGCTTTGTAAATCACACAGTGATACCATATTCCTCTGCATCTCAGAGTTCAAAGATATCTCACCATTAAATATGGGTTTTTTTTGCCACAGTGGACAATTTCACACAATCCCTCGTTTGCCAGATCTTTGCTTACTCACTTACGGTCTATGTTGCTTCTTAGCATTCGCAATCCCTCTTCACAATCTACTTTCCGATGTCAATGTGTCATCAGAAAATTTAGCAACCATATCTTTAGTGCATTCACCTAAGGAATTATAGAAATTGCAAAAAGTTGAAGCCCCAGCACTGATCCTCGTGGCAGACCATAACCAGAATCTTGGCAATCATATTCCAGGACAGATTACAGATAGTCAACATGGCTTTGTGTGTGGTAGGTCATGTATAACCAATGTTACAGATTTTTAAGTTAGTATAAAAGTTGATGAAGGAAAAGTCATGGATGTTTTCTACATGGATTTGAGTAAGGCCTTTGGTAAGGTTAGTCAGGAAGGTTCAGTCGCTCAGAAGCAGTAAATTGGATTAGACATTGACTTTACAGGAGAAACCTGAGAGTGATAGTGCATGATTGCCTCTCTGACTGGAGGCTGGTAACGAGTGGTGTGCCTCAAGGTTCAGTGCTGTGTCCACATTGGTTGTCATCTACATTAATGATCTGGATGAGAATATGGTAAATTAGCTCCACATGTTTGCAGAGGACAAAGACTGCAGGCACAGTGGACAGTGAGGAAGACTTTCAAAGTTTGCAGAGGGATCTGGACAATCTGGAAAAATGGGCTGAAAAATGGCAGATGGAATTTAATACAGGTCGAGTATCCCTTATCTGAAAGGCTTGGGACCAGACGCATTTTGGTTTTTAGGTTGTTTTGAATTTTGGAACAAGGGAACTTAGCAGCACAGTAGCGTTAGCAGAATACGCGTATCAGCGGTTAAACAGCAACAACAAACAACGGCCGGCTGTTTGAGTGCCAACATGACACCACAAGTGGAGAATTCACATGAAACAATATTTAGCACTTACCCAAAAAAAACTGATCTCTACTTTCAAAAGAAGACTATTTCCCTGACCACCTCCCCACCACTGCTGGTGCCGGTACCCAACACCTCCCCACCAGTCCCTGATTATGGTCGCTGCTCCTGCCTGGGAGCTTGAGGTGACTTCTTCAATGTGGATGGCACCGCACCTGATGTTGAGAATGAAATTGCCTTCACCGACTCCAGCTGTAGCCGATGCTGAAGGCTTGTATCCAGCTCCCTTTGGCATCTTCCTGGCCAGAAGCAAAGATTGTTTTTTTTTAAAAACTGCTATTGTAATAAAACTGGTGCTAGAGAGTCAGAGCCCCACATGGGCAAGTCAGGTGTTAAATCTTTCTTTCCCCCCCCCCCCCCCCCCCCCCACCACCACCCCCCAACATGATGTCAAGTCAGCACTAAAAAATATTCGATATTTGGATCTTTTGACTTTCAGATAAGGGGTACTCAACCTATATAGACAAATGTGAGGTGTTGCACTTTGGAAGGACAAACCAAGGTAGGACAGACACTCTAAAAGTTAGGACACTGAGGAGTACAGTACAACTGGGAGCTCTGGGAATAAAAGGTAATTCCCTGAAAGTGCCATCACAGGTAGATAGTCTTTGAGGCTTTAGGCATATTAGCCTTCATCAATCAAACTCCTATATTGAGTATAACAGTTGGGATGTCATGGCAAAGTTGTATAAGACATTGGTGAGGTCAAATTTAGAGTATTGTTTGGTGTTTTGTTCACTAAGCAACAGGAAGGATATTAATAAGATTGAAAGAGTGCAGAGGAGATTTGCAAGGATGAAATAGCCATTACAACAGTCACCAAAAAAACTTACACCCTCATAACCAATCACAATTTGCTTGCAACAAGTGCTAATCAAATTGGATACACTTTTTCCTTTTCTCATCAGCAATAATTCAGAATGAAAAAGAATAAGGAATCCAAGCATTGGCACACAAAGAGAAGCATTCAGAAACCCAGCTTCAGAGCTGCAGTTCCTCTTTTTATCATCCCAGATTCCAGCAATCAAATTTTTAACTTGTTTTTTTTTAATCCATTGCAACAATTTTGTGGATCTATCAGTCACCCTGGAAATGAGGATTGAATAAGGGGTAAAACCCAAAAGACCATGGGTTTTTACAATGGTCTTTGGAAGGAAATGGTAAAATATTGATTTATTTTCAAGATGATACATGATGATGGGAAAATTGCCCTTCTCAATGATGGAGGTTAGTGAGTTGAGAGAAGTTTTCATTCAATGGATAGAGTGCATTGTATTTGTGCTCCATTACCATATTGAAGAAATAGTGAATTCAACTGGAAGGGTTCTGAGGAAGCTAACTGTTGTTACCTACAATGCTAATGCTTTTGTCATTGAAGTTCCACCCATCCAAACAAATGGTACAAATGTCACATCTTACTTAAACATTGCAATGCTGCTTTAATTTTTACTCATTGCAGAGCCCTTAGGTTCACCCCTTTTCTCATTGGCAGTAACCATTTTTAACCTTGTAATGAGTCAACTGAAATAGATCCTGACACCCACAATCTGAAGAGCAGATCAAGAAAGATTAAACTATCAATGGTTTTGGGACAGTGGTGGAAGATTCTGGAAAGTTGATCAATATCAATTTTTCTGAGGCATGACTGTCAAACTGGGAATTGATTCCAGATGTTGGGAGGACATGAAGGAGAGGCGATTGGGCTGAGATTAACTTTGATGCATCCTGAAATTTGATCGGTCTCCTTTTGTTTCCCCTATTAGTGTCATTTTTAGGACATCTTTGCTAGGGGAGAATTTGCCAGGTCTTTTTAAGATGGACTCAGCCAATGTGGTGGGACTAGAGGTACATGTCAGCCAAAGTACAGTAAAACCCGTTATCCAGAATTCAAGCAACCAGCAGCCTCAAATTTGCAGAAAATAAATAGGTTTAAAATTTGCCAGCCACATAACACACAATTTCAACCAACCAGAAAACACATTTATCTGGCTTCTAAGAATCACCATAGGTGCCAGATAAGAGGGTTTTGGTTAGAAAAATTGTGGTTAGAAATTGAATTTTTTTTTTAAAACTGAAGGATATTGATGAATTTTGTAAAGTGATTTGACAGCTTTCACGCTCATCTTTCTGGCACAACCTCGCAACATCACACTGCAAATACCTTTTCACAATTAATGGTTTTAAAATATAACCACCCTTGACATAATCAATTATGCTAAAGTAAAATAATTTGTCTTGAGAATGCTGGATAAGAGAATAAAATTGCAGGAAATTCTGCAGAATTCTTCCAATCTTGCACTATGTTTGACAAAGAACCAACAGAAATCCTGCAGAAGGCAGAAAGCGAAATCACACTCCTCCTTCAAACCTCATTTCCAGGATGACTGAGAGATTCACAAAATTGTTGCGATGTTTTAACCAATAGTTAAAAATTTGATTGTTGGAAAGAGAAACTGCAGGTGTGAAATTGTTACTAAAATCTAGAAATAATTTCCTTCTAATCACCAAGAGTTGTTCTGCAAACTTTTGTGTTTTACTAAGAGTTGTTGATGCCTTTATAATGAAGAGGAATTCACATTTATTAAAACACAAAAGCTAGGATTTTGAGCAAACAGAAATCAGGTCAGACAGCATGAAAGGGTGGAAATTATCAGTCAACTGGGTCTGAACGGTTTATCAAGACTAAGATAGAATAGGTAAAATACATATAAAGAGCAAGGAAGCTGGATGAGGTGTTCAGTGATGATAGAATCCATACATATTCTTGTTTAATCAGAGGACTAATCAATGAGAGCAAGCTGATATAATAAATTTTATCATCTGCTTAAAGTATTAATTAGTCATTAATTTCTGAAGTAGCACAAGGCAGCATCTAGATTTACATCACCTATATGTAGTGGAGCAAGCAAGATGCCTTATTTCATTACTTTGCACTTAAAGCTCCAACATCAGGCACAAGAGAATGGAGGTGTACCATCTCTGATATTTCAAGTTAATTATGCCTAAATTAACAGATATGAAAAGCATCACCAAACAAGCATCATGAATCCAATAGGCCTGAAGTGATTCCGCAATATTACCCCTGTAGAAATGCTTTGAAGTGTGAGAAAAAAATTCATACAGATGGCACTCAAGTGCCATTAGTGCACATATTAAGAACTGATTCATTTTACTGAATCGCATCAGCCTAAAAACTGAATTTTGGCATGCACTCTTCATTGGTTTCATTGCCCTGGAGAGATACAAAATCAACCTTAAGCTAAATATTTAGAGTTCTCGTGCTATTGATTTCAAAACAAAACTCAATGAACGTGTTGAGAAAGGTCCCAGATGTAGGGAAAGCATGTAATAACCAAACATTGGGTATTTGTGACCTTGTCAGCTCTACTTAGGGCTGTTGATTAGCTCAACACAAATCATAGTAGATACAGCAGGAAAGAGAAAGCATATTAGTCTAGAGAGCCAGAATAGAGAGGATGTAATTATTCTGATGCAGAGGTCACTGGGTTTAAAGTGAATGCAGTGGCGGATTACCCATTAGGCTGAGTAGGCTGAAGCCCAGGGGCCCGGAAGGTGAGGAGGCTTATCCATGATTTGATTGATTGTCCCACAGGCCAATGAAGCACTGGCATCCATGAGGAAGGCATGACATATGTCCGATGATGCAAATAGAGATCAGTAGCAACTACTGACTTGAGAATAAACACCATAGTCACAGTAGCCGTGGAGACTGTTACCCATCAACAGCTCAGACCCAGAGCAGAGTGAGTATCGCCACACCGCTGGAATTGGGTCACAGCTGCATTCTGCAGTGGGTGCTTCCATTGTGGTCGGGGATGGTAGCAGTCTCCATGGTCCTTCAGGAGCCATGTGCCACCATGTTCTGTGTTTACCTCATTAGCTCATTGTGCGTGTATGGTGGAAGGCCAACGGGGGTTTGGACAGTGTCAGCAGCTCAGGTGCACCTGTAGGCTGACTGCTGAGGGGAGGGTTCAGAGTCCGGAGCTCCAAACTCTCCCCTCAGCCTACGCCAGAGCTCCTGACATCTAACTCCGAAGCCATGGAGTTAGGGCTGAGGAGGGTGCGTACTGAAGGATAAGTGTGAGCGTGGGCTTCGGCATCTTCCTGCTTCTCTCCTACCGGGTGCTCAGTGCTGAGAGTCACCTTTCCACTGAAGGTAAGAGAGGGCACCCACGAGGACAGTGACAGCCACTCAACACCTTTAACTTTGGCAGCTCCGCTCCAGCCCAGGGAATGCCACTCACTGCTTTCATTTAGTGAAAGCTGGCCTTTGAAGTAGGCAGAGGTTTTTTTTTTAAATTGAAACAAGTGTCATGTTTTTTTTATATAAAAAGGTGTAGATTCTTTTCCAATATTTCATATATCCAGCACAATGTTGGATATGACTATTTTAGGGTTCTACAGCAGCAAAGACAGAGAGGGAAGGCAAAGTGGATGGTGTGGTGGTGGCAAGGGATGATTATGGGGTGAAGGGTTGAAGTAAACAAGTTTTAAAGGTTCAATTTCACTGCTTGCCATAGGTGCTATTCTCCCTGGATACCCCAGGGAGGGACCCCACTGCAGGAGGGACCTTACTGAAGTTCAGCCTAGGGCCTGGATGTTAGTTAATCCCTCACATGAATGATGATCTCAAGTTCCCTCTATAGCCAGCATGTCTACATCTTTCCATGGGGAATCATTATTATATAGGACAGATGCCATATTAGTACAACAGACTCAAGGGAAAACCCTGTGGCAAACCATATTGAAATATTCACTGATACAATGAGGAAAAAACAATTCAATTATAATTTATGTAAGAATATCTGTGTTTTGGTGCTAATGGAAAACAGACGAGCGCACAACATGGAGGTTTATGAAAGTGGAGAGGATGAATGATTTTTCATTGTACATTTTAAATGAAAATATGCATTATTCCTTTTTTCATTTCCTTACGCTTCTTGTGGTTCCACATTGAAGTCTATCCTGTCATTTTCAGCTTTGTGCTCTAGTTCAGATTATTCTTCATTTTCAGAAGTCATGCACATGCAATGAAATGACAATCATTCTCAAGGCCTTGAGGACAGATCAGAGTGGAGTCTTGTAATTGCTTCTTTGGAATCCAAATGATGTATGATTACTTACATTGCCACATGTGTGGCCTATTCATTTCTTATATCCATGTACTGCAGTGAGGTGAGTTTAGGGATGGTTGAATGGAAGAATGTAGTAATGGGAGAAATTGGGCCTGCTTTATGTCTCATTACCATGGTAACCAGGAGCTTAACATAACAAAGGGATCCTTTTGACATGAGGCCACCAAACTGAGGGGTGATGAAAATGCATATGACAAGAAAATAGGTAGATTATTGAACCTACTCACCTTGAGTTGGTCAGATGGGACAACCTTTAGAAAATTGGTTTCTAAAGGTAGATAGAAATACCATGCTTTGCACAATCAAGGAGCGAGAGAGTGTGGACTGCACCAGTGAGGTGAATGATTGAGACATGTTGAACTGAAAGTTTTTGAATTATCATCTCTGGCTTGGCTCACTTTCAGAATCTCCTATTTTTGGAGACTGACATGTTTGTGCACAAAGGGATTCCCAGATAAAAGGTATAAAGTAGTCAATACTTTGGAAGGACAGGAAAATATGTGCCTGGTTTCTCTCTACAGGCAGTAAGAATTGGCTGACATTTACAATTAAACTGGAACATGCAAAGGTCTTACTTTAAAAATGTAGCCCTAACATCTTTTCTTGTCTTTGGCCTCAGTATTGCCTTCAGAGATATCATCTCAAACATACTCTGAAGATTGCTCTTGAAAACAAAAGTCAGATTCCAAGTAAACAGTAGACCTTACTTTTGGTTTCTGCTTTCATTTAAAAACTATAGGTTATACCCAGCCACAGGCAAAGCCCAGAACAAGCATTGTCCATTGACACTACCCAAAAAAATGTTCATTTCACAATGGGCAGGAAACCTCCAATTTTCTTTAAAAATGACTGTCATTTTGTTACACATGAATGACTTTATTCTGTAAATGAAAGACAATCTGAACTTAAGCACAAAGCTACAAGTGACAATGTAGACTCCGATGTGAAACCACTAGAAGAGCAAAGAACTTCAACAAGGAATACAATGCACATTTTCATTTAATATGTGCAATGAATAACCCCAATGATCTTAAACTGGGTAACTTTGATAAAACAATACACTGATGGTACAGAGGCCACAAAACTCTGAGCAGCTGCCACTGCCACTCCAGTCTTGTACAGACATTGCATACTGCTTTTTCATTTCTTTCCTCAAAAAGTAAACACTGCACACATTTGTACGGTACTGATCGGGTGCTAGTGCTAATTCTGACCACTAGAGGGAGTTGGTAGATGAGTTGTGGCATCTTGGGTAGATTCAAGATGGATGCCTCCACATATTCCTGAGTGAGTTCAGCTTTAGCTAACAAACAATTCTTTTAAAAGAACCAACCTTTTTTTTTAATTACAATAAAAGAACCATCACATGGTACCATGAGTGAAAATCAGTTGATATAGCAGCACGGAAATGGAAAGTGTGAAGATCGTTCATGCTATAAATTGGACTGGAAATGTCAACACGATTGGAGGCTGTTCAAACAAAGATTCATGCTGTACCTGCAAGCCATTGGAATCGATAGAAATCCCGAAGCATGGAAGATTGCACAGCTACTTATTGTAGTGGGGCCTGAAGCACTAGAGGTTTTCAACATTTGTTTTCGCTGAAGCAGATGACCAGGGCAAGTTTGACAAGGTTATTGAGATGTTTAATGAACACTGTTCACCACAGAAAAATGAAACATTCAAGAGGTGCATGTTGCACTCATGCATGCAGCTACATGGTGAGATCTTTTGATACATATTTAACAGACATATTTAAAAGCAAGAATATACAATTTTGGATTGCTGCAAGATTCAATGATTCGTGATCAAATTGTGTCAGGATTATTGATAAGTGAAAGATGTTGCTGTGAGAGACAGAGCTTACCTTATTTGGAACTGTGAATATGTGCCACACCAGTAAATTAGCTCTGCAGCATGTGAGAAAGTTCTGAGAGTGCAAAAGCCAGTGAAGATGAAATCATAGCTGCAGACACAGTGTGTATCTACACACAAACAAAAATAAAACGAGATACAAGAAACAACAAAAAGATGGTGGGCCATTCAATTTTAAATGATGTGGTACTCAACATGGACCAAAACAATGTCCAGACTATGGAAAGTCTGTAATAAGTGCAAAGGGCAGAATCATTACACAGAGCAATGTTTTTCCAAAGGGAAACAAAAGTGAAAGCATGCACAGGGTACACACTATGGAAGAAACTGCCCTCAGTAATACTCTCTTCATGGGCATGGTAGTGCAGAAAGACACTTAACAGACATTGAACTGCCATACATGAACAGAGTCAAGCAGGATAAGTGGACTGTGTCATTGCATGCAAATGGAACAAATATTCCTTTCACGCTGGGTGCAGGGGTCAAGGTCAATTTGATCTGTGAGTACAACATCAGGGCAATTAAGATAAAACCATACATCCATGCAAATCCTGTGTAGTTCAAAGTCTATAATGAACATTAGAGGTCCATGTAAATTTAAGGTGAAAGTTAAAGATAAAGAGCACTACCTCAGGTTCACAGTAGTCCTAAATGGAAATTAATCACTGCTTGGTGACAAAGTATGTGAAAAGTTCAGCCTAGTCAAGAGGGTGTACCACATTAACAGTGACAGTGCATGGAATCAATTTCCAGACATCTTCAAAGGATTTGGAATTCTATCATTCACCTATAAGATATAGTTAGAGGCGGATGCACAGCCAGCAGTCCATGCCCCGAGGCGGGTTCCAGCTAAAAAAAGAAAATCTCAAGCAGGAACTCAACCAAACAATGCCACTAGGGCTCATAAAGAAAGTGGAGGAGCCCACAGAATGGGTGAATTCAATGGTGTGTGCCAAAAAGAAGAATGGTGACCTACATGTGCATCAACCCAAAAGACTTGAATGCCAATATGAAGAGAGATTATCAAATTCCAATCAGGAATGTAATTACAACTGTGATGACAAGTGCTAAGTTTTTAACCAAATTGGATGCATCTGTATGAAGATGACACAAAATACTTTACATTTAATACACCATTTGGCCAATACTCCTGTCTGAGGATGCATTTTGGAATTTCCTCAGCTACTGAAGTGTTCCACAGGACACTGCAGTACATCAAAAAAGGGATACATGTGTACATGGAAGACATTATCCTTTGGGGATCCACACAATACAATGAGGCTCATCAAAGTGCTATAACACATCCAGAAGTATGGATTAAAGTTATACATAGAAAAATATTAGTTTGGGGTGTAGGAAATTACCTTTCTAGGAGATACACTAGCAGTGATAAATATGAATCTCCATGTGAATCTGATCACTGTATCTCTTCCTGAATCTGACAGGAAATCCAAGCAGGTCACAGCTAAAACAGAAGAGGACAAAGTTCTACAGAAGGTCAAGCATCTGAATGAAGGATGGCCTAGAGGTGAACGTCAGCCATACTACAACATCAGAGCTGAGTTGAATGTTGGCACTAGGCTTCTACTCAGAGGAGAATTGTCATTCCTCAATCACTATGACAAGAGATGTTGAAAAGGGTGCATGAGGGGCACCTTAGAATTGAAAAATGCAAGAGGAGGGCCAAAATGCTATTTATTGGTCAGGGATAAATGCTGACATTGCTAGGATGGCTTCAAAATGTGAGACCTGTTTGAAACATCACACAAAGCAGACATGATAATAATGACTTACCAGCAGAACCATGGCAGAAAGTTGGGACTGCTCTGTTCCACACAGAATTACTTGCTGGTTATTGACTATTTATCAAACTATCCGGAGATTGCACTGCTTTCTAATATGTCTGCTGCTTGTGTGATCAAATATATGAAATCAATTTTTGCAAGACAGTGTTAATGGACCATGCCACAGCTGTAGAGAATTCCACAACTTTGCAGAAGAGTATAATTTTTGACATGTGACTTCATGTCCTCTCTATCACAGTCAAATGGTAAAGCAGAAAAGTTCACATAGTTAAACAGTTGCTCAAGAAAGCGGCTCAGATCCATATCTAACTCCATTAAGTTACAGAGCTTCGTCGCTTGAACATGGCATGTCATCTGTGGAGCTTTTGATGGGATGTAGACTATTCACCACACTTCCTTACTCTGCAGACCCAAACAAGATGTTGAACGGAAGCAAAAACATCTGCAATGGAGACAAAAAGCAAACTATCAAACTATGACAAGTCAGCAAGAAGCTCAGGGCCACTGGCACAACATGATACAGTGAGACTCGGAGATTCTAACCCTTGGGACAAAAGGGCTATTGTTCTGGAGAAGGTAAATCCAAGATCCCACACTGTCAGAACAGAGGATGGTCAAATACTAAGGAGGAATTGAAAGACCCTGGCTGAAAATGCAAGAGACACTGCATGAACAGACAAATGCAGAGGATCCAGTCTGCACAGCAACAGAGAAAACACCACCAGTGCTAGACAGTAGTGGACCAGCAGAGCCGACACAAGAAGATCCATGTGTTATCAAAGCATCTGATATGCTGAATTTCTAAAAAGAACTGCACACTTAAAAGTTTGTGCTGCTGATGTTTGTGTTGAACTTTTAATTGAAATGAATACTATATTAGTGTGTCATGTTATTAGAACATCTCAAGGAAAGGGGATGTACTGATAGAGTGAGTGCTAATCCTGACCACTAGGAGAAGCTGGGAGACAAATTGTGGCATCTTGGGTAGATTCAAGACAGATACTTCCACAGGATACTGAGTGAGTTCTGTTTTAGCTAATAAATATAGTTGTTTTAAAAGAATAAAAGGTATCACACACATGATCTACTACCCTATCAAAGTTGACACCCAAGAAGCTTAACAAGTGGATTGAATGATTATTATTAGAACATTAATCAAGATGGGTCATCATATTAGGTTATAATAAAATCAGGCAACACAACTGCTCAGAATACGTCTCACATAGCCTTATGTTTAGATTAATGTTCAGGTTTTGTTACTTTGGGGTCACTAGTTATAATTTTCATGAATTTTAGAAGTACACATCAAACTTGGTTGCTTGTAAATAAATAAATAAATAATGAGCAACTGTGGCATGTCAGAGTATGAAAAGGTTTTTGACATAACCACTGCAAAAACATCATGTGATATACTACAGCATAGTACCAAAATGTGATTTGTAATTTTGACAATGAATTATAAAGTAATTAGTTTCTAAGGAATGATGCTGCTGGCTGGAATCAGTATATATCGATGACAATGGCTCCTTGGTTGACTACTTTTAAACAAAGTGGGTTGCAGCAGGTTATTGTCACAACATTTTGACATCCTTTTATATTTGTGAAATGAATTAACAAATATTTTGGAATTTAATAGAGCAAGCACATGCAAAACATTTCCCAAGATTTTCTTCCACATGATATGAATGCCATTTTTCTTCAAGCATGCAGTGTAGCACATTTTCACAATTCATAACATGTGGAATTTTAAAAATCCAAAACAATTATTATTTTAATCTGATACCTATTCAGGAAACCACTTTTACATTGTTTCTACCATGCAAGCATGCCTTTGAAAGGAAAAGTTGCACTTAGATAACTTTCACAATCACAGGATACTGCAAAGCAGTTTAGATATTTATTCAAAAGGGAAAAAAAAAGCAATCGACTTGTCCAGTGTGCTCCCACAAACAACACGCTAAATAAACTGTTTGAAATATGTTGGCTAAGGAGTAAATAGGGCTCAATTCCAATACAGAATACAATTTGTCTCAGAATTTTATCTTCTCTTGGAAAGGTGTTCCATGAAAACAAAAGATTGTCAAAATCCAGTGGATGTCATGAATTTTGCTAATTTACGGTCTTCCTGGATTGAGAAAAAATTAACTACATCATGTTTGTAAGGTTTTGAAACAGTGCATCATGCAAAACTGCTTTCACATTCTTTTCCTCGTGCCTCTCCTTCCTCTCGAATACCTTGTTTCAATTTGTATTAATTTTAATGGTAAAAACATTGAAAATAAAGGCATTTTGTGCCAAACACAACCTTCTTGAGTAGGGTTGACAATGTATGGCTCATGGAAATACGTTGGCTGAAACAGGAATCATACAAACTGATGCTCACAATGGTAGTTTGTGGACGTGGCTTGCAACCACGAGATTACAGTTCTCAAACATCTGAAGTTTAATGCATTAAGCAAGTTAAGCTAGAGGAACTCAACAAAACAAACAGGATCAGTGGGGGAAAAGAATGGTCAAAGTTTGGAGCCAAATTTCATCAGAAATTTTGTGCATACTTTTAAGGTTTAAAAAAAAACCTACACAGTTCATGTCAAAGACATTACTATCTTGGTATTTTTCATATCTAGCATGAGTGCAGAAACAAGTGAAATAGCAGAGAGATCATTCATTTTTATAGCACACTTTGTTTATATACTAGTACAAAAAACATCACCATCTTCTGTGCAACATTAGAAACGTTCTGAACAAATAAATGACAAAGATTTTATTACATCACAAAGCTCAGCAGCCCCACATGTCCTTCACATATTTCACAAGCGTACATCTGATTTTGAAAGTTGTACAGAAATTTGCTCGGTGAGCTGTTTACCATCATCTCATAAATTGTGCCAACTGTTACTTGGGATTTTCTTGGATAAAATACAACAGGGCAGGCAGAATAACATGAAAAATACTGTTTGAACAGTACTTCCCACTGCACTGGAGTTTCTGAAAGCTCATTACCTCAAAAAAGAGTAAAAACCTACATTGTTATTGAGAAAATAAATTGTGCAATAAATCCTTGTTTTATCTATTGTGTGGCAGGAGATACAACCATGTTTGATCACTCAGCTGATTGCCAGTAGACTTTATACCCATAGGTCTCCTTGGCGCATGTAATTTCAGCTCTGTAATTGTACATCTGTTGAAATGTTACTGCTGTTCAACCATAATAGGTTAGCACAGCATTATCCAGAGTATCTAATATAAAAGTCCTTACCCTACTGAAATTTAATGCTTTACAAATAGCCTTTACCGTCATTTTACAAACAGATTCTTATAGGTTTTCACGAAACCATCCTTTTCAAAACTCATAAGCTAGAAAGTAACAGCATTTCTTTCTGGATAGAATTCACTGCAAACTCCACAGAAATTGACTTATTTTTGCAGATAAATATCATTTGCATAAACTGTACAATGACATATTGAATTTTAATGTAGCAGTCCTTCAAGATTATTATAGGGTTAAATTAATCCAAATCCAATGTTATTAAGTGTACTCAGGCAAAGATCCATATGCTGTAAATCAAGAAAAACATTTAATAACTTTCATTTCAAGTCACTTCAGTATTCTGTTGAAGTGCAAGTTATGGAAAGTAGAAGAAGACAAATAAAAGGAATTTGCATTCTGCCACATATGGTCGGTGGATCTAAAGTCATTCAAAATTTTACTCAATTAATTGGGTTTTATATTTAATAAGTTATTTTGCTCAATTTGAAGTCATGAGATTAAAGAGGATATAGATAATATTTTTTCATTAATATTTTGATGATTGCAGAAAACTACAAGATCCATATGCAAACATATCTTTATCTTTTGACATTATATCTGTGTTTAACTACTAGAAATGAAGCAAAGCATTATTAATTGCTTAGTTTAACCCATCAATCATTAATGAGCATGAATGGGAGAAAAATCTGTTGTGTTAACCTTGCATGGATTAGAATTTCTACAGAGCCATTTTTTCCCCCATTCATAGCTCAATAGATGATAATGTATACCTGACTAAATGATTTATATGGGGTTTCTGCCAATTTGTTGATGGCATTATTTCACGAGTATTGCTGCAGATATTATTGATGCATGATACTATCAAATGTTCTTTTCACAGAGAAGGGAATAAAGTCAATGCAAAGAAAAACCAGGCAGCACGCGCTTTTTGCTTTCTTCAAAGGGTTTGCGCATCCTTTTTAGATTCTACCAATTCACCTTCCCCTTTCCTTGATTGCTTAAAAAAAAATCACAGATTGCCTTTCAAGTGATGATACTGATCCTTCATGAACATATCACCATCAATGCCAATTCTTCCTACAACATTACAATCATCCACTAGATAATTTGGACTTCAATAAGAAATTACATTCAAAAGTCATTTGGTGAACATAGAAAATAAATTTGTTTCTTCCAGAATGGAAGAAATATACAATAATGTCTTTCATGAGTTGATGCTGGTATTGCTCCACTTCCACATAGATGAAGGAACTGGTATTTTTATAGAGAGAGCACGAGAGTGAACAATTACAATGTTTGCAAATGACAAAAAATCAAACATCTTAATTTGTGAGGAGCAAGGAAATAGACTTTGGGAGGACATATCTAGTGAAAATGTTAACTATGTGCCGGGTGAATGAGGTGAGGCGAAGCAAAGTAAAAAGGTCAGTGCAGAAATAAGAGTCCTGATACTGTAAATGAGCAAATGTTTAGAGATTGTTTAACATGGGAGTGGACTAGAAAAGTATTGCATTGAATATGCAGAAAAGATTTCTCAATCTTTACCACTCTCTGCATGTAGAAGTGCTTCCAACTTTGGTCCTGAATGACCTTGCTCTTTATCATCTTAGGTATTCCAAATAGTGCCAATAGCTTTATCTACTTCAGCTCACCTTGAAAAGAATCAAATCGCTTTGTATTCTCCCAAAGCGCAGAGAATACAATCATAGTTTATAATTTAAATATCCTGGTTTTCTTCTAACAGATCTCTGCTACACTTTCTCCAAGGCCAAATAAGCCTTTAAGGATCCATGGCTTGAAATGAGAACATTTAAATAGTGTTTTTTTTTCCCCTTTCCCTCAACATTAATACATTGAATACTTAAAGCCTCAACACTGATTATCAGAGGATGCCAATATCCTGTCCCTGAGACAAACTGCCCATTATTCTTACTTTCTCTCTCTTGCTGTTTCATAACAAAATTAAATGTTATACTTTAACTTCTTGTACTTCATTTTAGCTACAAGTTTCTCATGAGAAACTTTATCAAATGTCTTCTGGGAATCCAGGTAAATGACATTTATTGATATTCCCCAGACCATATGTTGCAAAAAATTTAATCAGGTTTGCCAGCTATGTCAGCCCTTTACTAATCTACATTGGCACTCTCTGAGCAGTTTGCATTTTCAAGCCATTCAGTCACTTTATCTGTAGCCCCTTTCACATTGGCAAACCGTTAAATTGGCCATTTTTAAACGGTTCATCAAACCGCCAAACAGCTGTACACACTGGACCAGTTCTCTGTGCCCTTTCACATTTCACAAAGCAAAGGGGTGACTATCCTTAATAAATGGACCAAGCATACTTCCTCTCCTGTTTACACTGGGCGAAAAGGAATCAGGATTTATCGTCGTGAAATTTGGTGTTCGCAGCAGCATCATCGAGCAAGCATTCATATAACCATCTTACAACATTACTGAAAATAATAATAATGCACAAAAACTAAGGCAATGTCTTCGGTTCATTGATTATTCAGGAATCTGATGGCACCGGGGAAAAAGCCGAGTGCTCGTCTTTAGGCTCCTGTACCTTTTCCCTGATGGAAGTGAAGAGGGTATGGCCTAGGCTGTGGGAGTCTTTGAAGATCATAGGCTGCATTTTAACAAAATCAACAAAAGGTAGGCTGTATGAATGAATTGGCCATGATACAACCTCCCTAGGCTGTTCATCCCAGGCGATTTGACACTTGTGTGCTGGTTCACGAGCATTCACACTATTTCCTTTGCCAACATCATTATCATTAAAGCCTCTTTAAAGAGGCTTGCATTCTGCTTTTAACTGCTCATCCTTGTAATCTGGTTGCACTTTGCAAATAAAATTATAGCATGAGTATCAATACTAGATTTGCTTGATTTTACAGGCTAACATGATAATCCTTGTGAATTTTTTATTGATAAGTGGTGATCTGTAAAGTAGGTTACAAGCCAGGGCTGTGATTTAACTGGTGCAGTGAATTCTGTCAGTTTAAGAGTATACAGTGTAGTAATTAATGGAAAAAATGAAGGTTCCTTTGGGGCTGGAATGTTCTGGATGTTTACACTGAAGGACAGCTCCTAAATTAATTTTGACTGGCATTGATAAAACAGTCTCAAAAGACTGTTGACATATTCATAGAATATATTTTCACAGCTATCTCAAAGCATAAACATTGAAAATAAAATTTAAATGAGATTAAGTAAACAATAATGCAAATCTAAAATGATTAGTCAACCAGTAGTTAAAAATTAAATCTCACCCAGAAATCATACTTTTACTTCTTGTGTGGATCTTTAATTTATGCTTCTTCCCCCCACCCCCACCCACCACTGATAGAATTATTCCAAACATATATTTGAGATCATTTTCAAGTAAAATCTGTCATTTGACCAATAATCACTGTCAATTGCATTGAAGATTTCACCCCATTTTGGCATCCAAAATGAAAAAAGATTCAACAATTAATGGAAAACCATTTAAAAAAAACATGCAAATGAATTAAAATGAATGTTATAAATAAACAAGGCAGTGCTATGCGATAAATAGAACAAATAAAATAATTACTACACTTATTTAAGTTAATTAATTAAAATATTAAATTTTAAATTAAAGACCATGAATGTTCTCAGTATCAGTTCCTTAAAATCAGGAGGCTTAAAAGTCTTCTCCGATCCTGTTTCACTTATGATAATTGGTTAAAAAATGATTGAACAGTGGACAATTAGAACTTCACAATGGAGTAGTCCACATTGCACTTCTTGAATTCATTTAGACCACTTTAAATAAATTATAGAAGCCCAGTGGATTAAGAAAAGATGGAAATGTAAACATACTTTTTATATATTCCATTGGTTTGATGGATAACTCCTCTAATGTACTGAGCTGGAAAGGAGAATGCTATAATTAGCTAAAAGATCCTTCAATTAAGCTCAATTAATATTTTATATGATCAGTTTTAAAGTGCAATCTAGTTTGCATTAAATGACTAAGGCCTATAAAATTATTCCATTTTAAAACATTAATAAAACAAAGTTACCCTAAAAATTTCATGAACTTTAACTTCTGCAAATTTAGTCTCTCATAGTTACATTAAAGTAGAAAGCAAAAGGTTAAAGATAGAAAAACTCCAAATTATGGTCAGCTGGGATAATGATCTTGAAAGATGCAGTGCCATTAGAAGTGTTTGAATTATTGAATCAATGCTGCATAACGATTAGCATGCTTCTCTGTTTAGATTTAGATGCTCTATTCAGAGAATTCAAAATGAAAAACTAGATCATGGGACGCTGTTCACTTGTCAGTGAGTGAAACAAGGTACCAACTGCTCTGGATAAGACAAAAAAGATCAAGCAGAAATTATCAGTGAATGTTTCATGTCTGAACTCTATCAAAGCCAGTGGGAAGTGGGTGATGTCATGCAAGTAAAAGGGGAAAGAAGATGAGGAGAGGTTGAGGTGGCAGGGTATAGAGGAAACAGGGAGGTTGCAGAAGGACTTGGACAAACGAAGAGAATGGGCAGAGAAGTGGAAAATTAAATTACAATGTTGGAAAGTTTACAGTCATGCACTTCGGTAGAAAAAAATAATAAATGGGCAGACTATTTTCTGAATGATGATAAAATTGAAAATACCCAGATGCAAAAGGACCTGGGAGTCATTGTGCAGGATACTCTGAAGGTAGGTAATCATAATTCTCCAAGAGAGGATGGGTTTACTACTGAATTTTAGAAAAAAATTTCAGAAGCTATTGTTTCCTCTGTTTATTGAAGTTTTAGAGCAAGCGAGAGAAACACAATCTTTACCAGACTGTTTTTCGCAAGCTAGTATAACAGTTATTCTTAAGGATCCTTTAAATCCAGAGTCATATAGACCAATTTCACTTTTGACCAAGGTTCTAGCTAGTAGATTAGTTCAATTCTTACTGACGTTGATTCATATTGATCAAGTGGGTTTAATAAAGGTTACTATTCTGCAGATAATAACTAAATTAATTAGTTTAATTAATGTTTCATAGGAGAAATCCAACTTAGCAATGGTCTTATCATTAGATGCTGAAAAAGCATTTGATAGGGTTGAATGGGGTTTTTTATTTAAAGTGTTGGAAAAGTTTCAATTTGGGCCAATGTTCATAAGTTGGATTAAATCAATATATAAACATCCAAAGGCTAGAGTTGTGGCAAATGGACTTTTATCTGAGTTCTTTAAATTAGAGAAATCAACTAGACAAGGTTGTACTTTGTCACCTGCATTATTTGCATTGGTGATAGAACCTTTAGCACAGTTAATAAGGCAGGATAGTGATATAAAAGGTATTAAAACAGGATTGAATGAATTTAAGATTAGTTTATTTGCTGATGATGTGTTGATTTATTTAACGGAATCACAAGCATTGTTAAAAGTTTTACAGGAAAGATTGGGATATAAAATTAATTGGAAGTGGACTTATGCCACTATCTAAAGCTGATTATTTTTCTTGTAAAGTTGTAGCATGGTTTAAATGGACAGATCAAATTAAAAATTTAGGTATTAAAATAGGTAAATAATTTGTATGTTTTAAATTATTTACCATTGTTTTTAAAATTAAAGATGATTTAGTTAGATGGAAAGACTTACTGATAACTGTAATAGGGAGAGTGAATTGTATTAAAATGATTTTCAATATATTTTCAATCTATTCCATGTAAAATCCTTAAACTTTTTTTTAAAAAAGATTTGAATACAATGGTGAGGAAGTTTTTATGGAAGGGTAAAATGACAAGAGTACCCATTCAGAAATCAACATGGCAATATGAATTAGGAGGTTAACAACTTGCAAATTTTCAAAATTATTATAAAGCTGCTCAGTTAAAATTCATGAATAGAATGTTTGATTCTGATACTTTGATGACTTAGACCACACATTTCAAACTCTGGCCCGCGGGCCAAATTTGGCCCGTGATATAATTATATTTGGCCCGCAAGATCATATTAAATATATATTAGAGTTGGCCCGCTGGCCGCCGCGCCAGTATAGCGCATGCACACTGAAGGTGAAAATGAAGACGCCGGAGGTGTGGAGGGATCTCAGAGTCCAGAATCCTGGGGATCAGAGCGCCGCACTCAGCCCGCCTGGCTCCCGGACACACAGACGCGGCTGGAGTTGGGGACCATCCTCGCTGGGTCTGCGCTTCAGCAGCGATGCCAGACCGAACGTCTCGTTGGCGATGCCTTCCCCTTGCTCCGTGCGCGGCCGACCCTGCCTCCCGCTCCTTTTGTTGGAGACGAGCCCGGCACCGTGAGATCGCAGTTTAATCCCTCTCCAACCATGGGAGGGGGTGGGAGCAACGCGCTCTTCTCAGCCAATTCCTCCACCGCCCCGGATGCCGGCGTTTCAACGGGGGGTTCGGGTGCCTTCGTCAGGCAACCGACCTGTTGGTCCAAGACAAGGGGAGAGCGTACAAACTCCACACAGTCAGCACCTGAACTCAGGTGAACATGGAGCTGCGACCCCACATTCCACATCAGGACTGTGTGTAAGATTGGGAGCAGTGAGACGGAAGCTTATTTTGTTCCTGTGATTTAAGCCTTTCTTGGGGTGGGTTGGGGGTCCTTCTCTGACCACTTGCCTAACAATTAACCTAATCAGATGTGGAGTTACCACAATACAACAGTTCTCAACCTTTTTCTTTCCACTCGCGTCACTGTGCCATTGGTGCTGTGATTAGTAAGGGATTGCTCAAGGTGGTCTGTGGGTGGAAAGAAAAAGTTTGAAGACCACTGCTTTAATCATCCCTCATTGACTCGTCATGTGCACGGTTTCAGACGCTAAAGGAAATGGGCCAATAACAATGAAAGAGTTTATCCAAAACTATTATTAAACATTTATTTTAATAAGAAAAAATTTTACATTACATATGTTGAAAGAAGAGAAAACATGCAGATGTTTTTGAAAATTTTCAATAAACATTTAGTTCGGCCCTCGACTTAGTCCAAGTTTTTAATTTTGGCCCTCCGTGAATTTGAGGTTGACACCCGACTTAGACAGACATAGAATTAAACAGAATTAATGAAAATAGAAGGGATCAATTTGTTTATAAATGGAATACTAAATTGCTATGCCTAAATAAGTTGCCAATATTATCTCATTTGATAAAAATATGGGATAAGGCAAATAAAGAAATTGATACTCAAGGTAAAATATCTAAACTCCTCTGTATCAGAATAAACTTTTTCCTTTTATCACCTTCTTAAAATTTGGGATCAGAAAGGTATTAAGATGGTAAATAATTGAATTAAATCTATATTTTAATTTGGAAAAAATGAAAGAAAGATATCAAATTAAATCATCATTTTATGATTCTTATGGGGAAAATTTTGGAACTTCCAAAGGAGTCGAAATTTGAAATGATAATTCGGGAAGGTGGAAAGAAAGGATTATATCTGAAATATATAAATCATTGCAAAGGAAAATGTCTAAAATAAATTGGAAAAAGTCAAGATTAAAATGGGAAAAGGATTTAGGAGTTGAATTTAATATAGATAATTGGAAAACCATTTGTAAAGATAGCATGACAAAGATAATAAATGTTCGATATAGACTTGTACATTATCACATGGTGTGCTTTTTGTTGTTTTATCTTTTCTAATTTTCCGTGCGGTTTTTAGGCGCGGGTCGTGCGGTTTTTAGGCGCGGGTCGTGCGGTTTTTAGGCGCGGGTCGTGCGGTTTTTAGGCGCGGGTCGTGCGGTTTTTAGGCGCGGGTCGTGCGGTTTTTAGGCGCGGGTCGTGCGGTTTTTAGGCGCGGGTCGTGCGGTTTTTAGGCGCGGGTCGTGCGGTTTTTAGGCGCGGGTCGTGCGGTTTTTAGGCGCGGGTCGTGCGGTTTTTAGGCGCGGGTCGTGCGGTTTTTAGGCGCGGGTCGTGCGGTTTTTAGGCGCGGGTCGTGCGGTTTGTAGCTATGGAGAGGTTGGTTTATGGCAGGTGCAATAAACAGGAGATACAAGTGTGAGCTTTATCACCAACAATGAGAAGGAATCCTTATTTATTAAAGGACATTTTGGATATATTGGAGCAAAAGGCCTCATCCTGAGAACAGATGTGGCAGAGGAACTGTGAGAAAGTGACAGTGACCTTACAAGGGACAGGATGGGAAGAAGTATCATCGAGATAGCTGAGTGAGTTACTAGTTACTCTGTTACTAGTGTCTCTGGATAGTTTATCTCCTGAGATGGAGACAAAAAGTTCAGGGAAGAGGTGTCAGAAACAGTCCAGGTCAGTTTAAGGTAGGGTGGCTATTCCAAAGGACAGTCAGAATATTGCAAAAACATCAAATCCAGACAGCGTGGGTGTGTGTGAGGTAACCATGTCCTTCATTTGAATGGACACCCTTGTTTAAGGGCTGGGTGGAAGTGAAGTTAATTAAATTGTCAAATTGTGAATGGATCAGAAGTCATTGATGTAGCATAGGAAGAGTTGGAATGTGACACCCAAGTGGGTTGGAATAGGAACATGTCTGAAAAGGCTATTGAGGAATTGGAATGTAAAAGCCCTAAAATACAAACAATTCTTGGAAAAACAGCATCAAAATTTATGACGTCCTCAGTTTTAATACTTGCCACTAAAAAAGTTTTGAATACCACTAATGTTTTATTTTTCCTGCCAGTGAAATTTGGAGACTCAACATTACTCTTAACAACTTGCTGAAATATCCTCTCAGACACAGGCTGCTTGCCAGGAATGGAAGGGTTGTAAATCAAAGCATTGAACAATCACTAATTTCACAATAGTAAATATTGAATCAGGGTTTCTATTTATCAATATTCGATTCTCGGCATTAAAAAGGAAGTACAGAAGGCCATTATTTAGCATCATCTTCAAAAAAAAATTATGCTTTGTGTTTTCAAATATTACAACAATGCATTTTATATGGTACCATAAATCTTCATCCTCAAAGCCAAGCCAAAGAGAAGATATGCTTCATTGATAGTGACAACTAGCTCATTATGTCACAATATTTGAGAGCATCAATAAAAATATCATCATTAAACACTAGGAAGGCAGAACTTTCACATTTGCAGAAATGTCAAAGGCCGTGCTTCTAAACATGCTTGAAATATCATGCATCACACAGTCCTAATATTGAGTACTGTCACACCAGTCCCCACTTCAGTGTATGTTTATATCAATCTATTTGTCCCCATCTTTTAATTTTTTTTTCTTAAAACCTAAGCTGCACTTTGCTTAACTAGCTATCAGTCCTCATTCTCAAACCAGATGTCTAACCTGACCTTTATAATCATCAGTTCATATTAAGAGCTACAGGGAATAAGTGAGAGAAATAACATAAAAGGCCAAAAAGAGAGTGATAAATGGAAAATGTGAAAATACTCCTAAATATACAACTCAAAGTCCACTCATAATGGATGTTATTAGGCTAAGGAACTTAAAATGTGTGAAATGACCAATTCTCCGACATCAAATATAAAGGAACATGATCTTGTATACCACCATGTTTCATCAAGAGAGTGTATTTCACAGTTCAAATATCCACAGTGGGTAGCGATTAGATCAGTGTCAACAGTGCATCATGTTAGCACTCCAATCATTTTACTAGAAAACATGAAAGAGTGAAAATGAAAGAATGCAAACACTGTGATTATAGTAAAATTACACAAAATGCTGGGGAACCTCAGCAGGTCAGGCGTGTCCACAGGAAGTAAAGATATTGCAGCTCGAATTAAAGGTTTCATAACTGGAGGGAGAACAAATGCTTTTATTAGCTTATAACTAGGAGTAGGGTTTCACAGTGGTCTTTAGAAGGGTTCTGGGTTTAGATGGGAAACCAAGGTTATATGTGAGCAGATGGGGGGGGTGGGGGGGTGTGGAGCTGGGAGGCAGGGGCAGCCATCAGCACAAAACACTACCAGTTCACTGCATTTACCCCTTCCTGTTGAATTTAGGGTCTGAGAATGAAGACAGAACATGGGTTCAAAAAAGTTGAAAAATATACAGTTATTTACAAATTTACAGATTTAGGTGATCCGTGGGTCTGGAAATCCTGGTGGAATGGTTCAGCAACAGGGTGAGCGGGGGGCGCTCTTGGACTCTTTGGGTCTCCTGGTCCTCTTGAGGGAGGAGAGGCAGGCTGGCTCTCCGGCTCAATGGTGGAGGGGGATGCACTTTCCTTCTGAACCTGATCCCAAGGCCCTGACTGGGAGTGGTGAGAATGAGCTCTGTGGCTTGCAGGGCACCTGAGGCAACGGACCCTGTTCCAGTGGCTGCCAGGTCCCTAATGGAGACTGTCATCTGTGTACTCCAAAAGGTGTACGTGGGATTGGCGTGGAGCAGTTTCACCCTTTCCACCAGGCGGTTAGTCTTGGTTCTCCTCACATGCTTCCTGAGGACTGGAGATTGGGAGTGTAGTTCCCGATGACAACCTTCTATTGAAATTGAATAGGAGATCATGAGGAGTAGCGCTGGTCACGGTACATAGTAGTGACTGGATGGAATGGTGTCATAGGGAGGACTTCCTGCCAGCGTGAGTCTGGAAGGCCTTTCGACTTCAGGGCCAGTTTGACAGCCTTGGAGACTGTGGCATTCTCCTTTGCACCTGCCCGTCCCCCCGGGGGTTAGCTAGTAGTCCTCTTGGATGTGATGCCCCTCACCAGCACTTAGCTTGTTACTCAAAGGCTGAGCCCTGGTAACTATGAATATAGCTGGGATACCTGAATAGGGTGAAAATGGAATCTAGGGCCTTTATGACTGACAAAGTGGATGTGTCGGACATGGAATGGTGAACGGGAAGTGGAAGTACTCGTCAATGACAGAGAGGAAGAAGGTGTTCGGATTCATGGAGGGGAGAGGTCACTTAAAATCGTCGCTGAACCATTCAAAGAGCCTGGATGACTTGATCAGGTGCACCTTTGTGGGGTGGTAGAAGTGCGGCTTGCACTCCACGCAGACCTGGTCATTTCCCTAACATTTTCCACGGAGTAGGGTAGATTGCACACCTTGTCAAAATGATCCATGTGGGTAACCCCTGGATGGCAGAGCTCATTGTGTAGAGATCGCAGTTGGCCGGTATGTGCAGAGGCACAGCTTCACCTGGATAAGGCATCTGGAAGGTCATTAAAAGCTCCTGGCCAATAGGCAATGTCATAATCGTAGGTGGAGAGTTCGATCCTCCACTAGCAATCTTGTCATTTTTGATTTTGCTCCTCTTGACATAATTAAACATGAAGGCGACCGAGCGCTGGTCCTGAGGAATGTAAATTTCCTACCAGCCAGGTAGTGTCTCCAGTGCCTTATGGGTTCTACAATGACTTGAGCCTCCTTTTCCACCGATGGGTTCCAGAGCTCGTGACCTTGTTATGTGAGAAAAATGACAACCAGCCTGCCTGGTTGAGGGTAGTGGCCAGGGCTATGTCCGAAGCATCGTTTTCCACTTGGAAAGGTACATTCTTGTCTACCGCATGCTTTTGCAATGTGATTCCAGAAGTAATTAAAAGCCATTTGGTCTTCGGCTGAGAGGGGAACATAATGGCTTTTAAGAGAGGGTGAACCTTATCAGCGTATTCACTGGGCATAATGAGAAAAACTGGCATCTCCTCAAACTATTGTGGTCATGGGAACAGGCATCTCTAACAGGGGGTATCCTGTCCATACCAGGGCCAATGATGCCATTCTTCACCACGTAGCCAAGAATAGCCAGACATTTCATTCTGAACATGCACTTGTCAGAATTATAAGCGAGGTTCAGGGCTTTTGCTGTATGGAGAAAACTCTGAAGGTTGACGACATGGTCTTCCAAGGTATCCCAACAGATGGTGACATTATCGAGGGAGGAGAAGATAGCCTTCAACCCATACTCATCCACCATTCTGTCCACCTGCCTCTGGAAGATAGAACCCCCATTAGTGATACTGAAAGGGACCCTCTAGAATTGATAGAGAAGATGGTTAGCCTCAAATGCTGGATTTGGACAGTCCTCTGAATGGATTGAAAGCTGGTAATAACCAGCTTTCAGGTCAATGGTCGAATAGACCCGATACTGCGCAATATCATTCACCATGTCTGAAATTCGAGGGAGGGGGTATGCATCCAGGAGTGTGAACCGATTAATAGTTTGGCTATAGTAAACTAGCATGGACTTGTTTTCCCCTTTTACCACTACCACTTGCGCTCTCCACAGGCTGGTGCAAGGTTCAATAATACAGTTGGCGAGCAGACGATGTGTCTCAGACTTTATAAAATCTCTGTCGACTGTGATGCACCTCCTGCTCTTGGTAGCAATAGGTTTTAAGTCAGAGGACAGATTCAGGAAGAGTATGGCGGGGGGGGGGGGGGGGGCGTCGATATTCAGTGTGGAGAGGCTCATGTGGGTTCTGATTTTAGGGGTCCTCCATTCAGAACCATTATGGGGGGGGGGAGGGGACCAGAATACTCCAAGCTCACACTTTTAATGTGACACAGGAAGTCCAGACCCAACAGCACAAAATTCATCAAGTATATACAGGTTAAATTTACAGAATTGCCTCCCTTCAAATGACAGATGGACCATACAATATTGTTGAATATGTGTAGAATGCGAAAGGAATGCAAGAAATATGCAATAATTAGAAGGATACATCTGTACTCTTGCACAGTCTGTGAGTCTATGAAGCTTTCAGTGGAGCCTGTGTAGATTAGGCATTTAATGATAAGTCCATTTACCTTCACAGTCACTATGGAGTTACTGAAGTGGTGAGGTCTGTCCTGATCTTGGACCATTGAAGCTAGGACCCCAGAGACTTCATACTCCTCACTTGAGGGACCCCCCCCACTGTTCTGGGTTGCCCTGCATGGAAATGTGACCACCCTCTTTCCTCTTCTGACAATGATAACACCACATTTGAATTTGGGTCTCAGCAATATGGCAATCGGCGTGTAGCGCAGCAAGTGGGTTCGGATGAATTCGGGGCAGACAGCTTAGGGCTGGAAATGGATCCAGGAGTGGTGCAGGCTGGGGACTTCCCCTTGCATAGCAAACCCTTGCCACAGCTGCAACACACAATCTTTAGCCGGGCAACGAGATTGGGGATGCTGGCTCTTGCCGCAGGAAAAGCACTCCCTAGCGTGGGAGCACTTCCTAGCGCAAGCAGTGGCCGCTGTTAGGGCTGGGGTAGCGGGAGCAACCAGTCCTTGGAAGGGGTCAGCTGGGTGAGATATTCCACTGGTTTAATATACAGGTGAGGACTAAATTGATGGTGGAAGAGGGGAAGCCACCATTGTTTGAGGAAGGAGGACTTCTCAGATAATCTCACATGGAAGACCTCATCCTGGGAGCAGATGTGATGGAGACAGAGAAATTTCAATAAAGGAATGGAATCCTTACAGAGGACAGGGTGTGAAAAACTGTAGTCAAGGTACCTGTGGGACAGTGGATTTGTAGAAAAAAAAATAGCAGGACAAGTCTATTTTGCCTCTTCTGCCTGCTGCATCATTGATTAAGAGCTTTCACCTCATTGCCACTCTTTTGGAGATTTCCAATGAAATTGCACGATTTCATTGTTGAAAAAGATCACCCAATGAATATGTTATATAATCTGAAACACTGTGTCATGCTCATTGAAAGCTGGAAGCCATATTTATATTCCAGACATGCAAGAAGACTGTCTGCTGATTTTGGTACCTTGCAACACCTACAAAATTTTATTTGATAGCCGACAGCATCTTTTAAAAGCTCAACAGGGCTTAGAACTTTCCACAGCTGACAAGGTTTTATGGGGGTTGGAGCAACCAAATTGCATTTGTACTGATTTTTATCATCTTCAGCAGCTACATGGGGGTGGTGGGAACGGGACAAGAGTTTGCACTTCATTAATTTCCAGTAGGATCAAAATATCACACCAAGAGCCAGTTACCACTCTGATGGAGCTGGTTATTACCACATCTGTATGTTTTGAAGGAGAAAGAAAATATGATGGGGATGGTTCTTTGGAGACCACAAAGTTAATGACATTTATAAAATGCAAGCATGCTAGAGTTTTTCAATTGACACTCATGTGTCCAGTCTGCACTCCATTATCCCTTATTGTCAAAAATGTCAACTTGTAACTTTGACTTCATGTTGGTATTTGCAGATTTTTCACTTACTCAGTCGACAAATACATGAAACTTAAATATCATCTGGATTTGTACAAACATCAACAATGTCCAACATCAAATGATATATTTTTTTTTTTACATGCCTCTGCTCAACAGATGCGTGCGATTAATCCTCTTTTTAGTGAATGCACTTTCCCCTTCTGTGATGCTATAACTATTTAAGAGCTACTGGCTCAAATAATTTTATGATACATGATCAAATGAATGACCAAACTCTCAAGATAATACTCTATTTTCATTCGTTGAAAGTGCATTCATATTCCTGCCTTAAATTTTGGGAATGCCCACTCCTTAAGGAGCTGCACTGTTTGTCTGATTTCATGGAAAACAAACAATAATTTGAATTGTGCTTTAAAATACCCTACTTTATGAATTAAACTATAAACAATGCATTGAGATATATTTCAACTAAAACATTTCAACATATTGATTGAAAAGCATATTACTACAAATGCTGGAAATTTGAAGTGAAAACAAATAACACTGATGTTCTGAGGACAGTAAATAAATCAATTTAACATGAAATGCAGTGCATTCAAAGCAGAACAAAGGCTTCATTTGTTCAAACTTATAAAGTATTAAAAAAATAGACAAAATTAAAGAAAGATACACCCAACAATGAAAGATTAAGCACTTGCATGAGTATTGTCCAAGAAATTATTTAGATTTTGAACCTTGCCTTTGTCCTCTTACTGAAGTGAACCCTGAAGAGGAGCTTCAAGGGAATACTGCTATCTTTCAGGCTTTCACTTTCAGATACATGCAAACAAAAATCCATGGAAACATAACTCAAAATATCCACCAACAAGCTCTAGTTTATTGGTAGATTAAGAAATTGGGAGTGGCAATGCAACTGAAAATAAAAATGTTTGAGTCTTCTTTAAAAGTACCAATTTCAATTGAAATCAAGCCAAAAATCAGTTAACATACTTAAAGCATGGAATTGGTTTTTATTCTGAAGCCCATTCAATTACATTTATAACTGTAACTGAAATGGTAGTAAAAATGTTAATAGCAACAAAGTACTGTACCTGCTGAATCATGACTCAAAATGCATCTTGGCCAACTGCACACATCAAAAATGGATGTCAGAGTTCCTAATCATTGTTTTCAGAGTCTGAAGTTGATGTAGCAAAAGTTCTTCCAAAAACTACGTTAACAGTATTAGTTCTTCAACTCAACTGGGTGCATTGAATCACCTGAAGCATATGCAAGATAATTGATTGGGCACAGACCAATTTAATCAAACTGATGCAAGTTCAGATTATAGTCTCTGATAATCAACCTTATTATTTGAAAACATTTGATCATTTTACTGATTGGGATGTTTATAGAATTAAAGTGAACATAGAGCATTTAACATAAAGCAATTTAGATTTTCTATTTAAAAGAACTTTAAGATGCCTTGAACTATTTTATTTGAGTGATATGGCATGATAGAAGGCTCTTCCAGCCCATGAATCCCAAATTAACCTACATTTTGGAGGGTGGGAGAAAACCAGAGCACTCAGGAAAGCCACGCAATTAAGGAGAATGTACAAACAGTTTACAGATAGCAGAATTTTTTTCCCCCCAAAACAAAAAAACTTTACCATGTCCTTAAATATCTTATTTACACCAGTCTTTTCACAGTCAACTTTGAACCTGGGTCACTGGCACTGTAATATCATTGTGCTGAACTGTAACTATGTCAGTTTGTGAGATAACATTCATTTTCTTTGGACACAGGGCCGAAGAAAACTTTAAATGTCTACTGCCTCCACCACTGTGAGATGTTCCACCAGAACAACATTTTCTAGTTCCGCACATACTTTTCTGAGTATAAAAGCAGTTGGGGAGCATTAGGCATATCCTTTGCACTGTGCCAGCGAGAGGTACAGTTCAGTTCAACAAAATGTTCATGATTGTTCCACAAGCCTTCTGGTGATCTCCTGTCCATACTTAATACATTTCAGGTAGTATCAAAATATCATACCAATATGTTACAGTCTGCTTTCAGGCCTACAGGAGCAAGTTCAAGCCCATCATTGGTTCACACTCACACATACGAGCTGAAAAGTTGTAGCCCAGCCATAAACAAACCAGGAACAATGAATAATGGTTCACATTTAACCAATTTCTGATCCAACTGTTTTGGGATTATTCTACCAATGGGTAAGCCAGAAAAATATACAATTTGCAGAGTTGGTAACAGTATATGTGAATGCCAGCAGGGACCAGTTTTTACAGAGTCTAAAATAGAAGACACAATAGCCACTTTCACATTTGCAAGTGGTCCCAGGAATTAATGGCCAATCAGCCCAAAAAGGGTCTAGTGCAGTGGTTCTCAACCTTTTTCATTCCACTCACATATCATTCACATACCACCTGAAGCAATCCCTTACTAATCACAGAGCACTTATGGCATAGGGATTACTTAAAATGGTATGTGAACAGGAAGAAAAAAGGTTGAGAACCACTGGTCTAGTGTAAAAGAAAAATCTTCTCAATGCTTGCAGGAGATGATGTCATCTCATGCCAGGGATTGATGGCCTTGACCCCTAGTATAATCCCCAGCTTCTGCAAATGCCAGCATTGCAATCAGGCAAGGGTAGAATGGGCAATTGCATCCTGGGATAGAAATGACCTAAGTTTTTGCATGGGTGCAGGAATGTGAAGGAAGAAAAGATTAAAATAAAGTACAAACTTTACCTTGGGAAAGTCGCAGCAAGAAAAAGAGGAAATAAATAGCAATAGTGGACAATTTTTAAACAGCACGGGGAAAATTGGTAGCACCATAGCACATAATTTATAAAGACTGTGGGAATAAGGGATGGTGGACCTGACTTCCCAGAATGCTGTGCGACAGAGAAGCCCCTCTATGAATGCTCCGTGCATGCAGCGAGGCAGACAGCCCTTTCTCTGCTGCATATCATTCTGTGAGGGCTTTCCCCCCCCCCCCCCCCACCCCCCCTGGAATTTATACAATGTGCACTACCAACTTTCCCCAAACTGTTTAAACTGTGCACGATAGCGGTACCAACTTTACCACTGTCTTTATAAACTGTACACTATTGTTATTAAGTGCTCACACTTTCCCATGGTCCCTTATAAAGGTTATAATTTGGCACAACTCCAACAGGAGCTGAAGGGCTCATACTGTGCTGGACATAAAGCTTATGTTATACTTTGGCATGATTAATTTTGTTCAAATACAAGATCATAATACATTGATCAGGATTTAGGGCAGGTCCACCATCACTCAATGTGCCATGACATCACTGGTGGAAGGTAGAACAGTCCTAATCCCAGGATGGCCCCTTGCAAGTGTGAATGTGTGCAATGTCCCAATTAAGAGTGGTCAAATGTGAACAGCAAAGATGCCATTCCTATCCTGGGACTCTGAACAGCTGATTTAGTGGGATGCAAATGTAAAAGTGGCGAATGAAATGAGGTAAAGTTCATTTAGATGAAGGATATGTAATAACAGAGTCTTCTCATCAGTTTAATATCAGAAGAGGGAGGAATAAACAAAATATTGAGGGGAAAAAAACTCCTTCAATCAAAAAGACATTCAATCATTTTAAAGTAACACAAAACTCAGTGACAACAAATCCTGGAAATATTCATCAGGTTCTGCTGTATCCACGATGACAGAGAATTAACAATTCAGATCATGTGTTTATCCATAGATACGGCCTGAGCTTGGTGAGCATTTCCAGCACTTAGTTTTTATTTCAGATTTCCAAAACTGCAGGTTTCCACGATTCCATTGTCCTTTAGTAAGGTTTGTTTTTGATTTTGTTCACGTCTGATTAAACTCATTCATTTAACTGTAAATCATGTTACAATGTGAGTCTTGCAATGATGAAATAAATAACAAGCAAATGAAGAGCTGAATAAATTGATAATGGCTCAGTCAATAAATTATCCACTGAAAGGTTGTTGTGAACATGAATTTTTAAGATGTAAACTAACCACAGATGCTCTGGCGTGATCAAGTGACAGGTAATACCATAGAATTACAAAATAAGATAGGTGGTATTTAGAGATGAAGTCTTGTTTAATTATGGAAAAGATATCTTTTTCAATTCAAGATAAGATGTCTTTTTGTAAGCTGAAGTAGACTCCATTTGTTAAGTACATGCAATTAAGTTTGACTTAAACATGGTTTATGTGTGATATTTTAGATTTGATAACTTTTTTTATTAGTATTTTTACTTTTTTTGTTTGTGAGTGTTTTTTTTATATATATTAACTTTATTAATTCTTCACTCTATTTTGGGGGGGAAGGGTGGGTTATTTTTTAATATATATAGATTTTTTTTTAGTGGCCGTATATATGGGGGGGGGGGGGTTTAGACTTATTTAAGTTAGGTCATTAATGTTGTGTTGTAATCATTACTTTATTTTTATTTTTCTTTAAATGTAATTTTTTTTGTTTTATTCATGTGATAAAATCTTTAAATAAAGTTTAAGAAAAAGAATTACAAAATAAATGAGCATTTTTGCATGTGCTAAAAACTGATCTGAGCAAGACCAAACAGATTAACTGTTTTCCTGGAGACAGGACATGCTACTGGGAGTTATATTTGATTTCTTTTTGAAAAATCTTGAAGAGTAGACTTACAAATCTTAAATCATTGAGAGTTACTTTGTGCTTCTACACAGAAGTAGCAATAATCAAATTCATAGTAACTTCATCAAGTAATTTATTACTTGAACACCCTGCCTCTTTCTCCTACTTGCTATTTGCACTTTTTGCAGTGTTAATTTGTTTGGTCCTATTTGCCCTCCAGTCAAACACTCATGAATGTACCCATCTAAACTTCAGACATCAGGGGTTTAATTTAGGTTGCATGTTGTGCTGGGAATATGGTACAAACTTTTGTTCCTCCTGCTACTACACTGGAAACCTGGCACCAATCCCTACCTTCCACGAGCCATGAAGCACATGAACATGGAGATAATTTTGGGCTGGAGAGAGGTATATAGGCACACAAGAGGGGAAGACATCAGATTCCATTGCATTCAACAAGTGATGGTGTAAGAGAAACCAGAGAATCTGGTTGGTCTGTCAATGCACAGTACATTTACTGCCAATCCCCAGCAAGGATCCACTCACTCCATGTTGGCCAGGTGCAGCCTTGAGCCCCACATGTCAGCACTAACTGGCTGCATGACTTATCCCAGCTACGCAATACCAGTCCTCTCAGGCAGCCTCCACCAAGTGGCGGGTGATTCCGTGCTGGATTGATGCCAGTTTCCTGGTACAGCAGGGAAAGCAGGATTCATGCCATTTATGGCACCATACACCTCCCTTTATATATGGTGTCATAAAGGGGTCATTACAGCATTATACCCCCTTTTCTTTAATGCTGCAAGGACCCCTTTTAGCATTCATTTAATTAACACTCTTTCCTGCTAATACATCCTACATAACAAGTAAGCACATTTCTGAAGAACCAGCTCCATATTGTTTTTAGGTAATAATGTGCAAATGTTATCATTTCTGTTAACAGGAAGATATCAAATTATAGGTAGAGACAATGATACACAGAACACTGAAATTATTCCAAAATATGGTCAATTTTTAAAATCACATTTCTTTATTATACAAGTTTCTCTCAAAGGGTCAAACACAACACCATACAACAAAAAGGTGACCCAGCCAAAAGGTATGGATTCCTGGCAATGCATTCCAGGCACCCAGCACTCTGTGGGGGGAAAAAACTTATCGCCAATGTTTCCCCAAAACATTCCGCCACTCAACTTACACAGAAGTCCCCTGGTATTTACTATTGGCGACCCAGGAGAAAGGTGCTGGCTGTTCACCCTATAATAATCTTAAATATCATAATATTAAACACTTCGACTGAGTCACCTCATTATTTGTAGCTTGTTTTTGGGGTCAATTCCCACTAATGGTTTCCACCCCTTGCTGTTTCACAGAAAATAAGTGAACTGCTTGATAATTCCCAACACTCAAGAGCTTCCAAATGTTGGCTCTGGTGAAACTCTTGATCTACTGTGTTACCTTAAGTTCCTTTGGCCTCAAATTCTAAAAATTCCTTTACTAAATCTCTGCACACACTTTTTTAAAAACAAAAACAGAACATCCTAGAAATTGAACTGCAACCAAGATGCATGTCACCTATTCTAAAAACCTCTAAAATGTATCAACACTGACTGAATTCACTTCTGTAAAGTAGCTTGGCGGTCATTTCCCTATTTCCACAGTTCTATATAAATACAATCTTTTGGGGGTCATTTCCCTATTTCCACAGTTCTATATAAATACAATCTTTTTGTTGTGGGGATTAACTGGAGTTACAATTTGTAAATAATTGAGTGTGCTGATGGATAGGCAAATCATATGAAAGCCCAATCTTCTGGGGAAGCCACTTGCTCATTTATGTATGGGGAGACATTCACTTAACCACAACATGCAGCTGCTATGCAAACTAAAACAGCCATTCATTTATTAAAAGGTTAATCCATCACAGCTTGCATACCAGAATTCGTATGAAAAATCTTCAGAGCGCAGTAGAGCTTAAAGTACCCTTTTAATCAAAGCCAAGTCGTCAATAAACATGTTTTTGTATAAATAGCAATGTGCTGCCACAGCAACATCCCATTTCCTTTGCTGAATATAGTAATCTTCATTTATTTTGTATTGCTTGGGTGTCAAGAAAATTCCAAACATTTGAATCCAGTCCACATCTCACACCTCTTTTATTCCAGTTAAAGAATAAATGTGTTTTCATTGATGTATCCTTTTCTCCAGTTAAGATGAAATAATTGCAGCCTGCTCACTTCACATTTTCAATGCTGACATGATTTAGCACATCACAGCAAGGTTTTTAATCTCAAGATACCAGGAATATCGCCGAGGCTGGAATAACCTCTTTAGTTACCTCAGGGATGTGATTAAAGATGCAAAAAAAGCTGATATTTAGCATAATTGGGGTATTGTTATTTTTGACAGTGTAATTACATCATTCAAACAAAACAGTGCAAGGGAGAAACACAAAGACTGCAGATGCTGGAGCCTTGAGCAAACAAAGAATTGCTGGAGGAACTCAGTGGTCAGTCAGCATCCATGCGTAGAAATGGTCAGTCAACATCTGGATCTGAACTCTTCACCAAGACCAAAGAGAAAAGGAGTTGACATTATGCATTTAAAGGGAGAAAGAATCTGGAGAAGGAACTAAGAGGTGATAAGGATAGGACAGATGAATGAGAGATGAAGAGACAAGTAGAGGTAAAGAGCACAGTGTTGTGGGGGGGGGGAGGGTGTGGGAATTAGAGAGAAGAGAAACAAATACCAGAGTAGGTTTAAAAAAAATATGGAAACCGTGAAACCAGATGTGGGTGAAGGTTATCTTAAATTTGGAAAACCTATGCTTATGCCTTCAGGTTTAAGACTATCTAGGAGTCAAAAGGACAATAATTTTTTTTTAAAAATATAATGCTAAGGCTTTATAAGGTGTTGGTCAGACCGCATTTGGAGTTCTGTGAGCAGTTTTGGGTCCCACATCACAGGCAAAACTTTCCCCACCAGTAAGTAATGCAGCTGTCAGAGAGTAGCAGTGATGATCGATGATCCACACCTCCCAGAAAATGCTCTGTTCTCACTGCCATGAGGAAAGAGGCATATGTGCTAAAGAACTCGTACCACCAGATTCAGGAATAGTTGCTGCCCCTCCACCACCAGACTCCTAAACAACAGATGCAATGATGGACACATTTAAGGACTATTACTTTGGACATTATTTATTACTGAATATTTATTTTTTGGTATTGCATAATTTGTTTACATTTCTTTCTTTGTCTACTTTTCTCTCCTTTGCATACACATCTTTCTTCTTGAATACAGTTTACAGTTGTTGATAATTAGAAATTCTGCCTGGCCTGCAGAAAACAGAATCTCAGGGTTGTCTGTGATGTCATGTATGTGCTCTGACAATAAATTTGAACTTTGACTTTGATACATAGGGAAGGATGTGGTGAGGTTTATGAAAATGATCCTCAGGATGAGAGGATTAATGCATGTGTTTGATGGCTCTGGGCCTTTACTTGCTGGAATTTAGGATGAGGGGAGATCTAGCAGAAGGAGGTTCTTGGACCAGAAGGCACAGCTCAGAGGAAAAAGACATTCTTTTAGATTAGAGAGGAGGTGAAATCTCTTCAGTCAGAGTGGTGGATCTGTGGAATTTGGGGCCACAAACAAGTCACTGGGTATTTTTAAAACAGAACTTGATAGGTTCTTGATTAGAAAAGCGCCAAAGGATATGGGGAGAAGGGGGGGGGGGGGGGGGAAAGAGAGGAAAATGGGGTTAAAAGGAAGAATACATCAATTATGAGTTGAATGGAGGAGCAGACCTAATGGGCCAAATGGTGTATTTCTGCTCCTAGCTCTTTTGCTCTTGTATGTTGTTCCTCACATTTACATTAGAAGAAGCTCCTGGCATCATAGGATGTAAGAAGGTGATAAATTCCCAGGGATGAAGGTTAATGTAGTGTTTAGTGCAATGTTCTTACAGTGCCAGCGACCCAAGTTTAAATCTGGCACTGACTGGAAGGAGTTTGAATGTTCTCCCCATGTCCTTGTGTGCTTTGGTTTCCTCCCATCCTCCAAATTATACAAGATTTGAAGGTTAATTGGATCTAATTAGGCAGCGAAGGTTTCATGGGCTGGAGTGCCTTTCTACCATGCTATATTGTTAGCCCTAAGAACATTTTAAAAACTATCCCAGGTTTCTTTGAGGAGAAAATGACAATTGAGCTGGGGCCCTGATGGAGATTTTGCATCTTGTTTACACACAGGTAAGATCCAGAAGACTGGAGAATAGCTAATATTATTCCTTTCTTTTAAGACTGCAAGGAGGTGGCAGGTGACTGCAAGGAGGTGGCAGGTGACTGCAAGGAGGTGGCAGGTGACTGCAAGGAGGTGGCAGGTGACTGCAAGGAGGTGGCAGGTGACTGCAAGGAGGTGGCAGGTGACTGCAAGGAGGTGGCAGGTGACTGCAAGGAGGTGGCAGGTGACTGCAAGGAGGTGGCAGGTGACTGCAAGGAGGTGGCAGGTGACTGCAAGGAGGTGGCAGGTGACTGCAAGGAGGTGGCAGGTGACTGCAAGGAGGTGGCAGGTGACTGCAAGGAGGTGGCAGGTGACTGCAAGGAGGTGGCAGGTGACTGCAAGGAGGTGGCAGGTGACTGCAAGGAGGTGGCAGGTGACTGCAAGGAGGTGGCAGGTGACTGCAAGGAGGTGGCAGGTGACTGCAAGGAGGTGGCAGGTGACTGCAAGGAGGTGGCAGGTGACTGCAAGGAGGTGGCAGGTGACTGCAAGGAGGTGGCAGGTGACTGCAAGGAGGTGGCAGGTGACTGCAAGGAGGTGGCAGGTGACTGCAAGGAGGTGGCAGGTGACTGCAAGGAGGTGGCAGGTGACTGCAAGGAGGTGGCAGGTGACTGCAAGGAGGTGGCAGGTGACTGCAAGGAGGTGGCAGGTGACTGCAAGGAGGTGGCAGGTGACTGCAAGGAGGTGGCAGGTGACTGCAAGGAGGTGGCAGGTGACTGCAAGGAGGTGGCAGGTGACTGCAAGGAGGTGGCAGGTGACTGCAAGGAGGTGGCAGGTGACTGCAAGGAGGTGGCAGGTGACTGCAAGGAGGTGGCAGGTGACTGCAAGGAGGTGGCAGGTGACTGCAAGGAGGTGGCAGGTGACTGCAAGGAGGTGGCAGGTGACTGCAAGGAGGTGGCAGGTGACTGCAAGGAGGTGGCAGGTGACTGCAAGGAGGTGGCAGGTGACTGCAAGGAGGTGGCAGGTGACTGCAAGGAGGTGGCAGGTGACTGCAAGGAGGTGGCAGGTGACTGCAAGGAGGTGGCAGGTGACTGCAAGGAGGTGGCAGGTGACTGAAGGCTGGTAAGTTTTTCCTTTCACTGCTGCAACTTCAAAATGGTGACTGTACAATATACCTTCATTGGCCACGGAGGTGAACTTTAGGACTCAAAATAAGTCAATTTGAGCTCCAGTCTGCTGTTAGAATTTTAAAAATCAAAACCAACTTCTCTTAACTTGCAGAACTCTAGTCTTCACAGAGACCAGAGAAGGAACAGGCAGCCAAAGTCTTCCAAGAGAAAGATTATCTGAATAAATTGTGCAATGAAGCTGCAGGACTATTTTATATGGCTTACAAAATGTAATGTCCAAGCTGATAGAAGGTGATGGCTGCTCTGTGGAAGTCAGTGCCCTTCCAGCATTGGTAATGGACAAGGAGTCCCTCTGATCAATGACCCTCACCTTTCAAAGTATCTGGTTTCCCCATTCCAGAATCAAAAATTCATGAGAATTTCAAGGTCACAGCCCCCCACAATTTACAATCCCCTTCTCTCTCCCTCCTTATTAATTATGACCATCAACCAGACTGTCTCCCCCATGTGCAAGCTCCCTGCAGAAGCATCAATGATTCTTGAGCAGCACTGCACTTCCTCCCAACACGATAGTAAACAGCCAAATAAAGATCTGATCTTCCAATGCATGAACAAAACTGTGCTCAAAATGAAAATTACAGTCTTTTGAATGGTGTCCAAAAGCATACAAGTAGACCTAATGTAGCAAAAGTGAACAACTTCCAATTTACAAGGCTGATCACTTCACATGGAACCATATACATATCACTCCTATATCAACCTTTCTGGTTACTGCTGCAAAGGAGGTGTATCATTTGATTCCCATGTCCACAAAGAGACATGCACATATTACAAATTTCTTCAGAGAATCACCAAAGCTTTTTCATTATCTTTCATACTTTTGCACCAGGACTGATTCCATCCATTTGCATCAAAAAGATATTTTGAGGATTATGGCAGACTGACTAACATGCAGAATTATATATTTTTTATTGCATTGCATTAAATTGTTAAGCTACACCCCAACACTTACATTTCAAATATTTTTCAGATCAATTTTTTAATGTTGGTATGTATTTCTGTTTATATTTTTGGCTCTTCATGTCACTGTCAGCACAAATATATTTGACCTTTAAAAGATGAATTTTAATTCTCTGCCTACACTCAAATATGAGGCAGAGATTTTAACACTGCCCATTCATTGTCAACTATCAAAACAACCCTGGAGAATTAAAGATTCTATTCTTGCAGGATCAAGCACTAATGTGTCTTTCAGTAGACAAGAAAGGCAACTTCAAGAAGTCCATGGACACATGAGAGATGCTGGGATCTCAAGCAAAGAACAATCCATTGGAGGAACTCAGTGGGTCTGGCAGCATTCAGGGTCTGATGTTCAGAAATAGGATCAGAATTTATTGGAATAAAACAAAACGCTGGAGAAACTCACAAGTCAAACAGTGTCCTTTATACAGCAAAGATAAAAATACGTAACTGATATTTCAGGCTTGATGAAGGGCTCAAGCTCAAAATGTTGGATATGTATTTTTATCTTTGCTATGTAAAGGACACCTTTTGACCTGTTGAGTTTCTCCAGCATTGCGTTTTTACTTCAACCACTGTGTTTTACTTCAGAATTTATTGTTATGAACATGTTCTAGACAACACTTTCCAAGTTCTACTATTTCCCAATTTCAAAATGCGTCATCTTCAAAGAAATGGAAGCGACGATATTCTGAATTGCTATCTTATTAATCCAATAAACCAAATCTGTAGTTCTAGCTGTGTAGCTTTAATTCATTGATAAAATGGATATTTTGTACAACTTTGCATTGAGATTTTCATAACAATGAATAAACAAAGCGCATACTGTATATAACGATATTCAACTCTCAGCAGATGTAAGAAATAGATGAATTAAGACAAATTCAAAGAAAAGCATCTCAAGCTCACATCTCTCATGATTCTTCAAAGAATGAGATACAAGCTCTCCAGCCACCCAGATATTATGACATATAATGTTATAATCACTATGGTAACACTACAAAAAATAATTTATTAAAAGGATAGGCATAAATTTCACTACAAATCAAAAACAAAGTTTTGAACTTTACACCTCACAAAATTTGCTGTTTTGGGTCAGCATCACAGTTTGGGTGGCCGTTCCAAAGGAAGGACATGGTAGATATACACACAAACACACGGTTTCAAAAAAATTATATTTTTCTTTTAAGATTTAAACAGTATTGCACTGAATAAAGTTTTGGGTCCCACATCACAGGCAAAACTTTCCCCACCAGCAAGAACATTTACATGTGATGCAGCTGTCAGAGAGCAGCAGTGATGATCGATGATCCACACCACCCAGAAAATGCTCTGTTCTCACTGCCATCAGGAAAGAGGCATATGTGCTACAGGACTTGTACCACCAGGTTCAGGAATAGTTGTTGCCCCTCCACCACCAGACTCCTAAACAACAGATGCAATCATGGACTCATTTAAGGACTATTACTTTGGACATTATTTATTACTGAACTTAATAAAGAAGCATGTGGCTGCAAAACTAGTGCAACTGCCTTCAGAGAACAAAATATTGAAAAAGAACTTGGAAATATTGGATAATCATGAAAACGGTAACCAGAAATATTTTAACTTTGTACTTGGAATCAAAACTAATTTTCAGAAAATTGGGAAAGGATCTAATGATTCTTTAGTTTTGAGAAAAGGCAAGAATGGAGCTTTAATTGTAGATAGAATTCACAAAGCCAGAGAGCAGAAGAAAATAATAATTGCTGACAAAATGGATGCAGTTATTAAGGAAAGGGATTCAGCCTTTTCATGATGCATATAGTTAAAGGAGGAGATTAATCTTTTGAAAGAAAACAAGTCATAAATCTCGACAGCTGACTCCAGAAAACAATCAAGAATGTACTTTGAAGGCCGAGCTAATAATGATGCAGAAAGAGAGAGTTATTGCATTTTATCAATATAAGATGCAAGATGAAGAAATTCAGACACTTCGAGTTTACTATAGCAGGGCTGAAAGCAGAAGTACCAATACATCCCATGACCCTTTCACTCCAGGTCAAGTTACTAACTTCACAGAAAACAATGGGAGAATTACTTTCCTATTGAAAGAATTGAATGAAGAGAGAAAATCTAATAAAAGGCTTCAAAATAAACTGTCAGAAAATTACACCAAATTGGAGGTTGCAAAATTGGATCTGGAATTGCAGGAAAAGGCAATAGAAGCCAGAATGGCTAAAAAGGCTGCAGTTATAGTTCAAGAGATTTATAGGAGCAGAAAGTGGAGTCAGCCTGGTTCTTTACAGAAGGATTATACAAATGTCATGGTTGTTGATGAGTTTGAAGAACCAATGTTGTTTGAATCTGACCTTCTCTATGACCAACCACAGAAAAGAAAAAAAGTGAGTAAACCTGTTTCTGGGAAGGTTAAAGAGACTCCATTAAAATCAAGAGGATCAGATAACCCCCTTCAAAATCTGGTTCTAAGATTGTTTATCTCGCAAAGATTATGTCATTATTTGAACAGTGCATTTTATAAAATAATGTGGACTCTATTCACAAAGTCAGAGGAGTGCATTTGAAATCTTGGAGTCATGTATCATATTGAGAACTGCAAACCGGTGTTTGTTGAAGAAGTCAATCATTTGCAGTTAAGATATTTTCAGAAAGACTTTAAACCCAGGACAGAAAAGGTCCAACATCAGACGCAACAAAGTCTGCCATCTACAGGAGATGGAGGAACTTTGACAAGTCCAAACTGACTTTTTTTTTGGACCTTGCCCCTTGACCACTTCACAGATTACAGATTTTACTGGGCCAGAGTGGAGGTAAAGATCATGCCTTTTCAAGGGTATGTGCTGGTAACCTCTGGCCTTATGAAAAATGAAGAAAGAAAATCTACATAATATTGGAATGTACTGTATTTGATTGTTATTTATAATTGTGCAACTATTATTTGAGACATAATAATTAAAGGCTGGTGTAAGAGTCAAAGCCTCCTTGTTTACCACTGTTGGGTTAATTGCAGGCATTGGCGGCATCCCGAGATCTGAAGGCTGTGATGTCCAGCTGCTGCCATCGTTTCTGTGGCTGTTCCCATCGATGCTATCTTTTTCCAGTGACGTGCTGGATACACTATTCTCTTTGGATGGTTGGTGCATGTGTAGTGGGTTTTGCGTACTGGTCATGGTTGGCATGGATGCGGGTGTTGGGGCACAGAGTTAAGAAGGGTGAGGCTTGCATATTTTCTGTTGACCGTTACAGAGGGGATTGAATGTTATGTTACTGAAGAGACTAGTTGGTATAGGTTATCATTAAAAACACATGACAGTATTATTAAGAATATTACCATGGACATTATGAATCATTTTGTGTTCATCAATAAACTCTTTTTAAAACTCATCTGGACTTCATGAATTTCTCAAACACATCAAAGTAAAGAGGTCAATTAGCCTCCAAGTGGCTTTTTTTTAATGGATAGCAGTCACTAGAATGTTAATATAGATGATGAACAAGAGTGGACCCAGCACAAATCCCTGCAGCACACCATTAACCACAGGATTCCACTCTGAATAACAACCCTATACTCCCATCCTCTGTCCCCTAATATCAAGACAATTTTGTATCCAATTGTTTTGCTCCTCCTGGTTCTCATGTGATCTGTCTTTCCAGACTAGCCAACTATGTGGAACTTTGTCAAGGACCTTTGCTATAGTTGATGAGAACATCTACAACTGTACTCATCCATCTCTTTCAAAAAAAAATTAAATTAAATTTGTGTGGCAATTTCCAAAATCTGTGCTGACTATCTCTATTCAATCCTTGACTTTCCAAATTCAGGTAGATCCTATCTCTCAGCATGCCTTTCTGTAACTTTACCACCACTAAACTTTGGCTCATAGGCCTATAATTCCCTTGCTTGCCTTTGCAGCTTTATTAAATAAAGGGCTAACATTAACCACCCTCCAGGTCTTCTCATACCTCACCCATAGCTCATGAAAATACAAGTATCCTTGCCAGGTTCAGAAGAATGTTTGTTCCCCCCAGATTCTCACAGTGTTCTTGCACATACTTGGTCAGTCCCTTAGGATTTATCCACCTTGATACCCTTTAAGGCTGACAGCACTTTCTCTTTCTTAATGTGGATATGATTCAAGACATCACCATTCCTTCCCTGAATTTCTAAGTATCCATGATCTTCTCCATAGTAAATACAGATTAGGAATGTTAATTTAAAATCTTGTCTGTCTCCTGTGATTTGTCAATTTATTCTTTTCCTTCTCCATGCCTTTTTGTTACCTTCATGGTGTGCTTGCTGCTTTATTCCACCTCGTTCCCAGTTACATTGAACACTTCACCGCTTTATTTTTGACTTAAAAAAATGCTGGCCACCGCCAATCACCAACACCTCCCCACCGAGGCCCTGGTTTTGCCGGGAGCCAGAGGTTCCCACTGCTGCCTGCCAAGAGCCAGAGGTCTGTGACACTTCTGGTCGAAAGTAACAGCGAGAAGACCGATGGGCCCTGATCCGAGCTCCTGAACACAGAAAATGGATTTTTCAAAAATGCAGAAATCCACAAAAATGTGGAAAATTCAGATGCCCAAAACCTACCGCCATCTGCTATTATTCTGCACATTTGTTCCTCTAATTCCTGCTTACAGGAAGGCTTTTGTACCCCATCAAAGTCAAAAGGCTTACATTTAATGAAGTACTTTTAAAATGTGATTATTGCATTGGTGTATTAAACATGTTTATTATGTTTTTGGTTGAAATTAAATTACGTTTCTTCAATAATTATGCCTCAAAATATTTATCTGCCTTCAAAACAACAATTATACTGTGATGGAATATAAACCACAGACATCACAACTAGAGTAGCTTAATGAAAATAACCAACCAATCCTGTAAACTATCATTTTCCTTTCATAAACCATTTGATGAGATAGTGGTATCTCTTTGAACTTGTATCTGCTCTGCTCTATTCCATTTGATATCATATTAAAATGTTACGATTACCACAGTTCCCACTGATCTACATCGTTCTGCCCCAAGTCACTTGACACAAGCTTTTGAAACTGAACGTTCAAATCACTCCAAGGCTTTGTCTCACTTTACCCAAGCTACTCTTATAACCTTTCCACTCTTTTGAAGGTCTGATTCTGGTTACATTTTTCCCTCTTTTTTATTCTCCCGTTAGTGGCAGACAAGTTTAGTGCAGTCCTTTCAAGCTTTTTGAACTCTCTCCTCTATCATTTCTCTTCTACACTTCTTTAACTGTCATTAGAAGCTTTCTCTGAACTCGTCCTTATGAACTGAGCTTCAAGGATCTCTCTCGATTCTCTCATCACCATGCATCCTTCCAAATCAAATATCCTCTGTAGACTCTTTGAAGCATTTTTGTACTTCAAGAGGGGAATGTCATTATGCCATGCAATGTTGTGGTTCCTCGACGATCAGTAAAAGCACAGTGTATTATGGCAAAGACCTTTTGCCATTTGTAACAAATTGTGCATTCATGCAATGAAGGAATGATGAAATATCACTGATCTGAAAGGTTAAGACTGATCTATTTTTCTACAAATATTATTTGAACAGCCAAATGTTTCTCACATCTTTTCATTAAGCTGCAGTATTTTACTTTTGTGCATTGATGTAAATCGCATCATCACAATAATTCTTTTGGATTCTCAGGTTCATCAAAAGCAATGCCAGACAAAAGCATTATTGAATCCTTTTCCACAAAGAAAGATCACAAAAATTACAATTTTACTTGTTTCTTGCCAGAATATATAAACTACTCCTGCAATTCGGTGTAATTGGGTGGCACAGGCTCGTGGACCGAAATGGCCTGTTACTGTGCTGTATGTCTAAATTTTCAACAAAAAAAGTTCTGCACCTTCCTGTTCTTAAGTCAATTATGCGTCAATAATATTTTATTTTAACATTTACTCTCTTTTACATTGAGGCTACTGTATTTTCCATCAAATACTCATAATAATGTTCTTGAGTCTTAATTTACTTTGGGACTTCCATCCTCAAGTAGCTGCAATCCGTTGAGACTGCTTAATGTTTATAAAGGTAAGTTTTAGTCGATAAGATTTTCGGAGATCCAAGTTGATGACCATGAGTCAGAAAGCAGGATGGAGACCAAGAATCTGGTTGTGTGGTGCCAGGACAACAATCTTGCTTTCAATTTCAATAACATTCCACCTGCATTGAATTCGCCCATCGTTATTGAATGAAGATCTACCGGGACCAATGCCTGAAGAGGGCGCACAAAATCAGTGAACCGGTGCGGACTCGAAAGGCCAACATGGCCTGTTTCCGCTCCATAAATGGTTATACGGTTAACACACTCTGTTTCTATCATTTTATATAGTTCTCAGCTCATGGTGCTTAAGCTCCTGGCAGCAGCAACAGTAACCTCCCTCATTTCTCTTTTACACCTCTTCGTCTGTCATCAGAACCTTTGACTGAACCTATCCTTATGAACTGAGCTTCTCTCTCAATTCTCACCCACACCATTCCAAATCAATCAACACATTATTAAAGCTTCTAAAGTAAGCCTATAAAATTTTGAGGTGACAATAAATAAACAAATGATTCAATGACATAATTTTTTGGTCAAGATGCAGCTTCTCAGGTAGTATTTGGGGATGAGGATGTTTCACTTTCATTCTGGTTTTGTGGGTTCCAAGGTGGCTGATGAGGCCAAGGTGGGAACTGAAGACTCTTCCACAGATAAAGTCAGAGGTGCTGACTCAGTGGGCTGTGGGATAGTTGTGAGATGATGCACTCTTTTTGCTGCTTATGCCAGACTTGAGTTTGCTTCCATGAACTTGAGGACCTTATTGTCATCCCAATTGCTTCTTCTCCACCAAGGTTACCAAGATCAAGTGTTTTACTGTTGTGGGCTTTCAGCAGATCTTTAATCTTTTCCTTTGTCCATGGAGAATTGATTTGGTCCTGGTGTCAGACATCTGAATGATGTGGCCTACCAAATGGAGCAAAAGGAGTGTCCTCAGACTTAGTGCAAAGCCTATATTATTCTGGGCAACAGTAATCCTGTTCAAAGTGATGACTTTACAAGCCTGAATACCTACAGCAGGTATTCCAAGATGCTCGAAAGACAACACTGATGATGTTGCTGCTAGATCTTCCAAATGCACTGGATAAGAAACTAATGTCCATATCATGACAAGAATTCTTTCTTTGGCTTGGCTTCGCGGACGAAGATTTACGGAGGGGCAATGTCCACGTCAGCTGCAGGCTCGTTTGTGGCTGACAAGTCCGATGCGGGACAGGCAGACACGGTTGCAGCGGTTGCAAGGGAAAATTGGTTGGTTGGGTGTTGGGTTTTTACTTCTTTGTCTTTTGACAGTGAGGTGGGCTCTGCGGTCTTCTTCAAAGGAGGTTGCTGCCCGCCGAACTGTGACGCGCCAAGATGCATGGTTTGAGGCGATATCAGTCCACTGGCGATGGTCAATGAGGCAGGCACCAAGAGCTTTCTTTAGGCAGTCCTTGTACCTCTTCTTTGGTACACCTCTGTCTCGGTGGCCAGTGGAGAGCTCGCCATATAACGCGATCTTGGGAAGGCGATGGTCCTCCGTTCTGGAGACGTGACCTGCCTAGCGCAGTTGGATCTTCAGCAGCGTAGATTCGATGCTGTCGGCCTCTGCCATCTCGAGTACTTCGATGTTGGAGATGAAGTCGCTCCAATGAATGTTGAGGATGGAGCAGAGACAATGCTGGTAGAAGCGTTCTAGGAGCCGTAGGTGATGCCGGTAGAGGACCCATGATTCGGAGCCGAACAAGAGTGTGGGTATGACAACGGCTCTGTATACGCTAATCTTTGAGGTTTTTCAGTTCGTTGTTTTTCCAGACTCTTTTGTGTAGTCTTCCAAAGGCGCTATTTGCCTTGGCGAGTCTTGTCTATCTCGTTGTCGATCCTTGCATCCGATGAAATGGTGCAGCCGAGATAGGTAAACTGGTTGACCGTTTTGTGATTTGTGTGCCCGATGGAGATGTGGGGGGGTTGGTAGTCATGGTGGGGAGCTGGCTGATGGAGGACCTCAGTTTTCTTCAGGCTGACTTCCAGGCCAAACATTTTGGCAGTTTTCGCAAAACAGGACGTCAAGCGCTGAAGAGCTGGCTCTGAATGGGCAACTGAAGCAGCATCATCTGCAAAGAGTAGAATATAAGAAACAGCACCAGGAGCCCTTGCAGTTTCTCGTGCATCTTCCACCTTTATTGCATTCTCTCCATTACCATCAATGTCCTATCGACTAAATTCATACCTCACACCACTTAGATGTGATGGTCCTTTCTCAGACCAACATTCCCAGCAATGAGACAATTGTTTTACTCCGATATATTTACTGGGGAGACAGTTTGGTGGAATAATTACAGTATATAGGGTGAATGTCTAAGAATATTTCATAACTTATTTTGGAGTAAATGGGAGTGATTATTGGCTCTTGCTTGCTTTTTATAATGAATAAAATTTAATAAACAGTTCAGAGGCTATATTTTCAGGGATGATATATCTATCACTGGGCCAATAATGCCACACAAATGGCTGGACCCAATTATAATTTAGGCAGCATGTCAGTGGAAATGGCCAAGGGATTTGTAGATAGTGCGTTCTCATACCTCTTCTGTCTGTAATCCTTTGTGTTTTGAGCAGATAATTTCAATGCTTGAGCTGCAAATACTAAAAACTGATTTGATAGGTTTTTATTTCATTCTTCATTTTCACAGTGACAGACAAATGCTGATATATTTATGAATGGTGTATTTTTGACTATGCTGAGAACATTCTCTTTTTTTTGTGAACATTTCAATGGTACATGTCACAACACAATCCAACAATTTCAAAGCATAAAACATCTGCTGTTGCTATGGCCTTTTCAATTCACAGTTTTCCATTTATAGAATCATACCACAGAGATACTGATGCTTCATGTGAAGCTTGAATTGCACCGGAAATATTGCTTACACTGACCACATTTTAATAAAATGACATGGAATTTTATTTAAAAGTGGTCAATCCAACCCAATATTTCCAGTACAATGTTATCATGTTTAAAGGGATTAAAAATTCATGCTAATAAACAAAACGACCAAACCACCCACTGATTAAATCTTCAAAGAACATCACATCAAAACACAAGATAAACAAGATGTAAACTGGCAAATCAGCCGCTAATATCCCGGTGTTTTTCAAGGAAAAGTCTATCAATCCTGTTGAGTGGAGTAATTTATCACAGCATGAGTTTCAGTATTAACTAATCTTACCCAAAACGAGTATGGTTGGATCATCAGTAAAGTTTTCAGTCCTAAACCTAACAACAATATTTTAACATTATCTGTGATAACACACTAATTTTGACAGGGAGCATGATCATTTGACCCCTATGCTTGCCTCCAATAAAAGCTTGGATAACTTTTACCTCACCCGCCTGCACCAATCTCGTATCACTTAATCCCCTTAATACCCAAGCATCTATTATTCTCTGCCTTGAATAAACTCAGAATCTGCATATCCAGAGTCCTCATGAGTGAAACATTTTTCTCAACTCTGTCCTGTATAGCTGACCCCTTATTTTGAGAAGATAGGGACTTTACATTTCATATACATGTGAATTTGAACACAAAGAACATAATCTCCCTTTACTGTCAAACCACTTATGAACAGTTTGGTGTAATTATTGATGCAAATGCAGTACAATTCAGCTCATCAAAGTTGTGACACCTCAAATTTATCTCTTCTACAAAACTATAGTTAAATTCCAGAAGGTGGAGTGCAAACTTGCACTTCAAACCAGAAGTGGGCAATTTAAAAAAAAACTCACATTCTACCTTAAGTAATCCCTATGCCATAAGTGCTCGGTGATTAGTAAAGGAGTGGAAAGAAAAACATTTGAAAATCCAATGTTTTAGTTGTACTAATCGACTCGTTATGTGGACGGTTTCATAACTCCAAAGGAAATGAGCCAATGACAGATTTTCTCAAAATAATTTCAGTAACAATTGGTTTTAGAGCAGTGGTTCTCAACCTTCCTTTCCCTCTCACATACCACCTTAAACAATCCCTTACCAATCACGGAGCACTTATGGCATAGGGATTACTTAAGGTGGAATTTGAGATTTTAGAAAAGGTTGCCCACCCCTGTTTTAAACCACGTGTTTCAGTCACACTGAACAAGTTGATCAAAATCCTTTAATTCCCAGTGTTTCCACCTCTGCTAATAAAATGCATATCAGCAACCAAAACTAACATTCAAATAAATACATGGATTGAATCTCAATGTATTATATGAACATATTATCTCTTGAAATCAAGATTCCAATGTCTAATTAAATCAGAAAAGTTTAAAATTGCATAACAAAATGGATAATGACTCTAATCACTTGATGTACAACCAATGCCACAGCAATGAAACACCCTTTAAGGGCTCAGGCCTTATATGTCAGTAATATATCTTTACCTCTTATGGATGCTGAGAGACCTGCTGAGTTCCTCCTACATTTCTAACCAATGGCACAACAGACAGGTAGAATACAATCAGCATGGAATTAGAAATTCAGCATGAAAGCTAATTATTTAATTTTTCAACTTCAAATCAATAAATTTGATTTGCCACTTATGATCAGGAAAACAACCAAGTTCAGCTCAGAAATTCTGAGAAGAATGAGGACACAGAAAGCAGTTTCCATTTCTCATCTATATCATTCTTACCCGAAAGACCTGCTCAAATTGGATGGGTTTCTAGGGATCAATCTGCTAGAGCTGTTGGGGGGGATTTTAACCAAGTTGAAATGGGAATGGGAACCAGTGGCAGGTCAGATGATGGAACATTTGGGGAAAAAGGAAGATCCAATGAGCAAGGAAACTGTGAGGAAAGATAAGCAATGCAGAGGGCATAATTACAGGCAGCTGAATGGATTGAAATGGGTTCACTTTAATGTGGTAATAAGGTGAATTAAGAATAAAGGAGCATAATTGAGGGCATTGATCAGTACATGGACTTGTGATTTTGTAGTCATGACAGAGACTTTTCTGACTCAGGAGCATGATTAGCTGATTGGTGTTCCAAGTTTACAGGTTTCAAAACAAATAGGGAAGGAGGCAAAAGAAAGGGATGGAGTGGCATTGCTAATCAGGGAGAGTATTCCAACCAAAGTAAGGAAGATCATCATGGAGGGATGGTCCACTGAGTTATTGTGGGTTAAAGTCAGAAGCAGGAAGGGAGCAATCACTCCATTCAAATAGCCACTGAGGAACAGTTAAGTAGGCAAATTTAGCAAGGCTGCAAAATAAAAATGGGGTTGTCATGAATAACTTCAACTTCTCTAATATTTATTGGCATTTGCTTAATACAAAGGGTTTGAGTAGGGAAATTTATTTGAGGTGTTCAGGAAGGGGATTCCTGACACTCAAAGACTGAGGTTCAAAAAGCAATAGGATTTTATTCACTAAAGAACAAAGACACATCCATACTGTTCGACTGTCCTGCACTGAGGAGGGGGCTGTGGAACAGTCAATTTCATACAGGAACCTGTGGGAGGGTCCACAGGTACAGCCAGCCAATGCGATAGTGGTTTACCACAGGCCAACAAGAGGGGAGGCCATACTGGATTGAGAACCAGGCAATGAACCTGATCAGGTGACATCTCTCACTGGACAGGCACTTAGGAGATAGTGACTACAACACTTAACCTTTAGCATAACCATGGACAAGGACAGAAGCAGATGATATTGGAGAGTATTTGTAATGGAGAGGCTGCAGCCACCACAGAGTGGTGCTGCCACACTCCTATTCAGAGGACACATTGCATGTCAATCATGCTCAAAACACCCCAAGTCACCCTTGCGATTAGCCCACCTAAATCGCCAGGTGCTGCAGTACAGACAGCCTGCCTGGACTCAGCCCTGACCTTCACCCAATTAGCCCAGGTGAATTACCTTGGCTGACCTCTGCACTTGGCTTCCACAGCATCCAACGGGGCCCAGCCTGCCCCAAGTGATTACCCCCCCCCCCAATACTGCCTGCAGAACTATAAAGGGGCATGTACCCCTGTGTTCTGCCTCTTTTGACCTCTCGTGGCACACAAGTATCACCTTTTGCACTGGGTTGGGTGAGTCCTGATACTAGATAGCAAGAGCCATGTCCGTGCCGGTCAAGAGGTGGGGGCACATAGAATCACCTTGATTCTGACTGTTGATTGAATGTATTTAAGTAATTTCCCCAGTTGCCCTTGTATATTGTGTATGTAGGTTTATTTAGCATTTTGACCATGTTGACCTGTTTGCATCCCCAAAATTAACATGTGCTTTGTACCCCGACTTTGGACTGGTTCTTAACCTGTGGGAGCCACTCAAACCCGAACAACAGTATTTAATTGGGGAACGGGTAATTATAATGGTACAAGGAAGAAACTTAAAATAATTAATTGGGACTGATGTTTTGGGAAATACACAAAAGAAATCTGGAGTTTTTTTAAGGGATCAATTGCATGGGGTTCTGGATAGATTTGTCCCACTAAGAGGGTAAAGGAGCCATGTTTGATGACAGAGGTACATGTGGTCAAGAGAAAGAAAGCAGCACACAGGATGTTTTGACAGAAAAGAATCAGGCAGCATTTGGGAATTGTCAGGTATAACTTAAGAGGATTGGAGGGGAGCAAGAAGGGGGTCATGAGAAGGCAAATATGATTCAAGAAAACCCCATCATTCTACATATATGTGAAGAACAGAAGGATAACAAGAGTAAGGGTAGGTGTGCTCATGGACAAAGGTGGATTCATGTGTCTGGAAGAGAGGAAAATAGAGGAGGTTCTTAATACTTTGCTTCAGTGTTCACCAAGGCGATGAACTTGACAATGTGAGGTTTGCATAGAGCAGGCTGATGTGTTGGAGGAGGTTAAGAAAGAGGTAGTGTTAGAGCTTATAAACATCATCAGGATAGATCAGTCCATGGAGCTGGACAGAATATAGCCCAGATTATTGAGAAGAGAGAGAAGAAATTGCTGGGACATTGATGATGATCTTCTTGCCATTCCTGGTCACTGGAATGGTACAGAGGATTGGAGAATAGCAAATGTTGTTCCGTTGTTCAAAAAAAGGTAACAGAGAGAATTCTGAGAATTATAGGCTGGTAAACCTTTTGTAAATCCTTGGCACAGGATTTACACATATTTGGAGAAGTAGAGTCTTATTTGGGATGGTCAGCATGGCTTTGTGAAGGGAAGATTATTCCTTAAGAACTTAATTGAATTTTTCAAGGAGTTGACAGAACAGATTGAGGGGGAGGCTTCCAATGCATTGCAGGGGGTAGTATTTAAGGCTGATGCCATAGGGACCCCTCAGATTGACATGGGGATGAGGTTATTGACTGTGACAGAGGGAAAGGTTATATTTATCATGGAGTAGGTTTTGCAGGTCAGCACAACATTGTGGGCCAAAGGGTCTGAACGGTACTGACCTGGTCTATGTCTGTACAGATTGTCATGTCAAAAAAAAACTCAATCGAACAGACAAAAATTTTTAAGGAATTATGATATGCAAATAATTATCCTCTAGAATGTTGCTTTTCACTGTCAACATTCACTTATTGTCAAAATACATGAAAAAGAACAAGCAAATTGCTAGAGTCCACATTTTTCAATGAGCTAAAAATGTTACACAAAGCTTTTATCTGGGAGGAAAAAAAATGCTACAGTGCTTCGTTCTTCAGCTTCTGCATATTCTTTCATCTGCTGATGTGTTTCTGTCGCTGGTGATGAATAACTTCAGAGAAAATCCCTGTTATATGTCATGCGACTGTGAAGGTTAGGAAATATCTGAGGAGTTAATGATAGCTTGAAAACAGAATGTAAAACTATAGAAATGCACTGTTGCCTTTGAAGGCCTCCTAAAAAAAATAAAATCACAAGGTTGGAAAACCAGAGGAATTGCACAGCCTCTGAGGATGTGAAAAACCCTGCCAATGGAGGCTGCATGTGGCAAGTATGCCATTTTTAAGAAAAAAAAATTTGTACTATTACTGTAATTTCTTTACAACTACAACAGAAAGATTATGCAAAGTACTTGCTTCTTTAGCCCTTCTATTACCTTATCACTGACTCTAAAATAGAAACAACAAAAAGATTAATTGTTCATTCACCTTATCGCCAAATTGTTGGACTCAGCTTTCCACAAAGAAAGCCATCATATCTGCCTACACAACAGCTGCAAAGATATTTCCAGAATACATAATTGCATGGGAAGCATTTTAGGTCTCTAGATCATGAAAATGTGATATTCCTTCCTCTGATCATTGCTGTTCATTTGTGCTGGCATTTCAGCTGCTGTATTAAAAACAACATGCATATCCATTGAAAATTAAATATAGGGGAAACTCTTAGAGGGATATTTTTGCTTCAAGTTATTCCCAAATATCTCTTTCAATTAGGCACATTTGCAAAAAATATTCCTTAATGTTTAAAACGTTGAATCTTTAGCAGCATGGAGATGCCTAGTTTCATATTCCCTCTTTTGACATCACTGCCAGTCCCAAGTCTATTGGGGTCTAGAGAACCACATTCAGTTTAATAGAAATTACATTATACTTGCTCATGTAAAAGTCCTAAGGAATTTGACAGTAAAGGACAACTTAAGAAGCAGAATTCTCTGCTGCAAATCTAACCATCCATTCGCTCTTCCATTAAATTATATTCTTTCTTCTTCTTTGGCTTGGCTTCGCGGACTCAGTTAAAGCACAAAAATTCTGGAGGAACTCAGGAGATCTCAGTGTCCAAAGGAGGCAAAGATGTATTACCAACGTTATGGGCCTGATCACTTCAAGGTATGAACAAAAAGCAGGCAGACATCTGAATAAAAAGGCTGGGGTGAAGGGAAGAAAGGGCAGGGGGAGGAGCACAGGCCAACAGACAAATGGTGATCATTGGACATGGACAAGAGGACAAAATTGCTTTGAGGCCATGGACTGAAGCGGTTTCCGAGAGGCAGTCACCTACAATGATCATGTGAACATCAAGCAGTATACAAGACGAGCTCAGTGACTGGCTACATCAGAAAGTGCATTGAGGATGTCTCCGAGATCTAATGAGTCACAAGGATAAACAAAAAGCATGTTTGGAAGTAGAGGTACAGGTAATTCTCAGAGCTCACGATGCTGTCTTCAGGGCAGGAGACAAGATGATACCATGATCAGCCAGGGTGGAACTCTCCTGTGTAATCCAGAAGGCAAAGCATGGGTATGCACCCAAGACCCATAGACAGATTTCAGATTTATTGTCAGAGTACATATATGACATCATATACAACCCTAAGATTTTTTCCTGTGGTTGTGGCAGAAATTACCACTAGTTAGCACAAAAAATAAACTACACAGAGTAAAACATGTAAACAAAGAACTGTAAACAGATAATGAATGTAAGCAAATTAACTGTGCAATACAGAGAGAACAAAAGGAAAATCAATAAAGTGTTCAAGTAAGAGTCCTTAAATGAGTCTCTGATTTAGTTTGTTATTGAGAAGTCTATAGTGGAGAGGTAGCAAATGTCTCTGAACATGATGGTGCGAGTCTTGTGGTACCTCTACCTCTTTTCTGAGGGCAGCAGCGAGAACAGGGAATGTGCTGGGTGGTGAGGGTCTTTGATTATTGCTGCTGCTCTCTGATGGCAGTGTTCCCCGTTGATGTTCTCAATAGTGGGGAGGGTTTTGCCTATTATGTCCTGGGCTGTGTCTGCTACTTTTTGGGTGGCTTTATGCTCAGGGGTATAGGTGTTCCCATACCAGACCATGATGCAGCTGGTCAGCACACTTTTACACCACACAGCTATAGAAATTTGCCACGGTTTCTGGTGTCATACCAAAACTTTGCAAACTCCTTAAGCAGTACAGGCACTGATGTGCTTTCTTCACAATAAAGAGCATCCTGATGTATGCATCAGCTGTGTAAGACCAGCAACATGAGGCACATGTGGCAAGGGATCAAAATGATAACAGACCACAAGACAACCTTGCATGATGTGGACAATGACATCTCCCTTCCAGATAGACTGACCATCTTCGATACATGGTTTTACAAGAACAGGTTAAAGCCAAAGAAAGCTCCATGTTCCACTGATAACTGAGCCCCCTGCATAACTGAGGCCAAGGGGAGAAGAACCCCATCCAAGATGAACCCACACAAGGCGACAGGACCAGACAACATACTTCAAGAGGACCAGGGACAACTACCCTTCACACACATTAATAGTTCAGTAGTGGACAAAGTACAGAGCACCAAGTTACACAGAGTCCACTTAAGAAGTGACCTATCCTGGATGCACAACATCTCCTCACTTGATAGGAAGACAACAGCAACTGCATCTCATGAAAAGACTGAGTAGGCAAGGCTACCGGCCATCATCCTGTGAAGTTTCACCAGGAGCTTGAATTGAGAGTGTTCTGGCCCGCTGCATCACAATGTGGTAAGATCATCAATGGAATTTACCTGGATCATTGTGTAGGAGGGCTTGTTCAATCTGAGAGGACTCCTTCAGTGAGGATCCCTACAGCACAAAGCATTTTCCAGCTACTCCCATCAGGAAATAAATAAAGTATCAAAGCCAGAACCACTAGGCTGAAAAGCAACTTCTTTCCATTTATAGAGAGACTACTGATGAACTGCTCATACAAATCCTCTGTGACTCAACTATTTAGCAATAATTTATTTCAATCTTTATTCTGTATTTATATGTATTGTTTGTCTGTATGTGTTGTGTTATGTCTGTGTTTGCAGTAGGACTGGGGAACACCATTTTGTTGGGCTGAACTTGTATAAATCAGATAACAAATAAAGTTGAACTTGAACTACCTTAAACCACTGGCTATTTGTAATTTTTGTTTAACTTTCACTTAATAGCGTCACATGCTGAACTATAATTGGCCTCAAAGTACAAACAAGTCTACCAGGTAATTGCTGGTTACCAATATATGTAATTCCACAAATAATTATAGCAGATTCAAATACTTAATCCAGAAATTATAGTCGTGTATTTATCGTCGTGCACGAGGAAGGATTTGGCTAATCTACCATATATTTTGGCGCGTGCGGGAGTCTTGAAACTCTCAAAAGTCTCTCAAAAATGGGGGTCAACATATACTAGATAAACTTTTGAGACATTAAATTCAACTAAAAAAACCACTGGATGCCAATTTGGCGTACGTCAATACCTGAAAAAACAAAAACCCAACTACAACAAATGTTCATGCTACCAATATATTAGAATAAAAATTTTATTGGGAAAAAACACATTCAGAATCCTTCAAAATCACTATCATCGTCTGAGGCAAAGATCATGGCAAGCACATCCATACTCACACTATTTAAACAGTTATCATATGGGTCCCAGTCTGTATCTATCTGATGAGGTGGCTTCAGGTTCGTTGTCAGTGCCCCACAATAAATCATCTTCCGTGCCACCAATTGCAAAAGCGATACCGCACTTAAATGATTTTATTAGTCTCCAATTTCACTTTATCCCATGCTTTAAGCACAAAGTCACACAGCACATCAAGTGATGCAGCAAGCACTGGCCTGCCTTTAGTAAACAATTTTCTTCACTTGTCATCCATGTATTCCATTCTTCATGCACATGGTCTTTGAATGGCTTGTTCAAGAGACATCAAACTACCTGGGATAACCACCAAGTATTATGTAGCATCATCTACTTTTAATGTTCTCAGTTAAGTGACTATGAAACATATCCCGGACCAGCAAAATCATCTCCTTGTGTAAACCACCTGGCTATATGCTCCACACATTGTATAAAAATGGATAGACTATTTTCATCCATCCATTCATCCTTTTTCATGGAAATATACAAAAATACCTACAAGGAATTTTATTTTTGGTTTAGTTCGTGTTGGAAGATTACCACGGGTCTTAACTTCGTCCTGTTGGCCATGCACGATAGCACCACAGTAAACCTGGCCCTTTCATGGCCTGTACTGCTTTGCAGTTTTCACACCTTTTACATTCTACTGTTCTATTGCCTATCATGTCAAAATTCAGGGGGGGGGGGGGGAAGAGAAGCTTCCAATATTTGCCATTGCAAACTGGTGTTTCTGCCAGAAGGGAGTGAGGATCTGGGACCCCAAAAATTCAGAAGGTGGGCCCTGCTTAGTGGGAAGGGAGCATGGCTAACATCATCTTCTGAGCCAGTTGTCAAACCATTGGGAATTACTCATTTCTGCAAAATATTTTTTCTTCTTGTTTATAAACATAAATTAGTTGGATATTGGAAGCTTTCAAGTTCATTATGCATCATGTTTTCAATGCACATTGAGGAACAGTGATAAAAGGCCCAAGTCCCAATTACAGAGCTTGAAAATTGGGTTTTATCTGCCTTTTGAGCACTGTGTGAAAGAATCACACGGTGGATTAGGGAGGGCGGGGGGGAGGTCCTAGAGTTACCCTTCTTCGATCATCTCAGTAGTAGAGCTGGCTTTTTTTGGTTGTGGGTGAACTTGTAAGTCAGCTTCCTAGTCCAGTTGTGTCTATGGGCATACTATGGCTTTGCAGTATAAAAGGGGCTATAATTATACTCAGACCATGCCTCTGTGCTGTAATTGTTATATGGTTATTAAATCAGATTTCACATTGTATTTGGCAATCAGTTCAATGACTTTTCAGAGGAAACTAAATTACGATTACAGTTGTCGACTTGATGAAAAAATTTCTCTGCAATAACAATTCCTGAATTTAATAATGATATTCTGGATTATAAACCACAAGCTGACCCTATAATGCTGATAATCAGTTTTCCATTATTTAAAATAGTCATTCAAGCCCATTATCATGAATGAAATATTTGATTTATTATCCCTTTTATGATGTTTAAAGGTATTTAATCTGGCCTAGAAATGCATCAGGTTGAATAGTGTGGAAAAATCCCAAGGTAATGGCAGATCTGTCTTTTTAGCCATGCAAACTCACACCGAAATCTAAAGATGTTAATATAGTAGATAAATGGATATTTTCAAGTAATTATCACTTATTACACAGTACAATTTCAAATACTGAGTGTCCAGTTTAATCATATCATTCTAAGGCCCTCTTCAAAATAATTAATCAACATGTCTTCTTCAGTATTGGTCGCATTTTCAATATGTAATCCATGTATTTTTAATATTTAATTTAAAAAATGCATGCATCTGTATTTTCATGCATGTACTTACAGCTTGCATATCTAGAGTATTTTGCTTATATCAGGAAAATAATTATGGTCCTGGAATTTAAAAAGCTGGGCATATATAATGTCTATCAAACAAATGTATCTAGCTCATTGTCCTTAAGCCAGAATTGAATAACATACGTGTAGGCCAGTACAATGTATTGATAAACAATCTACGTTTGTGATATTACCAATCAAACCTCTGAAAGCCCTTCTTGCCTTCTGCATCCTCTCGAAACTCGGTTCCAATACTTGGTTGCCATAAGCCAGTCCCAGTAGCCCTTAGCAATGCCACCTTGAGCACGAACCTCCATGGTTTGAAGAAGTTAAAACACTGTCTGCACTTTTACAGGCTGGTGAACAACTGGGCAGTAGGACCCTGCTGAGGAGTGCAATGCCAATGCTTCCCACTCTCCTGGGTCCACGCCTATGGCATTGCTGCCATTACAATAGCTCCCGCCATTGGAAAAAATACTATTCTTGAACCTAAATGTGCTGGAGCTCATACTTCTATATTTACTGAAGGCAGCTGCAAGAAGAGATGAGAGGAGTAAAACAAGTCTGTAGACACAATGATTGCAGTAAAAAAGCAATGCTGGAGAAACCTAGCAGGTCAAATAGTGTACTTAATATAGCAAAGATAAAGATACATAACCAACGTTTCGGGCTTGAGCCTTTCATCAAGGTATGAATCATACCTTCATGAAGGGCTCAAGACCAAAACATTCATTATGTATCTTTACCTTTGCTACGTAAAGTACACTTTTGACCTGCTGAGTTTCTCCAGCATTGTTTTTTTTTTACTGCAGGTGATAGAGGTCCTTTATGAAGTAAGCTGCCTTCTTGAGGCAGTGTCTGACATAGATATCTTCAATGGATGGGAGGTCACAGACTGTGAGGAACTTGACCATGCTTGCTACTTTTTGCATTCTTGGCACTTAAATTACCAAGCCAGACCTTGAGGCAACCAATCAGGATACTTTCCACAGTGTATCTGCAGCAGTTTAATAGAGCATTTAATGACATGCCAAATCTCTGCAGACCCCTTCAAAAGCAGAGGTGTTGATGTGCCGCCTTCATGGTTGCCTCAGCCATAGACTTTGATAATGAAATCAGTGCCTGTTTCAATGTACATGTCTATTCTTCAATATGACATACATAAAATTAAAACTACAATCAAAGATGAGCATCTTTACCATGTCGGGCAGTGCCTCACTATGCTCTTGTTAATATTTCAGTTGCAACTTTTATTTTGAAGAATACAAGATTGTGTAAATGCTCTCACTGCAGCTGGGAGTCATTTGGAGATGAACAATATTTTTGCCTCTACATCAAGGGAATTCAAGTTCAGCTGACATGACTCACACAGTACATCATACTTCAGTTTTTGTCTATGCAAATAATTTCATTCAATCAACTCAATTTCAGATGATTTGATAATTTATTGGATAATTACTAATACACTCACAATTGTCATCTAGCTCCATGCAAATTATTCCATTTCTCAGATTGCTGCAGGAATCTGGTCCTTTATATTTTTTTAATTTGAAACACTGACAAATTAATTTTCCATGTATAATCCAAATCCCCGCCACAATTGATATTAGTAGGTCATCTTTTTGCTGGTGTAAAACTGTCAGATAATTATTTCATATATCCTTGCTAAGAAGGAAAGCTCAATACGCTCATCCATAAATTTAGCAGAAAAATTGACATACAAAAATCATCAATTCATTCACCTTTCTCAGCGCAATCCAGCAATGATCTCAGTCTGCCTGAAGGTTAGTGACTACTGGAGTTCCATAGGAATCTGTTCTGTGACCCCAGCTCTTTGTGATTTTTATGTAACCTCGATGGATGTAGATGTATTGGGACAATAAACTTAGATGACACAAAAGTTGGAGGTGTTGTGGATAGTATAGAAGGTTTTTGTAGGTTACAACAGGATACAGAGGGGGACAGAAAAGTGGCAAATGGAGTTCAATCTTGATAAGAATGAAGTAATGCATTTTGGAAAGTCAAACTTGAAAGTGGAGAATATGGAGTCAAAATCCATAGAACCCTCAGGGTTAGTGCACAGGTTGATAGAGAAGTTAAGAAGGCTTATGGTATGCTGGTCTTCATTAGTCAGGGGATTGAGTTCAAGTCATGAGGTAATGTTGCATCTCTATAAAATTCTGGTTAGACCATCCTGGAATATTGTGTTCAGTTCTGGTTACTTCATTACAGAAAGGATGTGGAAGCTTTGGAAAAGGTGCAGGGTAGATTTACCAGGATGTTGACTGGATTGGAGAATATGTCTTATAAGGCAATGTTAACACAGCTATGGCTTTTCTCCTTGAAGCGAAGAAAGATGATAGACGACTTGAGAGGTCTACAAGATTATGAGAGGCATTGATATGGTGAACAGACAGTACCTTTTTCCCCAAGGAAACAGTAGCGAATATCAGAGGACATCTGTACAAGAGGACAAAAGTTTAGCAGAGACACCAGATTTTATATACACATAGCGGGTGCTTGGTAAGCATTGCTGGGGTGGTGGTGGAGGAGGCTGGTACAATAGGGTCATTTAAAAGACTCAGGCATATGGATGCAAAAATAAAATATTGGTATGAGGTAGAGAAGGTTTAGATTGTTGAGTAGGTTTATATAGGTCAACAGAACATCATGGGCTAAAGGGCCTGTCCTGTGATCTTGCACTCAATCAATAGAAAAATATGGACAATGTCTCTGTAATTTCCTGCTTTGCAACATTGGATACATCCTGTCTGGGCCATTTAATTTACCCACTTTGTGCACATCTTTTCAGTACCTTCCTTCTCTGTCAATTTTAAAAAAATCTTTTAACAATTCTAGAATTATTTTTTCTTGATTTTCTTGAATTGATTTTGTATGCCATGTACACTACCTCCATACAATAGACAAAAGGGCTGGAAAAACTCAGGTCATGCTTCATCCACAGGAAGTAAAAGTTAGTTAACGTTTCAGATTTGAGTTGAGCCCTTGGTCAGAAAAGAAAGGAGGGTCCAGACCTAAATTATTGCTTACCCTTCACTTTCTATGAATGCTGTCCTGACCTGCTAAGTTTCTCCAGCATCTGCAGATTTTCTTGTTTTCCTCTATAGTAATATTCATTTCAGTCTCTAATAGGCCCGCTACTCCCCTTAAAAAATTTCCTTTTCACATGCCATCAGAATATTTTTGGATTCTGTATTTTTTTGTGCCTGATCCAATTTATATTCCTTCCAAAATTCCAACAGTCAGCTTGGTTATCTTTGAGTAAAGAATCTGCCAGGGGAGAAGCACAGGCTACAGGTAAGAGGCCATACCGTAGAAGTTTGTGCGTATAGGCTATCTAGAAATATCAATTATGAGAAAGGCAGCACAGATGATCCCCATAACAGAAATACAGTCACAGACTTCCAGAGAACAGGCTGGGAAAGAGAAACAGGTTTAACCCAAGGAACATTCCAGACAGGAAATTAGAATAGATGATCTCTTCTGCCCAAATCATTTCAAAGTCATTACAGCACCCCCGTCCTCTATATAGTGTCCAAAGACACTAAATGCCTTGCCAACTGATTCCACAACTTGTCAAATGGGCTCCCATTCATAAATCGGCTTCCCGCCCAAACACGGCAGATAGACACCACTAATTGTCAGATACGATTGAGCTGTCAAAAGCTACAGGATGAGCATCGCCACACTAGGCCCGTTCCTGCCAAGCCTCTGCCTGGAGGCCGGCTATAAGCACAGAGATAAAAAATATAAACTTGCCTTTCATGGAGCAGCCCTAAAAGGCTGCTCTTACATCACATTTTTTGCTGTATTATTTGTCATATTTTGTTTTTAGCATTAGATGTTTGCTCAGTTTTGCTTAACTTTTTAAAGGAATTCTGAATTGTGGTACTCGGAGAAGTATTACCAGTTTTATTTCACTCAGACATTTTCAGACCAAGCTCAAAGGGCAAGAGAAAACTATTTACTTATGCCAATGAACACAACTCCATGTGTTAACTCCATGTGGTCAAACTGCAAACTCAGTTACTGATCCTGTTTGGCTATTAATTGATTCAGCCAAATATGAATTTATCAATTCATCATTTAATTCCATATTTGCTCTTTGGCCCCGAGTCCTCAATGCCCTACATTTACATTTTTATCCTATCATCCATCTCCATAAAAATTCTCCATTTTACAAGCTCCTCACCGACCATACTAATCATCTCGCTACATCCTCTGATGCATCTTATTACATTTCAATAATAATTGTCAGGCTTTCAGCTACATCTATCCCAGACCTTGCAATGCCAACCTTCAACTGTCTTGTCCAGAAATTTATTTCCCATCAATTGCACTAACTGTTCCTTATGATCGTATTAATGAATTTGCTTCCACACTGCTTCTCACAAACTTCGAAGGAATAAATTTGAGGTAGGGAAATCACATTTCCCCCTTCAATATCAAATACCAAAGCAGGACCATCCCTTCCCTTCTCCTTTTAGATTCTTAACTCTTCAGACAATTTCACTTTATGCAAGTCAACAGAATTTTTACTTCATCATTGATGTAGCCTGGAATGCTACACAAATTTCAGGTGTTCTAGCATCAAATACGGCAAGTGATGTACATCAATAAATATTTTTAGCAAAAATTCTGTCAACCTATTACAATAGATCATCTAAATCACAAATTTCTTCAGACACCGTGGTTTAAGTAAAAGCACACACAATGCTGGAGAAGCTCAGCAGATCAAACAGTCTCCTTTATGTAGCAAAGGCAAAGATACATAACTGACATTTTGGGCTTGAGCCCCTCTTAAAGGGAAAAACAAAAATCAGAAAAGGGAGAAGCAGGACATATCAGAAAGTCTCAGAATTGCAAAAATGGGGGACTATATAAAGGAAGGGGATGAATCAGCATAGAGTGAAAAGTTGGCTGAATGGTGCAACAATAACAACCTTGCAGTCAATGTCACCAAAACGGAGGAGCTGATTGTTGACCAGGAAAGGAAAGCCACAGGTATACGATCCAGTGATTATCGAGTGATCAGAGGTTGAGAGGGTGAGCAAATTTAGGTTCTATCTCTGAAGATCTCTCCTGGATCCAACACACCAATGGCATCATGAAGAAACCGCGTCAGTGCCTCTACTTCCTCAGATGTTAATTTTCTTGTTCAATTTCCTAGCCCGCAGAAGAAAAGTTTGGTGACATTGTTCATTTTGGCACTTAACATAAATGTTTTATGATTAACAAAAACATTCATGTTTATGGTTAATTGCTGCATATGTCATATATTATTTGTTTTTTGAACAAATAAATAAAGTTTAAAAAAAAGTTTTATGAATGGTATGCGGAACCTTAAAATAATCACATGGATTATTGCCTAATATCAATATTTTTGTACCTCAAAGGGTTCTACTGATGAGTAATACTGATAAAACACCAAGCCCCTAGAGGAATCCAAAATGATAAATGACACTATTAATCATGCATACATACATTCCAACTGGCCTTGTCCTTTGGTCTGAAAGTCTATAAACTATTACTTTAAAGAAATGTTGATTATTTGGGGGCATGTGGAAGAGTGCTCAGTGGAGTCCCAGAAACAAGGCCCATCCTTGCTGGAGATTTAGATAGTGGATGAGAAATCCCAACTTTTTCAAGGATATTTTGCAACTGTAGTTTACAAGTATTTCGTTTTAGTTTTAAGCATTGAATAATTTCTAAATATTTAGGTTATAATTAACAAAAAAATTTAAAAATGCACTTCAAATTTAATCATTTTTAAGCATTAAGGTCAGAAAAATCATTATAAAGATTCATAGCTGGCAGGGCTCCATCCATTCATTTGTCAGCTGGCAGAGAATTTCTGGACCTATCAAAGTACGTGGAGTTGGACTCGAGAGTGGACCTCCACATCCAATTCTAATACGTGTCACTGAGGGTATTACAGGCCCAGAGGACCCCAAAACCCAGCAGCAAATAGAAATTCACCAAGACAAATGGTCACTTAAACAAAAGTTTTTAATTTTCTTTAAACATAAAAACAGGATCAAACTTTAGCTTATTACTATTAATTTAACCCCTTATAATTCTAAGTATACATGTATGTTATGTCTACAAGTCCAGAAAAGTTCTTTGATTCACAGTCCAATCTCACTTCTCCAAGTTCACCGGTATCAGGCAATTCTTATACTGTGCACAGAATTTAACATTTATGATTTTCACAATGTTCTGGTGTTTAAAAGTAATTGGTAACTACTCAGGAAGGTTCTTGTTGATTTCTGAGAGAAATTCATTGCTTGTGGACACACACAAACTGATTCCCTGTGATCAGCCACTTCACTATCTTGCCAAGAAATTGCTCCATCAGGGTTTTCCAAATGATAACCTCTTCTTCTGCAGGTCACCACAGAGTTTCTTTTTGTTTCTCTTAATTCAAACCAGCCATTTCTTCTTGTATGGACCACATGGGTTCTTTTATCAAGCTGAACTCTGAACTCCCAACCTCCCTTCAAAATGGGGTTTTAAACAAGCTGCCAGTTTGCCATACTGCAGAAACTAGTTCTCTCTCTCTCTCTCTCTCTCTTTGCAAAACCACATAACCTTGTTACAACAGCAAATTGCATCCAGACAGATTACTGCACCATTCATCGATTGCTTTCAAAACAATAATCCATTACTCCACAACACCTACTTGTGAAGTCCCACTAGGCATTCCTCAAAGTTTTTGCAAAGGCACTCGGAGCCTGGACTGTCTGGCTTGAGCAGAGCTCTGGTATTTTAAAATGAGATCTGTTTTGTGAAGTGTTTGTGACCTACACTGCTCCCACAAAGCCTCTCCTTCAAAAACACAACTATATACAATATAAGCTATGATATAATCACAAGGGACTGTGGGCTGCTCAACTGGATAACAGGTGAAGCCAAATCCAAACTGCCTGAAAAGTGAGGACATGGAAGGGAATAGAGAAACATCCATCCACCCCATAAAATCTAAAAGCTGCAAAAGAATACGAGTCCATTTACAAAATATTCAGTTGCAGAAATTCCATAACGGGGAATGTCTTTTAAAATAACTTTTGTTTGCTTATATCTCCACAATTCAAAATGTTCAGTCATTGATTTGAATAAAAATGGCACATCGACTGATGACAGATCTCAATTTTAATAGCAGTCGGCTTTATTAATTTGTCTGAATCAAAATGAAAATCAAATACTGTAATTTAAATCTGCCAGCACTGGATAAATAAAGCTATCAACCAGTCTTGATTAGATAAGTCTGAGGGTGAAATCATGATCAATGCAAAATAACAAATGTGTGCATTTATATCACTTGTATTTGACAGGGTACTTCACGAGGCCCCTCTCGGCAGCATGGAAAGAGGCCTTTCAGTCCATTGTCTCCATATTGATCAACCTCCTATTTACACCAAGACACGCTAAACATCAAACAAATAAGAAATAAAGGGCACAGGACCAGGTTTGAAACAAGAAAGTCCACAGACTTTGTAGATTGTAGTTTTTACAGGATCAGGTTTTCCAAGGTAAAATAATATTAGCTATAGAGTTTCATTGATGCAATTGATCCATTAACTGAGTTATTGCAACAAGTTAACATGTCATTGTGGCCATTCAAGGAAGACGACAGAGGAAATTTCATTTTTGAGGGGTAGAGATCTGAAAGGAAGAGTCAACTGTCATCAGGATTTGTATCTGATTCAGACAAATAATATCTGATATATTAATAATAATTATATCTTCCTTATATTGATGATATCTGCTATATTATTAATAATATCAAAATATCATTAATCTTGTGCAAGCATGATATGAATGATAAAACTGAAAAATAGCAATAATATTATTAATAATAATATAATTACAATGTATTTGGACAGCACAGTTGGCGAAGCAGTTAGTGCAGTGCCTTTACAGCACCAGCGATTGGGACTGAGGTTCAAATCCTGCGGTTTCTGTAAGGATTTTGTACTCTCTCCCCATGTCTGTGTGGTTTTTCTGCATGGGGGCTCTGGTTTCCTCCCATCATTGGGAATGTACTGGGGGTGTAGGTTAATTAGGTGTAAATTGGATGGCACGGACTCGTGGACCGAAATGGCCTGTTATGGTGCTCTATGTCTAAATTTAAAAATCAAATTAAAAACATATAATGTAATAATAAATGAAATCCTCAGCCGAAATAAGCAATTGACATATTAGCATGAAGGGTGAAGACACATTGCAAGTTCTGGTTTTCATATCTTTATGTGGAATGTTTGAACAGAATTGGCCAAATAGTTTCAGTTTAAAATGGAAATAATTATCTCAGATCAAGGGAATGGATCAGGTGAATTACCACGTCACTTCTAATTTGAATGAATATGGACATTAGTGAGTAGGCAATATTGATCCAGACATTAGGAAGGCGATTCAGATCTAATGCATATAATATGGAAAAATCTTTCTCTGATTAAATAAGTTGAGATGAGTTGTTACCAGTAATGATTTAAAAATCAGCAATGAATGAATAATTCTTACAATGAAGGGTGACGGCGACAATGTTGCAACAAATTCATCTTAATAAGAAACAGATAAATTGTGGAACAAGTTATTAATTTGTAATAAATTTTGCTGTAAAAAATGAAATATACATTTATGCTGTAATTTATTACTTGTCTGAGTTTTACATTCTCATGAATAATTAGCCTGGTCTAATGGGAAATGGAGCTCATTTAGGTGTAAGGGAATCATCTTTCAGTTTGCTTCAGCTCCCCTTTTGTAATGTTGTTAACCTTCTTGGGGTGTTAGATTTTCAATGTGAACACTGTAATAATTTCTCTTTAATTGTAAGTGTAACTGAGATACATTACAAAGAAAAATAAACCAACTTAAATTTAAATAAAGTAACTGCATTCTTATGAAAGCAGGTATTTGGTTTTTTTTTTAAATGTTTTTAGACATTCAATATAGTACCAGGCCCTCTGGCCCAAAAGCCTATGCCAACCAAAAATCCCCATTAACCTACAACCCCAATACATTTTGAGGGATGGGGAGGGGGGGGGGGAACAAAGCACCCAGAGAAAACCCAAGCAGACATGAGGAAAACATACAAACTCCTTACAGACAGCACCAGATTCAAACCTGGGTCACTGGTACTGTAGTAGCATTGTGCTTACTCAGAGACACATCCCGTAACTCTCTGAAACAAGGTGAATAAAAGAACTTACTTATTTAACCCCATTGAGCACTGAAATTGCCATCAGTTTCTTTACATCTTTCCAATAAAAAAATCATTCTTTAACCAAAATAAACTTGGAATCACAACAGGCATAACTAAAAGCAGTCTTTCAATCACATTGGCAGCTTCATACTTCCTTCCTTTTTGTAATCAATGATTGTCAATTGATTCTTGAAAGTTGCAACAGTTGTTTTAGTAATTGTATCCTTTATTGGAGGTTGCAGACAATTCAGAAAAAACACTAAGTAACTTTGCTGTTTCAGGCATTTCTTTCATTTTGATCAGTGCATAAGTATCTTCCAAAATTGTGGTACATTGTAGTGACTTGAATGGGCCACTCATTAGTGTCTATGGTGGACAAGTCCTATTCTTGGAACTACAGCAAGAAGACAAACCTAAAAAATCAGATTTACTAGACTCCTTGCATTTTGTACTCTTTTCAGTTTTGACAGTATTGTCACATTTAACATATTATAAATGCGGGGTGATGTCATCCACTAAACCCCATAGGTCAGCAATGAATGAAAATTCTACAAACATTTACAAAATATTAAATTTAATTTTTACAAAAATTTAAAAGAATAATTAACTAGATGTCCAGCATTCCATGTTTCACAAGCATGCTGCGAGTTGTTGAAAACCATTACAAGTCATAGTAAAACTCAAATCATGCATCTTCAGTAAAGTGACTGGTAATGTGATTGTAATGGCCACATATAATATGGAAATGATTCACAAAGATTAGCCTTTGCATACAGCCCAACCACAGCATCCTCTATACTCAAAGATCCCCAACCCCACCATCCAGGCCATATTGGGGAACTTCCAAAGAAACTTCACACTTTGAAAAATATAGTTTAAGATCAAACTTTTTCTTTGCCCAAAAAAGATCATCTCAGATGCCTTCAATGCCAATATGCAGTGAACAACCACCTGACATTGGCTCTTTATGCAAAACAGCTGATACATAAATTGTCTCTTGAGCATTAGATTTTCTGGTTAGTTCATCTTCAAAGGATAGAGATGTTCAAACACCTCAGACTCCAAGCCACTCTTGCTGAATATCGGCTGACAATTATTTCTAAATTGGATCATTTGCCACTGTCTGATTAGGCTGTACCCAACATGCATCTCCAAATGGGGATATTTCTGATAATGAATTTATTCTCGCTCATGTAAAATCATAGCTGTTCAATGTTGCTTGTGATGCTCTGCTCAATGCATCTGTCGATACTGCCTTTTCCTCTTTTCTGTGAGCTTAATTTTACATCTGTTTTACATGCAATATTCTCTTAGTAATCTTAGCTGTGTTTTCCACGATTCTTAGCTGCATTATTTAATGATTTGACTATAATTGTTTCCAACAATGTTTTGATAGCATAACCTGTTTCAACAACCATCATTGGGCATAGAACAATGCAGCACAGGGACAAACCCTTTGACCCATGTGAACAGAATGACTACATTAAACTAAGGCTCTGTTGCTTGGACAGAATACATATCCCCTTATTTCCTGCATTTTCTAGAAACTCTCTTGAAGTCTCTTAAATGCAACTGTTGTTTCTGCTTTCACCACTTCTCGAGGCAGCCCCTTCTCGGCACCTACAACTCTATGTATTAAAAATACCCCTCATATCTCCTTTAAACTCCTCCTCTACCCCTGACTTTAAATGCATGTTCCCTGGGAAAAGATTCTGTCTGTTGCACTTCATCATTTACTGAGGCAAGGGATTGAGTTGCAGGACATCACTTTTCTATTTACCACAAAGAGATGCCACCATAACCTCTGACACTGCAGAGAAAGCAATCCCAGTTTGACAATCTCTCCCCATAGCTCATATCCTTTAAACCAGGCAACAGCCCAGTAAATTCCTCTTTACCCTCTCTAAAGTTTCCACATCCTTCCTGGGATGGGGTGACAAGAAGTACAACATAATTGAAGTTTTATATAGCTGCAACATGACTTGACTTTAATATTCAATAGCCCATCCATTGAAATAAAACATGTCACGTGCCTTGCTTACCACCTGACCCACTTATGTGACCACTTTCAAAGAGCTTATGGATGTGAACCTACAGATCTCTCTAAAATAAATGCTTGAAAGAGTCCTACTATTGGTTGTATATGCTCCCTCTATGTTTGACC